>NW_026575049.1:59102500-59702500 GCF_905146905.1 Nyctereutes procyonoides | reverse complement strand
TGAGTAGTAGTGGTAATTCAGCTATATTCTGTTTAATAGAGCCATCTTCAGCCAGGTGACTTAGGTGGAATCTCATGATGACAAGGAAAAGAATCCACTTGAACTAAAATGAAAATACAAATTTATTAAAGAACAAAGAATCTCATGGAACAGCAAGGTAGAGATTACTATTTGACTACATAAGTGTTTAGAGCCAGGATTTAGAAATCTATCAGAAACTTACATGTGCCAGGGTGTAGGAGTTTGCTGTACCATGGGCTCTCTTCTCTAATTTATCTCTCTTTCTGTGTAGACCAGCTTTTCTCTACTCCTCAAGCACAAGGCCAAAAGATGCATTGCCCTATCCCCACCAATCCACCAGCGCCAGTTTAGCATGACTTTCCAGGTAAATGCTCTGTTATAATGGACCCATTCTGCTCATGTCTCAACCTTTAATCCTGAATTACTCAGAAAGAGAATAGGTCTGGCCAAGCTGAGCCTCTGAATTGGTTTCCCTCTAACCAGACATCCCTACCTTTGTTCAACCAACTATTGCCATAGGGTGATAGCCATATTGAAGCATTATCACCTGTATGGTAATGGACAACTCTCAGAGAATAGGCTATGGCTGGGAAATATCCTCAAATTGAATCTGGCCAGTATTTAAAACTTCATTTTATTGGGTTTCTTAATGATTTCAGAGTTTATAATAGCCAATTTGTAAATAAAAACTTAACCATAATGTAGTCTTAAGTAGGAAACTCCCTTCTACTGATAAAGGGAAAAAGTAACCAGATATCCTTGATAGGGATGATTAATGTGGGTAATGACAAATAAGTGACAAAAACCTCCAAAGTGTATTTCAGCATTTTTCAAAGGGCAGTTATCTGTGTAATTTATAATTACTCATTACACTTAGCTTATACATTACAAATACAAAATATTTTTAATGTGTATGTTTTCAAGGAGATTTAAAATGAATATATTTTATATGGCAAATACATTAAAAACTAAATTTTTACATGGATTATTTGATTGCATTAGAGTAACTCAGCAATGTGCCTTCAGAACTATAGTTGTGTGGTAAAATTTCAGATAAACATGTGATATACAATCCTGTAATGACATCAGAAAATATAACATATACTTTAAAATGGTGAAAATGAGTAATGTGAAAGCTAGATCACACTACAAATAATACCAAGCATACAAAAAATATAATTTAAGTCAAATAAAAAAATGCCCATATGTGAAATAAATTGAAATTAAATGTTAATGAAAGTTAGAGAAGTACAGGTATAAAAACTGTTAAGAATTGTATAGGTTGTAAATCTTAGCCATTAGATTTTTTTAAGCTGAAATTCATGTTCTATATGTGTCAACACCAGTATGAATTTTGTTTATCAAAAGTGTTTTTCAAGCCTCACAAATTTTAGGGGCACAATGCCTCAAATCATAAATTCTGACATGATATGTGAATCTATGAAAATATATATTATATATGTAGTTATATATGTGAAAATATATTAGGAAAAACCTAGCTAACATGAAATTCATTTTGTAAATTGAAGTAGGCAATAATATAGTTCTTTATGAGATTTACAGGGAATTTGAAAAGAAATGCTATGTCGAGTAGATCTTTTTAAAAAGTAATGACTTACGATTTCAGAGTGAGATGACAGGAAATGTCAGAATTAAATCATAGAGATTCATGTGCTGTACATACTAGGGTTATCCAGGATGGGGGGAGTACAGCCTGAAAATGAAAGTAAAAATCATACCATCCATTTAGAGAGATCAGAACCACACAAACATTTACACTGTACTGCAATAACAAATTTCCCACTTTTTTGTGTGTGACAGGACAATTTCATTCCTTTGTTAATTTCCATTTTCACTAATCTCTGCCTTCCCTGAGTTGAGTGAATATACCCAAATACTACACACACACACACACACAAAAAAAAAAAACCTGTTCCTGTTTCAGTTTAATTGGGATCCCAAAATAAAGAAGATCCCAAGGGATTCCTGACTGAGTACTGCAGACATAAAGTGCGTGGAATGTTCCCATCAAATGTTGGATAAGAATGTGAATTATATTTATTCAAATGCCCTTAAATCTCCAGAATTTTCAGGCCACATCTGCCATGACTTTGACTTTGACTAGAGTGACATTTTATACTATAAATAAGGTTGAGTCGGCTGTGGCCACACCAGACAATTTCTCTGAAAGCTTGAGCCCTCCCAACACCTGCACCCAGGAGCCAGGCTACAGTGGTTCCTGGGACATGACATCCAAGACAGAATGTATTATAACTCCAAACAGCCACTGGCATTTTGCACTTGGCCATCAGGACACTAAAGGCAAATCAGCAGAGACCACAAATGGACCTGTCGGGAATCCTCAGCCACTTCTGGCACCCTAAGGGCCAATTAACTCTGTCTCTCAGGCTTATAATTGTAGGACAATAAACAATATGCAAACTCTTCTAGTCACCTAATGCTTCTATATTTGATCTGTGCTCCCTTTTCTTTGTCTTGTTTTTCTACTCTGCCTACTTTTTCTCTTGTCAAATCCTTTGTTTGGTTCTTTGAAACTTGGACTTCAGCTGCAAATCACCGTTCCTATGTTATCAGCTTACTTACATTCACTCCATTGTGGTGTCACTTCCCCTTAGGTGGGAGGTGTAATAGGTGTCTTATTGAGGTAAAATTTATATTTTGCAGAAGTCCCAGATTTTTTGTATAAGTCTCAGTTTTTAAATGTATAGTTCCATGAGCTATAGATACTTTGATTACCTCTCCAATACAGAACATTTTGGGGGCACCTGGGTGGCTCAGTTGGTTAAGCATCTGCCTTCAGCTCAGGTCATGATCTTAGGGTCCTGGGTCAAGCCCCATATCGAGCTCCACAATGGACTCCCTGCTCAGTGGGGAGTCTACTTCTACCTCTCTGTCTGCCCCCCCCAATCTCTTTCTCTCTATCTTTCTCCCTCTCTCTAGTTACCCTGCTCAAAATAAATAAATAGAATCTTTTTAAAAAAATACAGATCATTTTCATCATTCCAGAAAGTTCTCATAAGTACCTGTCTAGGTAATTGCTTGCACTTCCAAGCAAACTTTTTAAAATTTCTATTACCACAGATGGTTTTTCCTGATCCAGTACTTCGTGTAAAAGCAACCCTATAGTGTGAATTCTTTTGTCTGATTTCTTTAGCTTAGCATGTTTTTGGGACTATGTTGTTTGTATCAATAGTTCATTCTTTTTATTGTTAAATAGCATTCTGTTGTATGGCTTTAACCCCTAAATATATGGGTTTTCTTAGTTTTTTTGCTTTTAGGATTAAATCTGTTAGGAACACTATGTCCAAATTTTTTTGTGAATATGTTTTCATCTTTCTTGAATATTAGGGTTGGATTGCTGATTCCTAAAGTATCTGGTTCTTATAATAAATTAACCATGATCCTAAGGTTTTAAAAATCAGTCTAGTGAGTTTACTTAAGGTTAAGTTCACCTGTGAGAACTGGATCCCCTCTGAGCATGATGACAAAAGGGGCTTCTAAAACTGGAGAGCAATCCTGATTTGTGAAGAATGAATCATCAAAAGCTCCTATGAGGAAACATTTCTGGTATCAGCTGACCTTAATGCCATGTTTTTCTTCTACTCCGCTGTGGATCACATACATTTTCATTTGCAGCTCTATACATTTTAAGTGTTCTGCTTGCCCTGTGTCATACTTTCATCCACATTCCACCAACTACTTTGTCACTGTTGGGAGGAAAACTTTTCTTCTTCCAACCTGAGTTCAGTGATTGGAGGCCTGCAAATTAAGTTATAATGGATTAACAGAAGAGGAAACAGGACTTCTTTATGGGTGCCCTGCATATGTGCCAGAGTGCTTAGCAATGAGCATTTCACTCAACAATCAGAAAAAAAAAGGGCTTATGTTCCAAAGTTTACAAAGCAGGGGGGCTATGAGGGAGATGTTTAAGGTTTCAATGAGAAGGGATGGAAGGTTCTGTTGGGCTTTTGATACTAATGGAAATGGGCAGTCTGTCTCCTTGGCAGCTGAATTCACAGAAAGCTCCCCTGGAGTGGGGGTTATTGGCAGCTTTATTTTCTGGAGGCTCTGCCTCTGTCAGATAAAAGAAATTCAGATAAGACTACTTTATGCATCTTTTTAGTACAAATGTTTTCACTTTAAAGTAATCTGTATGCCAACACTGGCAGCCCAAGTGGGTCTCCATATTTCCACTAAAATTTTACTGTAAGTTTGAAAGAAAAAGAAGGTAGGTTGATTGCTGTGGAGAGAGATTCAGGTTACAAATTGTGAGGTGGGAGTTCTGCAAAGAGAGAGAAAAGGAAACATTAATGCTGGGAGCAGAGTATAAACTCAGTTTTTTTATGTCCAGAGGGCAGCTAGTCAAGATTTCTAAACATTGGGAACTGAAGCATCTTTAGTGAGAGTAGTTATGGTAATGTCACAATAATGGTCATTTCCTGGTGCAGAGACTGGAAGATGAACTTTCTGAGCAGCTCCCACTGTTGCGGTAATAAAACCTTTGTAGCTGATCCAACTTCAGCTGACAGGGATTTAGGAAAAAGGCAAGGGTAGTTCTCAGTGATGTCATATCAGGAGAGTGGGGGGGGGGGGAAGAAGCATTAATTACTGACAAAATGTGCAAGATGGCAGGATCCGGTTTACAAAGAGGTGAAAAATAGCTTAAAGACCATGAACAAGACTAGAATCTGATAACTCACAAGAATGGAGTATAGTTTTCCATTGAAACGCAAAATTTCTCTCTATAATCACCCCCATTTTGATCAAAGATAAAGTAAAACAATTCTTGTTTACAAAATAAGTCTAGTCTCATTACATTTGGCCTGAACATTTACATAAGGACAGCAAGAACAATAATTGACCACATGGGCTTTTTAAAGTTTGCTTTGCTGGAACTTTTATAAGGAATTTCAGATTGGGCTTTTTAAAAGCCTCTCAAGACTAATGTGTCAAACTAAGAAGTCGCTATCAGATTTCACCTGCAGTACCTACAGATTTGGGTGAATTCCTCTCTTTTTAGGGTCCCCAAAATAGCTTAAGTTTCCTGGACCTGCCAGGAAGTAACCTTCCTTACTCACCTATGATACAAAGAAACTTGTAAGTCAGGTAGCAGGTTGGTTTTCCCAAAAGGGCTTTATAAACATTGGTTCCATAAAGCCAACCTTTGTTCCTTAAGACTGTCTGCTCATACCTGATTCTATGCACATCTTTCTCAAATATGACATTCCGGTCAAAATCTTAGTAATACAACCAATTTCCCCAACTATGACCTATAACAGAATAGATTCTTATTGAACTTAGGTGAATAACTATATTGCCATGAAATTAAGAATAATCAATAAGAGTTTCTGAATTCTGGAAGAATCAGGTGGAGAGAAAAATAGATGTGTTGTTTGTTTTTGTTTGGTTGTTTTTACAAAGCTATAATCTATTAAGTTGTTGGGAGTTCTAGATAAAAGAGCAAGGAATTCCTTAGATCCAGAAAATAGAAGAGTATAGAATTAGCAATGTTCCAAACAAAAGGTCATAAAAATTATAATCATTGTTTGTCAGTTCCTTCAGTCCCATGTAATTAATTCTTGTTCTGCTTATATTGTGGTTTAGCAGTTTTATGAACCCATGAGCTTCTCTACTAATGTTCTAGAAATTCTTACTCAGTCCCATGGTATGATCTTAAAGTATATAAGTATTGCCATCAGAAGCCTGTACCACAGAGTACCTATCATAATCTTTTCCATGGATCTCTGAGACAGAGATCCATGACTTTTGTGGACAAAGTGTTCTGCTTTGTTGGTGATTGCAAGAGCTTTTAAGAAAGCACTAGAGTAAAACAATAGCTATTTGTGAATAGCAAAAGATTTAAAATGGCTGCCATTACTAATTTGATGAGAGTTCATTATTATAAAAATAATGCAACTGACAAATGTTTCTGTAACATACAACATTTAAGGTAATAACTGGAACTATGATTGATAACATATCAAGATATTATGGACAGCTGACAATTTTCTATGAATTTTATAAGCTTTGAAATATATTAACAACATACACCTATACTAATACAATTCAGGGAAGATTAAGTATTCTTCTTATTTGATAATATTATTGATGCAATTAAACATATTAAAAAACCTATTTTTAAAACTACCTCTTTTTACAAAGTGATAGATCAAATCCTTTGAGATATTCCAGGGACTCTATGGGAAATGTCAAAGACAGTTCAAGATCAGGATTTTATTTACGATGTGATTTGGGGAAGATAAAATAGGAAAAGTTGTCAAAAATGACAAAAAGTTTGAATTAAATAGGATCAGAGACCATTATGAAACAATACTTAGTATTCAACCAAACTGACAAGACTTTAAAAGTAAATTTAGGAGGTAACATGACTGTAAAAATCCAAAACGAAACAAAACCTAGCTTGTTTAACATTGAGAAGATTCAGTTCTCTCAAATAATTGAAGGGTTCAATAATAATTGAACAGCTCACCCCCACAATGTGCCACTTTGACATGTGGGTTATTTTGAGCTGAAGGCACTTGAGACCCTGCAGGCTTAAGAGAAACTTTTGTCTCTCCCTTAACCACACAGAAGAATCTAAATTGGAGGTCTTTCCCAGAATAAGGGTTATTATCAGAGATACATTTTATCTGAGTGACCCATCTGTATGGTAGGGCAAACATCTAATTACCAAACATCTGCTCGTCTTATCACCATATGAAATGCATTTCTTTCCTCTGAAATCACAGACCCTTACTCCATTCTCCTTCATTCAGGACGACATTTATACCTCATTTTGCCGGACCATCTTTGGAATTTCCATGGCTGTATGGATTCCCTGTACGTAAACTATTAAATTTGATTTTCTCCTGTGAATCTGCCTCCTGTCAATTTGATTCTTAGTCCAGCTAGAAGGACCTTTGAGGGGACAGGAATTCTTGCTCCCTGACATAATCAAGGACATTATAATGACAACATAAAGCACAATATAAAGATACAGATTCTTTGTTTTCTACTGTTGGGGAAGAAGACCTTCCTCTGCCCTACAACGTCCTTCCAGCTGAACTTTGAATCGAATTGACAGGAGACAGATTCACAGGAGAAAATCAAATTTAATAGGCATGTGTAAGGGGAATCCACACAGACATGAAATTCCAAAGACAATGAGGCAACATGACGCTTATATGTGCTAAGGAGAGTGGGACGGTTTGTGAGGATACAAAGGAGGAGGAAGGCCATTAGCAGGAAGGTGAAAGGAGATGTTTTGAAAAACAAAGTTTGCCCTCTTGTGCAGAGAAGGGTCTTAGGTAAAGGGGAGTCTGTTAATGGATCTCTTCCACAGGCTTTCCCTTCCAGCATAAATTTAGGCAGTTGAGGACCAGGAAGAGAGTTTGTTTGTTTGTTTGTTTATTTTCATCTGTGGGTTTTGATAACTTTTAACTCAAAATAATATTTATGCCAAAGTGGTCCATCTTGGGTCAGCCTACCCTTGGCCCCCACACTACTGAGATTCCTCAAAAAGTAAGGAAGAAAATTTAGGGACACCTGAGTGGCTTAGTGGTTGAGCGTCTGCTTCGGCTCAGGGTGTGATCCCGAGGTCCTGGGATCGAGTCTGCCTATGTCTCTGCTTCTCTGTCTGTGTCTCTCATGAATAAATAAATAAAAAGTTTTTAAAAATTATAATCTCTTACTAGGAGCAGACTAATTATCTAAGAAACTGTGTCCTTTTAAGAGAGAGAGGGAAACAACCCTCCAGTATTGCCTTAGTACGTTATTGATATTAAAGCTCATTTTAAAACTTATAAGTCCATTCAATCTTAGCCAGCTTGACCCCATGAGGTAACATTCTCTCCCTCTCCTTTCTTTTTCTCTCTTCTCCACAAACTGTTTACAACCATCTAGATCCATTCAGGTTTTTGTCCTTAACTGCCCTCTTTCTCATTCTGAAACAACCTTTAAACACCATCTAAACAACTACCTTGGGATGATTTTACTCTTTTTTACCTTAACAAAAACACATTTCTATATTCCTTGAATACCTTGATGCAGAGATATTATCATTCACCCTTATTATTTCTAGTAGTTATATCCTTAGTTAGTTTTCCAAAATGCAAATGCAATCATATAACTACCTAACATTCAACAATTGCAGTATATCACCTAGTGGATAAAGTTCAAATTCCTACCCAGGGAAGGTACTCCTGGACAGAGATTTTGGCTAACTTTCCACTATTCCCCAATATCATACCCTCCTCATGCCGTCTGCTCTATTAGCCATAGAGTAAATACAGGCTATTCCTTGAATAGACTGTGCCTTTTCACACTTCCAAGTCTTAGCACATGATCATCCTGCTTCTTTGAATTACCCTTGCACCTCTCACCACAGGCACAGTTCTACATTTCCTTCAGGGGCCAGCTCAGTTGTTTTCTACTCTGTGATGATTTCTCAGATTTCTTTATTCATACTGCGTGCTTCTTTCTCATGCTCCCATTGCTGCTGATACCTGCCTTCCTTCTGTAATTTTCACATGCTATCATTTTGTCAATCTTCACATTTTTGCCTCATTATGATATAAATTGCTTGAGGGGAGGAATCTGATTTTTTCTTCTCTGATTCCCCATCATGTATCATAGTGCCTTGCAAAAAAATGTCTCTCAGTAAGCAGTTGTTGAGTAAATGAGATGATAAATGAATGAATGAAGTTCTCCAGCACTATATTAGCCCACCATTGGAAAACAAGTTCTAGCAACAGATGTCATGCTAAGGGAGAGTGGTATGTGCAGTAAGAGGAGGACTGCTTGAACGCAAATCCAGGAATTTTATATAAGACAGTGCTTTCAACAGTATGGCAGTTCCTTAAGAAGTTAAAAATAGAGCTACTCTACAGCCTACCAATTACACTATGAGGTATTTACTCCAAAGATACAAATATAATGATCTGAAGGGGCATCTGCACCCCAATGTTTATAGCAGCAATATCCTCAATAGCCAAACTATGGATGGAACTGAGATGTTCATTGACAGATAAATGGATAAAGAAGATGTTGTGCATGTGTACACACACACACACACACACACACACACACTGGAATATTACCCAGCCTCAGAAAAGTTGAGTATTTACCATTTACATCAATGTGGATGGAACTGGAGGGTATTATGCTGAGTGAAATAAGCCAATCAGAAAAAGACAATTATTATATGGTTTCACTCACATGAGGAATATAATAAAGAGCACAGAGGATCATAAGCGAAAGGAGAGAAAACTGAATGGGAAGAAATCAAAGAGAGAGACAAACCATAAGAGACTCTTAATTATGGGAAAGAAACCAAGAGCTGCTAGAGGGGAGGTGGGTGGGGGGATAGGGTAACTGGGTGACTGGCATTAAGGAGGGCACATGATGCGATGAGCACTGGGTGTTATATGCAACAGATGAAATCTACATCTGATATTAATGATGTACTATATGTTGGCTTATTGAATTTAAATTAAAAAGAGATAGTGCTTTCAAGTACTTTCTATTTTTATTTCAAGCCTTATAGTAACCAGTACAAGAGCAGAACAGATATTATTTTCATTTCATATTTGATAGGCGCGGAAATAGGCATAGAAAGGTTAAGGGTCATAAAGCTGGGCAGTAACAAAGATGGAACTAGAACAGTAGTGCCTGGAAATAACATCTATTCCGGCCCCTCTCTGACTCGGTGCTGGCGCCATCGGCGAGGGGACATTAAAAAAAAGGGGGGAAAAAACATCTATTCCACCTTTTTCTGATCTCCATTATGTTCTTTTTTTTAAACCTTGTATATCGAAGTGCATTCACACACACACTGAACTGAGTCATGACACTATAAGACACAAAGCTAGAGAGAACCTTAGAAATCATGTAATCTGCCTCCTTATAATAAGAGTGATGATTTATTTTAATACCATAGACAGACACCATCTACATCATCTCATTTAATCTGAGCAATTTGTCTCTTTGTCACCGGTGTTACTTCTTCACAGTTGCAAATAGGTACCCTTTTGTCTCACTGAAGGTAGGGGCAAGTACAATGTACTTCTCAAGGTTATAAATTCCTTACCTTGTGGCATCCTCCTCGCTTGCATTGGGATGCTTAGAAGGACATTCACTTTCTCTCTCTCTCTGAGTCCCCATTCTCCTCCTGGCCCTCAAACGTTCCTTAGGCCTGGTAGGGGAAGAATCATACTTGGCAAAGTTTTGTAGCTCCAACCTGCCACACCCTGGATGAACTACTCAGGGAAGCCTTCTCATTTGAGTGCAGACAAAGGACAGGCTAACCTGTCATTTGTGAGCCTGGAAGGCGAATGTAAATCAATACACCAGCCAGGTTCGGATAATCATCTCCAGTTTCCCTGTATCAAAGGATGGACAATGGGAAACACCTTCACCTTTACCCCTATCACCTTCTCAACTGAAATATAGTCAAGCAGCTGGGGTGCCTGGCTGGCTCAGTGGGGGGAACATGTGACTCTTTGAGTTTGAACTCCATGTTGGATGTGGAGATTACCTAAAAATAAAATCTTAAAAAGATTTATATATATAGTCAAGCACCCCTCCCAGAATAAGACACATTGCCATAGTGATTGGTGTGTATTGTTACTGCTGTTTTAGATTTTGCTTCTTGTTTTATATTCCTGACCTACAGTCACTACAGCTATAGCCCAGTCAGACAAGGTGTGGCAGCCAGAGTAGAAAGTTTCAACCTCATGTAAATCAGTGCAAGTCATTGTGAGTGGATAAGAGTAATGTTAGGAAGAAAAGAATACCTAAAAGTAAAGTTCCATAGGGTAAATGCATATTACCAAAACGACAAAATAAAAAGCCATATCATGGTCAAGTTACAAAGTTCATTACCACCCATGACTAGGTTAGATGACTGGAAAAGAATATTGATTGTTAAAAAAAAAAAAAAAAAAAGAATATTGATTGTTAAATAATCAGCAAAAACAGGGATTTACTTTGTGTGTTTTATTTCTGCTCTTCAAATTTTTGTACCTGTTTTGTGCACTTCACATATAAGGTCTGTTATTATCACAGACATAGATATTCTCTGGTTTTTATGGGCACCTGGTGTTTCTCAATACAAGGGCATGGAGAATTTACAGCAGAATTTGAAAATGAAAGCATGCTATAATACTTTCAAAGTCTAGTATACACATTTGTTGTACTTTTCTGGAGGTGGCAAAAGAGATTAAACACAGGAAGTTCTTTTCTGATAAAGTCTACTTTCTATCATCGAAACTTCACAGTAATTTTTTTAAATGTGTGAAATTTAAATGCATCTTTTTTCATTTGAATATCTAGGTCATTTACGATTTTCATGACACAACAAAAGCTTTCTGTACTTTTTACAAAGGTAATTTACTCTTCTAGATTACCTAAAACAGAAGCATCTCAGTTGATAAGAGTTTTGCAAGATAGAATAGAGCTGGAAACTACTGTTTCTTTGGATGTAGACAGGTCTCCTCTCTTCTCTCCTAAACAAGAAGTCAAATGGCAGGCAATCTTACTATCTGAAAGCAGCTTAATTGTTTATTATAAACTGCAATCATATTCATTCTTAATTCACATCTCTTTATATAATTTTTTAATGTAAGTTTAATATAAGGAGCAGAAGCTTTTGTATATAACTTATCAAAGATAATAAAAGCAATAAAAGCTGAATTTGTCTTTTAGACTTGGAAAAAAAACCCCACCAAATTTACACGGAGAAAGTGATATACAGTGATGACACAAGCTATACTCCTGTTATCAGAAAATAACACAATTGAATTGCACTGGGCCAGCTCAAGTTGTCATATCATGTTGCTATTGTTTCTTATAAAATAAATAGCTTTGTTTATCATGAGCCAATGTGACATGGCAGTGCAAAAATCATATTCCATGCTGTGGCAGCAGGGAGGAGAGCAGATGTCACCACTCAACTAAACCTGCAAAATCCTTTAGAATTCCTATTTATTAAAGCCTACATTCTTTGCACCTTGCTCACTAGCCAGTCTACACCTTCAGCAGCCAAATTCACAAATATCCTCACTGATAAACCAATGGAAATAACCATCCAGAAAAACAAAAGTCTTTCTTAAGAAACACTAGAATACAAATTGATTTCACTAGGAGCAACCCAACTGCACTGTGTAATATACACTTACTCATAACCAATTAACCTGCTCTTTCAACACATTTAAAATGCAGCTTTAAAAATTGCTCTGTGCCTTTATATATAAAAGCACAGTGCAGAAATCTCGCAATGCACCATTCATAATAATTTCATTTACCTGTCTTTCTACCTCCTCTTGATTTTTCTCATTTTATCCCCAGCATCTTGTGGCTTTTCTTTTGTAAGTTGCATTATAGAATCTTACCATGAGGGTAAGGTAATGAAGAAAAACAAAACTAATGGGAAAAAATTATAATTAAGCAGTCCATGGCACATTTCTGCATGAAGCAATAAAGGCAATTTACAATATTGGTCATATCTATAAGAAAAGCTTTTGCTGTACTAAGGCACATTTTTATGCTGATAAACTATCGAACTAGGGTGCACTCATAATGGCTTCCCCATAATATAACTATTCTTTGTCCTGAGGTGAGGATAAAAGAGAAAAATAAAAATCAAAGTAAATTGATAATGGGTATTTCTTTGTCCAATGAAAAGTGGAAAAATTCATGTACCCCTTTGTAGATGCACAATACATTGTCATTTTTCATTGTGAGTATATATGTATATCTTACATATATATGCATATAACATATACATATATTTTATATGTATATGTAATATAATTTATAATATATATATTTTATCGTATAAGCTTATACTCTGAAAACCATGAAGAATTGTTGAAAGAAACTAAAGACCTAAATAAAACATCTCATATTCATGGATTGGAAGACTTAATATCTTTAAGATGACAATACTCCCAATATTAATCTATGGATTCAATAGAGTTCATATATATTGATATATATATTGATATTGATATATATCAATATAATACCCCCAATATTAATCTACAGATTCAATAGAATTCATATATATACATATATATACACCTTAGGAGAGACTATAAGACGCCATGAGTATAGGGTTCATATCATAGAATATATCCCCTATGTAAATCTCAAGGAATCTTTTAAAAGGTTAATTTCCAAAACATGCCTTCTGATTACTTTTTACTTTTCCTACCTTGGAGATTTGTGACCTATGATAGTAATAGGAAAAGTGGTTTGTGCACATTCACTAAATAAATAGAAGAGCTAGGCTGGTACAATGTCCATTACCTCATCTTAATAATAACACATCAATTCTTTGCTACCCTCCATAGAACTTAGTCTTTATGGAACTTGGAAGCCAATGAATGTGCCTACAGACCAAGCTAAGTTGATCAAATTAGACTCTTCTTGGAATTAGAATCTTGAACAGAGTGTCAACCAGAATAGAAAATTGCTAGATCTGACTCCTCTCCATCACAGAGTCCTGGAAAAATTGTTCACTAGCTCCTGTGAATGATCCAAGTGCCTATCCAGAGATCTGACCTCTCAAGGCTTCATAGGCATGCTTTTTATCTAGTTTTATGAGCTACCCTAAGCACTTCCAATAAATTCCCTTTTTCCTTTTTGCTTAGATTAGCCAGGAAAGCTTTCTGTTCCATGCATCCAAAGAATCCTGACTGAAATAGTTAGCAATATTTTCTACCCAATATACAAGGCATTGGCCTACTCCAGAAAATTCTCCATTTCCAATATATAGAAAAGGCTTTCAGAAATGTGCCTATGGTATAATAAATAAAACCTGTCATAAGTCAGAATTGAACTTCAATTCTGTTTTTTCCAGATTAATTCTAGACCTCTTTCAAATCATTTAATATCTCTGAATATGTTTTATCATTTGTAAAATGGAAACGTTTCCTGTTTAGTTATATTGATGATTAATTGAAATATGAATTATTTGAAAATCCTTTGTAAGTTGTGCAGTATCATCCAACTGTTAGTGGTGATCATTAACTCCGTAATTCCAGCTTTGCCACTTATGCATGTTTCAGCACAGCACCTCCCTTTCTCCTCTCTATTGTAGATTGTTTTTAAAAATCCACAATAGAGGTATCCAAATTGGAAAGAAGAAAATAAAACTATTTCTATTTGTAGATGACATTAGGTTGTACATAGGAAATCTTAAGGAACTTACCAAAAATTATTAGAACTAATAAATGAGTTCAACAAGGTCGCAGGACACAAGATCAAGATACAAACATCAATTGTATTTCTATATACCTGTAATAAACTATCTGAAAAGAAAATTAAGAAAACAATTCCATTTAAGAGGGCATTAAAAAGAATAAGATACTTGCAAATAAATTCAACCAAATATATGCAAAACTTACACTCTGAAAACTATGAAGAATTGTTGAAGGAAACTAAAGACTTAAATAAAACATCTCATATTCATGGATTGAAAGACTTAATATTGTTAAAATGACAATACTGCCAATATTAATCTATAGATTCAATAGAATTCCTATCAGAGTCTGAGTGGGTTTCTTTGTAGAAATTAACAAGCTGATTCTAAAATTCTTAGGGAATTGCATGGAACTCAGAGTAGCTACAAAGTCTTAAAGAAGAACAAAGGTGGAGGACATACATTTGCAAATTTCAACTCATTACAAGGCAATAGTAACCAAGAGAGAGTGGTACTGGCCCAACAATAAACATATAGATCAATGAAATAGAATTGAGAGTCCAAAAATAAATCCATGTGACTTTCATCAACTTATTCTGACAGTGGTCCTAAGAACATTTAATGGGGATAGAATGGCCTTTTCAAAAAATGGTTCAGGGACAACTGGGTAGCCACATCCAAAAGAGTGAACTAGGATCTTTACCTCACACTATATATAAACATTAATGCCAAATAGGTCAAAGACCTAGAGGCAAGATCTAAAACTATAAAATTCTTAGAAGAAAGCATAGGATATACCTTAATGATGTCAGATCTGGCAATAGATTCTTAGATATGACACAGAAGTACAAGCAACAAAAGACAAAATAGATAGATGGAACTTGATCAAAGTTAAAAATGTGTATACTTTAAGGGACACTGGAACGAAAGTGAAAGACAACCCACAGAATGGGAGAACATACTTACAAATCATGTACCTGATAAGAGACTTTTATCGAGAATATATACAGTACTCTTACAACTAATAATATAAAGTAAATAACTAATTTTTAAATGGGCAAATTGTCTAGGTAGACATTTCTGCAAAGATAAATAAATGGCATGAAAATATGCTTGACATCATTTACCATAAGGGAAGTGCAAATCAAAATCGCAATGAGGTACATTACATTCACTAAGATACCTAGAAGTAAAAAGTCAAATAGTAACAAGTATTGATGGAGACATGGAAAACATTGGTACCTTCATGTACTACTAGTGAGAATGTAAAATGGTGCAGTCACTATGAAAAACAGTCTGGCAGTTTCTTAAATAGTTAAATGTTTAATTATCGTATGATTCAGTAATTCCACTTCCAGCTATAGACCTGAGATAAATGGGGAAAAAAACTTTCTACACAGATGTTTATAGTAGCATTAATCCTAATAGCCAAAGACAGAAACAGTCCCAAGTGCCCATCAACTGATGAATGAATGGATAAAAAATGTGGTATATCCATAAAATAGAATGTTATTCAGCCATAAAAAGGAATGAAGTAATAATGATGCATGTGACAATATGGATGAGCCTTGAAAACTTTATGCTAAGTGAAAAAGGTCAATCATAAAATACAACATATTATATGATTTCATTTACATGAAATATCCAGAATAGACAAATATAGAAAGTAGATTAGTGGTTACTTAGGACTATGGGGAATAGAAGGATGGGGGATCATACCTGAATGGAATGAATAAAGTTTGAGGTGATGAAAATGTTCTAAAATTAACTACGGTAGTAGTTGTACATATTGTGAATATACTAAAAACAGTTGAATTATGCACTTTAAATGTGTGAATTTAAATGTCAATTAAATTTCAATAGCTTTTTTAAAATTAAAAGCATGTTAGAGAAAGGAAATTGTACATCTCTAGGTATAAATATTTAATAAAAGCAAATAAAATACCTTGGGTGCAAAAGTTATATGTGTTAGGATCTATGAAATTTTGTATATATATTTATAAAGCATATTATGCCCAACATGGGTATAAAGGTCCTGTAGCTCTTATATGAACCTTTATAGCAGAGCCTATGCACCACCTCTTGATATTCTGTATTAGAGGACTCAATATTGGGTGCAGAACCATACTTTATTAATCTTATAAGTATTTCTCATAGAAAACTGAAGTACCTCGGTGGAAGGTAATAAAATGTGCTCTTTGCTTTGGATTATTGACACTTTTTACTCTTTATCCATATCCAAAAAAGAAAGCAAAAACAGGGAGAATTATCTACTGACTTCTCTGTTAAGCTTTTCTACTTCTCCCTTATTACCACTTCCAAAAGGCTTAAATACTATGTTTTCTCAGAGAACTTTGCGTATAACTGCATCACAGTATTGATTTCATCCAAGTCATTTCTGTTTTCAAATGCTTGTTGTCTCTAGTAGACTGCAGCACCTTGAGATCAGAGACACTGGTATTTTTTTCCTATTCTCCAAGGTGATAGACCTTCACTATGTTTCTGTAAAAACAGATAAAAATTTTACATTTGTACATTCTAGAAGACGGGCTTTTCTAGCAATTATAATAAGAAATCATAGAAATTCACTTTAGAGACCTGAAAATTTTGGTCTAATGTCTCAATAAATGTAAGAAATCTTTCCATAATGTTCCTGAAAAAAATGCTTTATTCAAGTCACTATTTGAACATTTCTAATGCTGTAGAATCCATACCTCAGAACGGAGCTTGTTACATTTTCAACTAGGTTTTATTGTTGAAAGTTTCCTCATTAATGTTAAACCAGATAATCTCGTAACTTCCACCATTTGATTTGTCTAGGTTCTGTCACGTATGACTATACAACATTATCTAATTCATCTTCTGTGACAACATATTAATTATTTAAAGACACTATTACAATCTCCCTTGTCTTTTTGTGGAGCATTTCACTTTATTTAAATGTTTCTCATAGATGTGATTTCTGGACCTTTCACCATATGGATTCAACTCCTTGGGACACCACCATATTTTAAATATTCATTTTAACTTATGCTTCCCAAAGAAGAAGCCTAAAATATGTGACTGGTGTCAAATATAGAGATGTCTTTTCCTTTCATTATAACTTGATCTTATGTTAATCATTCTAAAATACTTGAGTTCTTTTGAAAGTTACATTATATCATAGACTTTTACTAAACCTGCCATAAGTTGAACTCTTCTTATATGTTTTTTCTGTATGAATCCTGTTAAGCCAGATCTCCTTAGTTCTTAAACTTGTAATTAATCTTTTCATTTAGCAAAGTGGCTGACACATAATGGTTGCTTAAGAACACGTTTCTTCCCTTAATTCTTTGGCTGCATTGCCATGATGCTGAAAACAAGTCAATTCAGAGAAATAGTGTAGTTCTATCATCAGTCAACTCATTCAAAACAGTTAACCAAGTGTCCTCATGGTGACAATGTTTGAAACAATCTTCCTAAAGAAGGGTCTGAGGTCAGTGCCATTAAAAACCCGAAGTCAGCACTGGATTTCCAAATCATGCCCCATCTTGCCTAAGAATCTAACCTTTGTGTCAAACAATTAACAATCTCATAGCCTGAGAAGAATTATTTTTACTAAGTGGCTGTTCACATGCTTAATCTCTTTAACGCTGCCTTGTAATTCATAGGTTCACAATACCGATGGCTACTGCTACCACACGTCAGGTTCAAAGGAGGAAGGGTGATGTTTTATTTTCCTAGTTTTATTCCCTCATGAGAATATTGATTTGAGCAAGTACAATTTCTTGTTTCCTTGGTTAAGGAAAGTATAAAGACATTGCCCAAGAAAACACCCATTTAAAAGTATAAACATAACTTGAAAATAAATCATAGGAAGAGGCAAGCTTCTCTGCAACCTAGAATTTCTAATTAAAATTGGGCTGTGACAGTTTTATAGTTTATGGTGGCTAAAGATTATCTTTTATATCACATACCAACTTGAACACATTATTTCATAAATGAAGCTTGAAATTCCATGGATTTTAGAATTTGGGAAGCTTTTTGTCATTTTTTGATATCCTCGTATTTATGGAAGAATAGTCAGACAAACCTCCTGTTCTTTAATAGCATAACATCAGGTACTTCTTGGAAACAGGACACAATAGAGAGAGAGAGAGAGACTGTTTATGAGTCAGAGAAACATGTGCCACTGTCAACTTGAATAAGAGCCATCAGATATTTCTGGTGATGAAAACCTTTCAGTGAGGTGAAACAGGCCACATTCCATTTCTTTTATTTTCAGAGATGAGATGGATTTGAAAACCATAACCTGGCTTCTTGATGCAAGGACTCGCCACATGAGATAATCTCCAGCACATTACTATTGGCAAGCAGATCTTTCACCCTTTTGTCTCCATGCATTACAGAAAATGTTAAATCAGTTTGGTGTCCATATAAACTTTTGATCCTAGGAATAGCCTAGGGTACCATCATTATCTTCCCGAGGACCATGTATAGGCCTTCAGTAGGTAGTACTAATTTAATTTCTTTGCTAGAGGAAAAAGTAGCTGATTTTCTAGATCAATATTTGATTGAATATGTTTGAAATGTTGGCAGATAAAGGCCCCTTTTCTGGTCCAAAGACTTTTTGAACCACAGAGGTATAGCGTTCTAGCTCCCCTGGGATTTGAGTGGAAGGAGGTCTCAAAGATCTGTAAGAAGCCTTCCTGCCTTTCCTTGTGTTCTTCCAGCAAGACTCTCTAAAGGTTGAGATGAGAAAAAGATAAGATCAAGAACTGGAATGTCTTTATATCCATTTTTTTAATCTTTCCTGGGGCTTCTCTTAACTAAAAATAATCGTTTATAACACTAGTTTACAAAAACCTCCTATAATAGGATGGTAGAAAGAAAGCCCATCTGATCAGCTTTAAGGAGATAACCCAGTGACTTTGGCAAATAATTTGAGACCTCAAATTCTACCACTCATTCCACTAATTAAACAAGAATGCTCACTTATCAAAAAGGAAATGAATAGAAATTAAAATGCCGAGGTGTTAGACACAGTTTAGAACTTGAGTTGTCTAGTGAAATCGATAAATGAAAGAGTTTTTCACAAAACTGTACTGGCTTTGTAAAGACATTTACAAAGGAAAAAAAAAATGAAAATTGGAGGAAATTCTATCTAATATTTGACCATATGAACAACAAAAATGTAAAGAAATACATGTGTCACTTTCTTTTTTTCTTTAAATATTTTTACCTAAATTATCAAAATTTATTTATTGGGTAAATAAATGTGTTCCCCAAATAAAGTAGCTTACATGTGACTGAGAAGTATTACTTGGAGTAAACAATGCCAGCAGTACTGTTTTCTAAGTCTACATAGGAAATTCAAAGAGAGATTCTTGAGAATGTTTTCCTTTATTTTTTTCTTTACTACAGCAATGCACATGCATTCACTAAGTACAAAGAGGAAAGGACTTAGAAATTCCTTCAACGTTCTTTCCTATCAATGAATGTTTGACTGAAGAAGAAATTTGCTTTCCCCTTGTCCCTGATTTGAACATGCAAGTTCATTTTGTAAAGGAGAATAAGCACTCTGTGCAAAGCCAACTGCAACTCCTCAGAAATACAGACTCCAAAGGATTTAACTTTCTTCATATATATCAAGTTGATTTTTTAATTTTAAGGTGGGAAGTGTAGTCTGTCTGTCTGCCTTTCATAACAATTCCTCACTGCTTCCACCTATATTGATAAAATTCTCCAGCCAAAATAATGATATTTGCCATATAAGTTGAACAACTATTCAGGGTATTGTATCAAATTTCTTATTTGAACTGGGAAATACTTAGTCTGTGAAAAGGGACCTTGCTCACTACTAGGTATGGAATAGGTATTCAATAAAGACTTAAGTTGATCAATTATGTGGATAAATTTAATTTTCAAGTTCTGCTTTTAAGGAAGAGTCGTAGTTTGAATTAAGTAGACCAGATTTCTCTCTACAATTATATGATGAGGTACACAATGCTAATAGCATCAGGGATCATAATAGAGTATTTCTGCACGGTGCCTATTTATCAGTTGAATGTAACACATAAGGCACTGCTACAGCCAGAGGATCTTAAATGCAAACTCGAATTGCCCCTGAATCTTTGATTTAGAATCCTTGCTTCAGGTCTTCTTGCAACCAAAACCTCCCTTGTCAAACAGGCAGCTCTGATTGTTAGTCCTTGAGAGACTTTCCATATTTTTCATGGCCTAAAAAGAGAGAAAGAAAGAAAAGCAGTAAGGGTTATTGGATGTGAAACTTAAAAGTGACCACAGCAAAAAAAAAAAAAAAAAAAGTATTTCATATATCCTTAATACTATTGTTAATAAAAATGTGAGGCTTCCCTAAAGCCTCATGTTTTGTAAGGTTCAATTTACATATTTTTATAATAGAGGCCCTTTCATCTGCTAAGATTTAAGGTTTTAAATTTCTGATAATTTCCTTAAATAAAATGATGGGCATTGAACTAATACATTTCATTGGCACATGTCAAGTCTAATTTGTAAGTTCTAACTTTATAATACACAAATATTGGTTACCCACATCCCCCATCCTTTCAGAAACCAGAATTGGGATAGGTAGGGGTATGTATGTACTCCTTCCCTACATAAAACATATATTCAAGGAAAGTTGACCGTACTCCCAGCCTCCTAGCTCTAGGAGAATCTCATTGACTTGCTTGACAACTTTTTGTTCCATGATGTGGAGGCATGGAACTTTCCTGAGGCTGCACACTATCATCTCACCACAGGGGAGGCAGCCTTGGGAGGAAGCAGAGACTGACTAGAGAGGCAGAAGGACACTGTGCCCTTGAGAGCATATTGAAGTCTCTGGATCAAGCACCTCTATAGTCTGCTCTACCTGTTTTTTTTTCCCCCTTGCTTGAATAATCACTCTTATCTATCATTTAGGCTGTCTTCACTTGCATTTTCTATTATTTGCAACATTATAAGTACTGATACTCAAACTACCCATTTTTTAAGTATATTTCTTTGCCATTTTGTCATTGTCCATAGATCATTTGTGGCAAACTATATGGTTTCCTTGTGATAATGTAGTCATACTCTAAATCCTACTATTTGGATATTTAAATTCCTAGTTCATTTCTCAATGGAGTTTTCATTGTTTCTAACATTATAACTCATCTGGAAATCAGATTACAAAAATATCTCTTTTACGTCCGACTACCTCCCAAGTGACTCTGAACCTGGGAATGTAAAGGTATCATGAAAGATAATGTCTTGCCAGAGAAACCTTCTAATGAGAGCAGAAGGTTTTGTCCATACCATGTACACTCTGTTGAAACTCAACAGATCCTTTTACTCAAGCAAGTCATACAAGCAAAGTAAAATTACTTGAATGTTATCCTGAAACAGTGATGTTAATATGATCTCATTAAGGTGAATTTTAAAATATATATATATATATATATATATATATATATATAACATTAAACAAAGTGACACAATAACAAATATCTGCAGTTAAATAATTCTATTTAATCATATCATAAAAATAGCATTAGTATTGATATGAATCAGGGAAACAATTTTCAAAAAAACCTGAGTGATGTTTACACATATTTTTAAGTTCCTCAGCTTACTAATCATTTTTGTTTGTTTACTTTTACTGATAAGTCTGCAAGAAACAGCTGAATTTTATAAATGAAATTAATGTATGTCTGGAGGCACTGTGATGCACTTAGTACACTCACCATTTGTTTTGATTATTTGATTAGCACGTTCTTCTTACTCATACTATAAGAAATAGGATGTGGTTAATTTCATGACTATTAATTATAATAAAATAATTCAACTGAAACCTATCTATTATTATTTTTTATCTGCTACTGTTACCTATATAGCACTCTTCTTGTTGGTGAGGATTGGCTGCTCTCACAATAGAACAAAGATGAACCACAGTAGGTAGTATCAGTTTAACTCCTAACATTTGTGGCAAAGAAATGAATACAATACATGGTGGAAAACTTGAGCAAAGTCTGTATGTATATATTCTGCATTTATGCATATATTCTCAAGCACTTTAAACAGTTTGAATCCATTCAGTCTTTTCCTTGATATTCATATTCTGGAATGATTACATTGTCTTTACACTAGCTAGATGAATAATCCTAAGAGGAAGAAAAAGTGCTGTGATTCAATAAGTCTGGGCATATGTCAAATCCGAGGACTGAGAGATAGCGATTCCCTACTTACTGAAGCAAGAAATTCCCAGGAGCACAGGGAATAAAGATACGGTTCGATGAAAGCAGAAGAGAAAAAACATGGTACCCATCTAGTCAGAGTTGGCTCTGAGATTGCACCAGGTGGGGTAAGCCCTATGTACTGGGTCTCCTTCATTAATCCGAAACATGCTTCAACCGGAGTCCTATCATACAGACAGAGTACAGTTGCCAGGAATGCAGGAAGCAGCTATTTGTCTGGAGCAGACAAAAGGGATTGGCCATGTGAGAGGTGTTCACCCTCATCTTGGGAATGAGGCATCTGGGTATAGTCAAGCAGAATGGCATCCTCTCCATCACCAGGTGGGGATTCAGGGCAGACTTTCAAGCCATTAGTACCACCGGTACCGAAGTCAGGTAACAAGGAAAAACAGAGAAGACGCCTATTGTCTCAGGAAATCTACCAGAAACGTGTAGGACTTTACCCTTTCCACCAGGAAATGAATACTGCTACTCATTCCGTAAGGCTGAATCACTTCTCATAAAGCTTCAAATTGGGGAATAGTTTAGATGATGTGTTGATAATAGCTTTGTAAATAGAAGCTATGATGGAGGCTTATGGAAGCAGGAGGAATGAATTATGTAAGTTCTTGGTAGTTATCCACACCCACATACGATAGGCTGAACATGGAATATTGAACAGAACACAAGTCAGAGGCCCTACATTCTGGTCTTAGCTGTTGCCGATAGTTGCATTGCTTTGGGAAAGCCAGAACCAGTGTAAGCCTCAATTCCCTCACTTACGAAATGAAAATCAGTCAGGATGATCTCTAAGATGTCTCAAAAAATTCCATGGTTTACGCATTTCCAGTAGATTTCCTGATACAATAAGCACCATCTCAGTTTTTTTCTTGTTCCACCAAACTTCAATAGCCATATTACTATTCATTATTATATATAAGCTGATTTTCCTAAATCACATGTCTTTTAACGATCAGCAGCACTTCCACTGCTCCCACAACATCTTTAAGGAAATTGATCATATCAAACAGCGACTCTAAAAAGTAGAAACTAAGCACCCCACAGTGATGTTGGATACACAGTAGTCTCCAAAAGGATAAAAGTAAGCCTGGCAAAATCTGTTTTGTACCTGCCTCCAATACATTTGCGAAGGAGTGTTAATGAAAAATGAGAGTGATGTCCCCATCACACATTTTTGGATTACTGTGCAGCAACATCAATTGGAAACCTAATGAAACAGAGACCACCTACAGAGAAGGGATATTGTGTTCCTCTGTCTGCCTGCATCCAATTTACCAACTGACTATATGGAACAAGTTGCCTGTTTGTTTGTGACACTAGTACTGACTGACCATACATTTAACAGTGATAATTGGCAGTGCCAATTTCCACTGTCTTTCGTTGGTAGAAGTATGCCGTGGCACTTTACAATTATGTGGTGAATGGTAACAGGTTAACAAGCACATTTTCACTCAGGCTGACCTCAAAATTCCAGCACTGCATCCTCTCACAGTGAACTGTTGGAACTAGACCAGGTCCCAGATAAATTAGCTGGTCATTTCTCTTATTTAACTCTTTCCACTGACTAACGAAACATGTTAGGCATTCGGCAAATAGAACTTCACCCAACCGGGGGAATAGCAATAAGAAACCTGGTAGGTGAGCTCTTGCAAAGCATTATCAGGGACTACATATAAAGAGGAAGGCTGATGATGTTCCAAATGGAAATGTTCTATTCTTTGTTTTTGCACCTGTTCAAACTGGCATCTGGTATTAGGTGTGTAACTAGTCAAACATTACTACTTTCTGTCAAGCTGGCTGGGAGAAACAAAAGAAAGAGACTATAGCATAAAATATTAGTTGTGTGTTATTTCAGAATGTAGTTACCGTGTTTTCTTCATCAGGCTTCCTACCTGTGCTTATCATTGACTGCAGTCATTCTTTTTTTTTTTTTTTAATTTGACTTCTAGAAGCCATCTGGCATTCAGTCTAATTCCCACATTACAGTTCTCCATAAGTCAGTCTGCTGACTGCCTGTCAGGTTATAGGATTAAGTTTAAGGTTTTCTTAATTCATTGTGAGGTTCTTCGTGAATTTGATCTATTATATCTTCCTGAGCTTGTCCAGTTGTAGATTTCTGCATGTGATTTATGTTTAGCAGGTGTTAGTTTGCTAGAGCTTTCTAAATATCAGCTTCACAATGCAAGGGAACCTCAGGAAGACACTAGGACTCAAAATTGTATTGCTCCACAACTGGAGAATGGCCTCCCTGCTGAAATCCAATGTTGCAGAGCTATTTGTTAAGCTAAAAAAGATGGATATTTCAATATATGGGAAAGTAAAGAGGCTCAAATTCCATCAGCAACTCACCAGTTGCACTTACATATTCTGTGGCTCCCAGGATACACTGTATCATTTAACAGGTAGGGCTAGATAAGTTTAAAAATTACAAGTTTACTTTTGGCTGTGAATTGGAGTGTGATTTTATAATGTCCTACTTTTAAGTTGAATTTCTTTGTATGATTTTTGTTTTCCTCGTGTAAAGTTTAAGTGCTTAATGGAAACCTAGTCGTTGTCAAGGAGAGGGGGAAAAAGTCTCCTTTAAAAGAATATACCTAAGAAAGCATTTTTAAATGCATTGTTATACATTTGGAAGATGTATATAGCATTGAAGAAAACATAGCACAGAGAATAAAGCTCATTTAATAATCAATGTCCACATAAGTGTCTGATGGCTATTAGAAAATATTTATTTCTTACATTACATGACCTTTAATAAAATTTGTAAATTGGGATATTGTGATTTCCATACGTCTCATGACAATGGGCCATTTGTCTTATCTTTGTGTAAATGACTCACTGGAATGCTTATTAAACCCTTATAATCTTTAGCCTCATATTGGTCTTTTATGTAATATATATATATATATATATTTATAGAGAGAGAGAGAGAGCAAGCTCTTTTGTTTTGAGCCACTGTGCTTTGTGGTTAGTCCTCACCTCAACTACAGGAAGGGAATTGTTACGTATATATTGCAGATGAATGGTCCAAGGTACAGGGAAATTAAGGTACTGTGCCTGTGATCACACTGAGAGTTAATGGAAATTAAAATGCACAGCTCTGAGTTCCCAGGCCACTGCTCAGCCCCTGGAGCAATGCCATTTAGCACTATAAATTGTCCCTATAATTTTAAAAATTTATAATGTGTTCATCAATTTGCATATCTGAGTATGAATTACAAACATTAAAATTGGCTACAACTCCTCATCACCCAATTACTAACAAGAAGCGCCTAAAAGGTCAAAGTCATGAAAGACCAAAGTAAACAGATATGTGTGCACCTTTTGCTAAACACCATGCATACAATGCGACATGTATTCATAATTTTTTGACACTCGGAGATGTTTCAAACTTTGGCTTATTCATACTATTTGACTTTGAATTATTAGGAGACATTAAAATGGTATTTTAAAATTGTTTTAATATGATTCAGACGTGATGATATCATCTTTAGACACTGACTATTAGGGGAAAGTACTTATGTACATCCAAGTCACTAATAAGATATATAACTCATCAATTGAAAATTGGTACAATTTTTTTAAGATCGAGAATATATAAAAAAGTCATGTACATTATAACGTGTTAAGAACTGACGTTCTCATTTTGGAATTTCTTGATTTTCAGGCACATTTCTTCTGTAAGAAGGAGTTTTCCACAATTTTCTACCTTTCCACCAGCTGTTGTTCTCACTCCTCGCCCTATCGTGGTTCCATTGTTTGGCTTCTCACAATCAGTCTCAATGGAGCAATTAACCATATAGCATTAAGAATACTAACTCAAGAAAATTGTCAAAAGAACAGGGAAAATTCAGGATCTTTATTTAAAAAACTGGCAGTCTCACTGAAAACTGTAATTAAACTATGTGTGATTCTGCTTGTGTGTTTGTTACACAATTCTACTGGTCTAGAGTTATAGAACACGTGGGCCCCTACAGTGGAGTACAATGGGAAAGCACTTTTATTCTCTAGGCAGTGATAATAAAGCAGAACTCCTTAGGGAGGTACTTTCCCCCTATAGTATTCGCACCACCTTCCTTTTAAATGCTGCTAAGTGTGAAATTAGTGTTGTCCCTCAAAGTGCATAAGATTAATTGTCGGTAATTGAACACAGTTTGGGGGCTAATTATATAAAAATTGATATTAAAAGAATACTACCAGATTGATTGAGTTTTACAGTTTGCATTTAGTTTTCAAATTACACGAGTTGAAAGGCAGTGGTAAGAAACAATAAAAATCCATTCAAAGCTGCTAAAGCAAATCAAGGTTTACTAGTCCTTTGAAAGACAAATGAGTCAAACGCTGTAATGTAGGGAAAGCAGTAAAAATGATTTTGAAATTAACTATAGAATTAAAATATCAACTGTTCCAAGACTGTGTGGCTTGACCACATTTTGCAGAGGTGATCTAGCTTTCTTTGTACAGCTGACTAGTAAAGGTAGAGCAAACCAGGAAAACAGACAATTCTGACAATATAAGTTATGGTGATTTGACTGGAGAAGAAAAGAAGGGGCAGGACTTCACTGCCCCTGCCCCATTGTTTCTGATTTATCTTTACATTTTCAGCTAAAGACTTCTGCTTCCTGAATATGGAGTAGATGCTCTTTTCCTTATTCCTCCCACCGAGTACAACTAAAAACCCATGAGCCTTATATATAAAACAAACACAAGAAGACAAAAAGATAGAAAGAAGAATGCAGACTGGCTAGAGACCTGGGGACCAAAGGAAGGACACAGTGGTAAATTTACCTGGTTTTTCTTTGTGCATCATATTCCAGATTAAGTGGTGGAGAATGTCAGAAAACACCAGTGGGTGCAGACCACAGAGTCCCAGCAAAACCTGTTCTGTCTTGCCAAAATGAAACAAAACAAATCAGAAAGAGATAGCTTAGCAGGACAGAAACATTTAGACAATAACAGCTGTACTCCAGCAAACACCACAGAAAAAAACCTACAGCTCCTCATCCCTCATCCCTTCTAGCAAAGGCCAAGTGGAGAGCCTAAACTTTTACCCGTGCCAGCCTCCTCAAGGTAGCCCAAGCCATCCCCTGAGATTAGCAGGACAAGATGAGTAGAAAGTAGAATAAAATAAAAAACACACTTAACAAAATAAAATTAACTTCCTTAGAAACAGAAAAAAATAAGGTTGAAGACTACAAAAAAGCCAATCAATGATATACAGAGGCTAAATTTGAGAGAAGTCCCTAGACATCTAAATAACTATATAAAAAGAGAAAATATGAATTAAAATCTAAATAGTTATAAAGAACAGAGCAAAAAGAACAGAAACAATAAGTAAAGATATAAAAAAAATTTCAAGATCTAATAAAGAACCAAGACATTAACAAAGCTAAATATGTAGCAGACAAAATTAGGAACAGAGATTAATACCTAGACCTGGTAAAGCTTTAATTTTTTGCCTTATGCAGGAACTTGTAAGCAATTGTATAAACATGCACAAACATGTGCACACACACCTTTGCTTTTGGAAATAATTAAATTAGATAGGCCTCTACAAAAATAAATATCAAAAGACAATTGAGAAAGTTTCTATAGAACTTCTAGAGAGAAAAGAGGAAAAGACAATGTTCCAATAATTTTATAATTAAGTTGTTGTTCATGTGTCAAATATAAAGGAAGACGTTTTCAGATGCCAAAAGCCACAGAAAATACATCAGCCAGGTATAATTTTGGAAAAGTTACAAAAAGATGCTCTTCTCACTGAAAAGTGAATCGATGGTAAATTGTGTCAGATAGGGATAAGAAATGAGAACCAAAATTAGCTAAGGAAATAACAGGAAGTGGAGGAAAGTAATCAGGAAATGGTTTATATTGTCACAGTAGTTACAAAACTAGAAGAAAAAATTAGAAAAATAAGTTTTTAATGACGGAACCCATGACTCCAGATTAAATTAGCAAAACCAGTAAAAGAGAAATGAGTTTGAGTGAAGTGTGAAACATGAAGTTCCTTGTCTCCCTAAAAAAAGTCGTAACTCATTATTTCAATTTTGCTAATAAGACAACTATACGTTTAGCTTTAAGGCAAATAGTATATTTGAAACAAGATATTTGTTTCACAAATCATTCAAATAGACAACAGAATACAGAATGTAGTATGTATCACAAAGGAGCCTTTGCCAATAAACAACAATTGAAAAATAAACAGCCAAGACACATAGAAAAAGCTAACCAATCATGTAAGTTTGGGTAACACTGGATGCTATAACAGATAATTTCTAAGATAGTGGCACTTTTGCCAATAAAAGTCTGGTTTTTGCTCACCAAACAATTTAATGCCCATATTAGCAATAAAGGATGTGGGGGTTGCTGTACTGGGTCTTTCAGGGAATTAGTTGAAAGGCTCTGACATCTCTAGTTTCAAATATCACCCTGGGCATTAATGTCTAGCTAGAATATGGGACAGGAGGGAGGGTGGAGAGGACATGCCCACTTTGCCCACAGTATGACATCCCGAGATTCAGCCCCTGGCTAAACAGCTTTCTGTACGTTATGGGAGAGAAACACATGTCTTCAGTGGACAGCCCACCATCTCTAGCACAGCCATACATGTAAGTGGTTTCATTTAACTGAAAAGCAAAGATTCCCAAATTGGATTCCTTTTTTTTAAAAAATCCAATTATTTTCAGATTATGAAAGATATGGTTTAAACAAATAATATACAGATAGGCCAAGCATAAAGTAAAAGGGACTTAGATGAAACAAACTCAAGCAAATGGAAATGAAGGCATGGTGTTAATTTCAAACAAAGTAGAATTTATAACAAGATTCACTTAAAAGTGGATATATTATTTTTTCCCATTTTTTTTTCTTGTAAAAGAGAAAAAAAAATATGACCCAAATTCAACTGAGAGTATAGTAGGGCCCTCCTTTTCCAATAGGATTCTGCTTCTTGGCAGGGCAAGCTCAGGGTTACTTCTCTCTTGTACCTTCCTAGTCCCTTCTTGGTAGCACCTCATACTTCTGAAGCTACTCAAACTTCCTATCCTCATATTTTCTCTTGTAACACATACCCAGCTCTTGTTTCAGGCTATTTATTCTTTTGTATCCACTGTTTACCCATCCAATGCTCTACTTCATCCCTGGCTTCCTCTTTGACTCTCTGGCACTGAGGACTTTTACATTCTAATAGCCTTGGCCTCTGTTAGGGTTTTTGGCAATGTAATTCCATCCTCATCAAACAATCTTCTTGTTGGTCTTCAACCTGATTGCATTCTTTCTGAGCACCCTGTGGACGGACCCCATGGATGGATTTTAGCCCACCCCAGGCTAGTCATCTTATAAGAACTGATACTGAGTGCCAAATAACAGAATCAGAAGAACAAAATACCTAAGGAAAAAATCTATTACAGAACCAAAAAGAGATTAACAGAAACACAATTATGCTAAGATATTTTAACATAGTGCTATCAAGCTAGGGTAAGGCAACTCGGCTAAATAAATAAGATCTCAGAGAATCAAATAAAAATTAACAGGTTGGAATTCTGACATTTTGAAAATTATACCACCCAAAGGTAATATGACTTGTCTCAGGACCTTCTGGTATAATGCATCGGCAAGAGTATTTTTTTTAATTATAAGAAAAATGGGTAATGAATGGGTATCTGCTTTACTGTACATGAAAACAATTCTATACTAAGTAAAACAGTCAGAGTTCTGGTGTAAAAATAGATAGGTCAATGGAACAGAAAGCAAACCTCCAACTAGAGTGTTATGTATAATTATTTAATATATCATAACAGTTTCACAATTCAGTGGGGGAAGAAAATGGTTCCTAGTGACTGGTTTTTGGATAACTGGTTGGCAATTTAGGAATAGGATCAATTCTGACTTTCACTTTACATCATATAACAGTGTTTTTTTAATCTACTTCTCAAACAAACAAACAAAACTCAAGACACTTTCAAATATAGGACCAGAATAAAAGAAAGCAGAGAGATGGGACTGAGTGAATAACACCCCCCACCACATCCATTCACCGAAACCATTTCTCTTATGCATTTTTACAAATTATGTTTCCATGTAAGATTTTGATTGAAGACAGAATATTTCACCTAAAATTCTATATTCAGAAGGATAAGATGTCTATTATTGAAAATAAAATACTGACAATCTAAGGGAACACAGAACACACTAGTAGTAAATATCTGAAATAAGTAGAGTCTTCCAAATAAGGTTGCAATGGAATGAAATACAGGAAAAGACTGAGATGACTAGATAAAAAATTAAAACTTTATGTCAAAATAAACCAAAGTGAAAAGATAATGAGGACATACTTGTATCAAATGTGAATTTTAATGTATTAGTTCCTTAATTATAAAATCCTTTATTAAATAAATTAAAAGACAAAGATCTTGATATTAGGGATGCCTGGGTGGCTCAGCGGTTAAGTGCCTGCCTTCAGCCCAGGGCGTGATCCCAGAGTCCTGGGATCAAGTCCCATGTCAGGTTCCCTGTGTGGAGCCTGCTTCTCTCTCTACCTATATCTCTGCCTCTCTGTGTGTCTCTCATGAATAAATTATCAAGAATCTTTTATAAAAAGATCTTGATATTAGAAAAGACATTATTTGGACAACAGTGTCCAAAGGGGAAATCTTGATAAATACCATAACAATAAAGAGATTGTGGTTAAGAAATTCCAACCAATTCTTGCAGAATGGCAGGTGGATGGTGGAATGGTGACTAGAGACAGGGTGAAGAAGGAGTAGAGCCTAGAACACGGAGAGTGGGCTGATGGATCTGCCCTCCTGAGCCCCACAGTTGAACCCCTGAAGCATTAGGGAGTAAGGCCTGGGGCTGGAAAGATAGGGCTCCTAGATACAGTGTACAGAAAATTCAGTTATTGCTGTTTCTATTCACCCATCCCACTCCCCCCTTCATGCACATACACACATGTGCACACACATGCACAATCCCCAGAAGTCAAGGATGTATTGCCCAACTTAAAAAAGAAAAGAAAATCAGAGTTTCCTTTTCCAAAGAAAATGAGCCACTTCTCTGGGGAGAATTCAGGAGTGTCATTAACACTGCCTCATAGCAAAGCCTTCTTTCCCTGCTTTAGGGCTGCCCAGCATGGTGGCTGGCTTCCACCCTACTCACTCTAAAACAAAGCATTCCAGTGGATAAACTGTGCTCATGTACACAAAGTACACATTTAGTTTCACTGTCACTTCTTAAACACAAACAGATAAAAAAAATTTTTAAAAAAGATCACCTGGCATTGAGCAAAGCTTGTAATATGAAAGAGAATGATAACAAAGTATGAACAGAAACAACCATCAAAGACAGAATACAGGCTAAAGGAAATAAATTAAGAAAAAAAATCTAATAACACCTCATGAATATTTCAGAAAATACCGTATTTATAAAATATGAACTGATGCTATTAAAAGAGGAGGGTCAATCATAGAACAGGGAAAAACTCATGGAAATTAAAATAGGATGGCTAGGGCAGCCCCGGGGGGTTCAGCAGTGTAGTGCCACCTTCTGCCCAGGGCCTGATCCTGGAGACCGGGGATCAAGTCCCTTGTCAGGCTCCCTGCATGGAGCCTGCTTCTCCCTCTGCCTGTGTCTCTGCCTCTCTCTCTCTCTCTCTCTCTCTCTCTCTCTCTCTCTCTGTGTGTGTGTGTGTCTCATGAATAAATAAATAAAATCTTAAAAAAAAAGTCTTTAATAAAAAATAAAAAAAATAAAATAGGATGGCTAAACAAAGAACTAACACTAGCAAACAAATGTATGGGAAAACAGCATCACAAGTATGTAAATTAAGCAGATTAGCACAAAATGCTTGCTTTGTTCACTATTAACAAAAGCAAAAGAAATTTTTAATAAGATTAATGTTGGGGAGGATACAGTAAAAATCTGCTTGTGGTATTATATATTTGTACAACTCAGAAAATAGGTGGCAATATGTATCAGAAAAGAGACATGAAAACAAAGTTTTGGCAGTAGGCCAAAAAATCATCTACATGGAAGGTATAAGGAAATTAAAACAAAATATAGGAAGTGGTGCCCAACTATATCATCACAATGGTGTTGAGAAGAGTAAAATATTGCTCTTGCAATAGCTGCTCTTGAATGAACCCGGACTATTCAGAGTGTACTTCTGAAATATCCACAAAGTATCACTGAGGATATTTAAGATCTCCCCCAACACTATCCTTGTAGAATCTACCCTTGGAAGTGAATTGTTTGGTCTTTTCTTCTCATAATTGCTATGAAATAAAAGTTAGTCAAAAATTGCTCCTAGAAGAAATAATGCCTGGGATGGCTTTTGAAAATGAATAAAAGCTAAACAGAGTAAGAAAAATTAGAAGTTCTCACCACAGAAGAGCATGAGCGCGTGTACACAATGTAAAATTGCATAAAGAACTATGAATGGCTTGGAGTTCCTAATGCTTAAACCATAAAGCTGGGAGAAGTTGGAGATGAGGCCAGGCAGATAGATAAAGGAGTGCCAGGTGAAAGAGGGCCTTATGATACACCAGGCTAGGAAGTTTTGATATTAGATAATGAAGAGCCATGAAAAGTCTTGAGCAGCGGAGTGACTATTTCAGATTGTGTTTTGATACATCATCATTGCCATATGAAAGAGAAAGCTATTTCCTTTCTCTACATTCATATCCTCCTGGTTATGAAATATGTGGGGATTTTCCCACACCTACCAATTTGACTCTCCAGTGAATATCAACTGGGTGTACTACATTTTAGCTCAATATTAACACTGTTTACCTGGAGATAATGTCAGATCCCACATGTTAAGGTATCAGTCCCACAAGACTGCCTCCACCATCACCACCTTTACTCACCAATTGCAAGTTCAGGTTGTCACCTATGCTTTTGACCTTCAGGCTACAATTCAGGGGTTCCCATGATTTCCTCTTCAGATTTAATAATTTGCAAGAATGGCTCATGGAGCAGTAAATGGTCTTCCTGAGTTTTCCTGAGCCATTCTTGCAAAAGGATACAACTCAGGTACTGGAAGACGGAAGAGATGCATAGGTATGTAGGAAAGGGCATGAAACTTCCTTGCCCTCGCCTTCCTATACCTCTTGCAGGTATGCCACCCAGGCAGCATCTCCATGTGTTCATCTACCAGGAAGCTCTCTGAACTTCTTTGGTTAGAGTTTCTTTATGAAAATTTTATCATGTAGGCATGACTGATTGAATCATTGGTTCTTATGATTAACTCAGCCATCCAGGCTCTCTCCCCTCCAGGAGGTGCAGCTAAAGTTCCCACCCTCTAATCATCAGATTGGTTCCCTTGGCAACCAGTCCCCCCATCCTTAGGAACTTCCTCAAAGTGACTATATTAACCTGAACTCAGGTGTGGTTGAAAGGGACTTTCTGTGAATAACTCAAGACTCTCCTTGCTCTTTTCATCTTTATCACTCTCATGACTTAGGAAACGCCAGTGGTTTTAGAAGTCCTGTGCCTGTGCCAAGAAGATGTTGAAGACTGAATATGCATTTCTAAATATAAATCACAATAGCGCACTATAGATATAGTAGAAATAGATGGGACAAGGGGGAGGGATGGGAGATGATGAGTTCAGTTTTAGGAGATAGAATATATGTGGTTGTTATAAAACATCTAAGGGGAGTTGGATATTTAAATTTTTTGAAATCATTAGCATCATAAATGGGAGTTAAAACCATGAAAACAAGATGGCTATACACTTTACACAAGACTGTGTAAAAGAAAAGGAATAACAGTGAATACAAAGTGGAACTTACTGGGGCACCAATATGAAAGTGGCAGGCAAGGATAAAGAGTCCACAAGGAAATGAAGGAGTGGATAGAGGTAAGCTGAAAATGAAGTAACAGTAAGATGTCAACCAATGGAGTCAAGTTTCAAAAAAATGTCAGCTGTGACAAATGGAGTAGGGGGATTCATTAAGCTATGAAGGTGAGGATAAAACATGACTTGGTTGCCCAAAAGTTGTTAGTAATTTTTCCCCCAGCACTAGTCTCTGTAGAACCTAAGTGCAGAAGTTTAAGTGTTGGAGAATTACAGGGAGCAAGAGCCACCTCCTCTTTAAATGCAGCTTATTAAACAAAACAATAAAGGAGAGTGAAGGAGAGTGGTGGAGGCAGGCAGGGGAGGTTAGAGGTTGTGTGTAGGGAGTGGCTATTTAACTGATTCATTCATTTAATAAGACTTGGGAGACACATGAACATATTTATAGGATAAAAGTGAACAAGAGAAAATAAAACATGAAAATCACAGAGGGTGGTATGCTCTTGGAGTAGAGAACAAGAAGTGAGACCTAAAGCAGCGACGGAGGGGTTTTCAACAAAAAGAAGTAGACTTTACCCTTTGAGACTTGAGAAAAGTAAGTAAAGGTGCAGGTAAACTAGAGGTGAGGGGAGAATAAGTAGAGATCTCAAACCTCATAGGCTTAATTTTTCTGTAAAGTAGGAGGCAAGCTTGTTTGGGTAAGGAAATTGAAAACATGGTAAAAGGTAGTAAGGCTAAAGAGTCACTGAGTCCAAAGGGGACAGGGAACTCACAGGGTTCAGTTCAGCCTCAGACTAAAAAAAAAAAAAGCTGACTGACAAATTCACTTTAATATTCACCTACATCTGTCATATGTGTTAGAATCACTATAAGTATCAAAGTACATATAAGTAATTTCCAGCACACATAAACAAGGACTTTTGACTCACATTGAACCATGTGTTTTCATTTAACTAAATGGATAGCTGGGAAAATTATAAGAATTAATTAAAAGGTGTATGTTAAAATATTTTAAAAGTTAACACTTTAATGGTCTCATTCTGGTAAGGAGCAGTCTGAATTGACTTGGGTGAATTTTTCACTTAGATGGAATGTTTTCAGGCTTTTTCCTCCTGACCAGAGAATGTTTAAAGACCCATTCATTCATGCATTCATTCAGCAAGTATATTTTGAATATCCAGTATATACTTTATGCTGTGCTAGGGGCTGGAAATCAAAGGTCCCTATTTGCCTGGGACCTATCTGGTTTTAGCACTGAAAGTGCTACACATCCCAGAAAATCCCTTAGTTCTGGGCAAATCAAGATGACCCTACAAAGTTCTATTAAATATGGCACTTGGTCACAGGACTTCCCAGACAATTAACTAATAACTACAATATAATATACTAATATAGGTCTACATCACTGACCTAAACTTCCCGGGACAAATGTGTTTCAAAATTCCTCAGATTTTAGAAGGGCATTGTGCATATGCCATAGATCCCGCCAATGTCCTAGTGTGCTCTGGGGCAGTGCTCCCATAATCAACAAGCACATTATTTTTTCTACAGAGATCTCATATAGTTCAGGTCCTGCCTTGAAATAAATCTGCACCAAGCTTGAAAGTTACTGTTTTTAACAGATTTTTAGAATTAAGAACTGTAGATAAGGGATTATAGGGCTTTTTTTTTTTTTTTAAGATTTGTTTATTTATTTTAGAGGGAGAGGGAGAGAATCCCAGGTAGGTCCCTGCTGAGCATGGAGCTGGTCTCCTCTCAGGACTTGATTCCAGGACCCTGAGATCATGACCTGAGCCAAAATCAAGAGCTTAACCAACTGGCCACCCAGGTACCCCAAGGGATTATACTTTTAAAAATTATGGGCTGTCCACAATTTGATAGGAAATCACATAGAAGTCAAAAAAGGAAGAGAGGAACTGTGAAGTTTCCCAGTTACAATGAATCTTGAGCTGAGTCTCACAGGATAGTGAGCCATTGACCAGTGTTTAAAATAGGAAGACATTTACTTTCCACATTCTGACATTATTAATACACTTCATAGGTTAATCCTAAATTGGATCTTCCCTGGGTTTCTTCAGAAAACATTTCATAAGAGCTTCTGCAGCAGAACAATTTATGCTTGATCCTTTGATATCAATTTCCAGTAAAGTCAATGCCTTCTATACCTCCTGAGAGAAACTGTTGAATATTAAAAGGAATCTTGTTTAGAAGTGGAGAGCTGTGTGAGAAATGATAGAAATCAATACAACTAAGTCATATGCAGATATGGATTAATTAAAACATTATTAAGTCAAACATCAAAGGTTCTAATTACTAGAATTTAACTGAATAAAAAGGTATTTGTATTATAAGAAAGTTTTTGCTCTGAAAGAAAGAACTTTTTAGGGAAAAATGCTTATCTATCATTTTGTGCAGTAGCATTAAGCATTTGCTAGTTCAAATCTAATAAAGCCCTCTCCATGAATGCATCATTAATAAAATCTTCAAAATGGCTTCTCTCAACATTTTCTTTTTGATTTTTCATGATTTAATTAGAAACATCTTTTAAAAGGCTGGTTTTACTATGGCAGTATCACGTCTGCATTTTCAGCAATATGCTGTTTAATCACAATGGGTTATAAAGTGAAACTCCCAGTACTTATTATATTATCTAGAAGAACCCACACATTTCGTATTTTTAGTGCCCCTGAGTCATCATCTTATATTTGTTCATCAACATTTTAACTGCCCCTCTTAAAAAAATGTAATTTGATAGTTAATTTTCTAAACTTGTTATTCTTTTTTTTAAAGTAATGACATTTCCTATGCCTTTGATATGTATGCTTCATCCTGCACCTGAACTCTTTACTCTTAACAAGTCAAAAGTTATTTCTCTTTTACCTTATATCATTTTAACTATTTTTGTTTAAAGATTTGATAACCCTAAATTCTTCTAAGGTTTTTATGATCATCAACAAAAATGAATTAGCTATTTTATGCCACATTATTGGATAGTTTTAGACTATATGTAAACACTATGATGGTAGTACTGAAATGGTAGCATGAAATTAAAGGTCTAGGAAAAATTTTATATATACATATTTATATATATATATATAGAGAGAGAGACATATAAAGTTTATGTTGGTTACTTGGGCAGCAGAAAAAAAATTCAAGTTATTTTTAAAGAAAAGATTTATTTTTCTAAGAAAGAATAATTCCCAGATATTTTAATATTCAAAGAACGGTGAAAAATATTGTGGGGTAAGTGCTGGTTGCTGGTTTGAGAGTTTTTCATTTGTTGTTGCTTGTTGGGAACAGAATCAAACATGGATAAAATGGGTCATAAACTTGCTGGTGAAGAACTAAAGCTGCTTCCCTCCTACCTCCTCTTTCCCCCCCTCCCTCTCTTGTCCTCTCTCCCACCCAACACTTGCTCCCCTACCCGCCTCATTTTCTCTTAAATTTCAAAGAAAAAAAAAGTGAGCAAATTAAACATATATTGCTAATTATTGTAAGCTCCGTTGAAAGCGAGAGCCTGTTCTTAGCATCCTCCAAGGCTCCTAGCACAGCACCTTCATCATTACCTACATTCTGCGGAGTAATAGCTTGGAGCTAGAGTTCTGGCGTCCAGCTAGCTGACTTCAGTCCTGGTTCTGTCTTACTAGATATGTGACTTTGGGCAAGCCACAGGACCTTCCTTTATTTTGAAATAAAGTGACAGCAGTAGTACCAGTTCATAGAGAGGGTTGTAGGAATTACATCCTTCATTTAAAGCACTTAGACCTTTCTGACACGGTAAGAATTTAAATGTGGTTAGTTGCTAACATTATTATTGTTTCTCTGCTTCATTTTGCTCGAAGGTACATTCCTTTTTAAAAATTTTTAGGTTTTGTGCTTGCTTTGGCAGCACATATACTAAAAAAAAAAAAAAAGGTTTTAATTCTAGTGTAGTTAACAAATTGCTTTTCTTTTTAAAAAATTTATATAATTTACCCAAGCAGTTCTCCTTTAAGAAGTTTATTCATTAATTCATTCTTTTATTCAACAAAGATTATTTGAGCATTTGTCATGTTCCAGGACCTGGACTAGATTCTGGAGACACAGGAGTAAGAAGCCTATGGCCCTATTTTTCAGCCTTAAGAGTCAAGAAGGGGCTTCCCAACTAAGCAAGCATTACAAGGCAGTGCTATTAAGTGTTATGGTGGGGGTGGCAGGGAGCCAGAGGATGTATACCCAACCCATGTTGGAGAACACGCCTGGTGGGGAGCCCCAGCAAGGTGTCAGTAATGTCATCTTATTGTAGAACACCATGTTTTGCCACTCTCTGCATCCTAAAACATTCCCCTCTTGTCTTCGTAGGTGTCTACAGATCCACACAGTGTCCAAAAAAACAGGGCCTCAGGGATCTGAATACTTAGGAAGTATTCCAGTTGATTTCTTTGCAAGAGTCTGGAAGACACTTTGCAATCAGTCTTAAGCAAATGGGAAGGACCAGAAATACTGGAATAAAATCTCAATGTTGCTGCAGCATATCCAAATTATAAACAAGTTGGGATATCTTTCCAATAGTGCATTAAAGAAAAAGACCTTTCAGGTACAGAGCTTTCAAAGAGGTCTAGCCTAGACGGGACAATTAATCAATGTCACTGCCCTCTATTCAGTAGAACCATGCCAGAAAGATCCAAGCATCTTATCTATCTTATCTTATCTTATCTTAATCTTATCTAATCTATCTTATCTTATTTACTCCAAGTATCTTATTTTAAAAGACTTCCAGGTAAGAGGATTCAATAGCAATCCTTGACATCACTTTCTAATGATTATGAAGTTAATCATCATCACATTCTTGGGCAAAAGTAAGACCTTGATCACTCTCGCTCTAAAATTTCATTTTCTGCATTTTTCACCCTCTACAGCTTCTATAATTTCTTCTTTCAGCTTCTTAGTTGCCCTCTCTTATTCCACCCCTTTTCTCCACACTGCATCTGGAAGGTATGTGGAACTCATCAAAATAATACAACAATGAATACAGTTCAAAGGATCATTCATCTCAAGGAGTATTTGTATTTTAAAATAAGGGAAGTCTTAAAAAAATACAAACTAAATTTGGGGATTTTGAGACCACTGGTGACATTTAGCTGGGTTTTATTTGTTTTATTGTTTTATTTATTTTTTGCTGTTCCTTAAATTATACCACCCTGAATGGCTATTGACTGGCAGCCAGTGCTGTATTTAAGGTATTTAATTGCTAGGATAATTACATTTATACTCCTCATCCCTGTGTATGTGCTGTTCTGGTTTGAGTGTATATCATGTGCTGAGAACTCTGTTCTCTGATTATATCTGAGGTATAGGGGAGCAAAATGAAATTGTCCACAATGGGTTTTTAAAGCCAATTGTTACTCTTTATCCATGGCAGAATAATAATAATAATTGTCACCACTTAAATAGTGCCTTTCATCCACAGACCTCAGGGCACTCCAACATTGTTACTTCGCATTATTTGAGAGAATTTCTTTTGGAAGACAGGGCAAACTGAGAGACACATAATGCATGGTTAGCTATGCTAATTTTGTTTTCTTTAACAAATGCAAAATAAATAGCCTACGAAAAAGCCAGATAATATCTTGAAGATAAACCCTTCCTAAAGGAGGTTATTTTAAACAGATGTGTTTTGTTTAATATCAATATCATTTTTAAAAATTTTATTCACACAGACATAAATCCTAGGCTTGATTAACTAATGCTGATTTTTTTGGCTACTACTTTTTCAGAGAAACAGAAACAAGCAACTCACCGGCGCGCGCGCGCGCGCGCGCACACACACACACACACACACACACACACAAAAGGGTTTTAATGAATAATAAAACTACAGAATTTTTTAAAGCTTTGCTGCCTTCTAAATTTTATGAGTAAATTTTGTGGAAAGCTGTGTAAATAGAGCATAATTATTTTAAAAATAGAAGTCTTTGTTATTAGTCATCTAACTGTCATGGGTATACAAAGCGCCCTGCTGTATAGACAAAGGATTGGGGAAAAAATTACCTGTAGAGAGTTTTTGCTATTGAAAGAATAAAAACTAAAGCGATGGGGTGAACTTTTGGTTTATGGACGCAAATACTGAATGCTAAACCTGGCTGAGGGAAAATCACTTTAGCCTGATAACCGGATTACTTAGAACAAAAATAGAGAAAATTAAGAACTGAAGAGCAGAAAATTAAGGTGGAATGCAATTTAAAGAGTAAGTAGATGATGTAGGCTTTCATTTTCTTCCCCCCCAGTGTCCAGCTAATTAAAATTACAATCAAAATGAAAGAGTCTAAACTTGTAAATATCTTTAGCTAATGATTTTGTCTTTTTAATCATCTTCACATTCAAAGTCTTCTTTTATTCATTTAGGTCTTTACAATAAAATGAAATTGTTTTTCCCTGTAAAAATCCTCTTTTAATTTTCCTTATCTGCTTCTCTTTATATTATATATTCTTTAGTTCCTTTTACTCTCTCTTAGTGTCATATTTTTTTTTCAATTGTTTCTTTTACTTTGAGCATACTTTAAAAGAGAAAAGTTATACAGGTGTAGAAATATGCCTGTATTTTAGAATTTAACTCCTGATCCAAATACAGCTTCCTCATGCACAAAACGAATAATTACTCATTGCATAATATGTATCTTATACATTTGCACTTTCAAAAATGAAGTGGACTCAATTATCTTTTTTTTAAAGATTTACTTATTTTTATTTATTTTGAGAGAGAGAGAGAGCATAAGCCAGAAGGGCAAAAGGAGAGGGAGAGAGATAATCTCAAGCAGAATCCGGGTTTAGCATGGAGCCCGACGTGGGGCTTAATCTCATGAACCTGAGATCACAACCTGGGCTGAGACCAAGAGTCTGACACTTAACCTGACTGTGCCACCCAGGCACCCCTATACACCAATTTTCTTGCTAGAAAAATTTCTTCGTTGCTTTTACCACCAGGAATCTTCTTGACATTCCCAAGCAAAATCATAGCTGAAGATGCTGCTGACCCATGAAAACTTTGCTTTCCATCATTCTTCAGACTCTCCTGGAATAAGTACTTCAGAACTTAGGGCATGAGAAGGCACCTAAGGAGCATGAAGCCCATAGTGGTGGAGCCCTTTATTTAAGCACCCAAGTTCGATGCACTTTAATTGGGCACCACCATCCATATCCCTTGTAGAGGGTTTGCACTACAAGGAAACATTTTGTTTTGCTGGTAAGGGACAAATCTAGTGGTATGTTCCCAGACCTCTCCTATCCTATGTACCCTAATTTCTTGAAAGTGCCACTTACCTTCCTACTTCAGACTGCCACCCTTGTTACCCTGTCTTCCTCTTTTGCCTTATTAACTTCTATCTATCCTTCAGCTCTTAAATTAATAACTTCCTCTGAAACTTTGTATCTTGCATCTCAAACTAGATCAGATCTAGGTTGTATGCTTTCTTATCAAAGTCTAATTCTCCTTTGTAATAGATACCACAATTGTGTTACAGCTATATTTGCTCCCTCCCTACCCCCAGTCCTCCCCAGTTAGATGCAAGTTCCATCCTGGCAAGGACTATATTGGTTCTTGTTCACTACTTTAGCTCCTGTAGTACATTTTTAATACAAGTAGGTTCTTGATAAACATTTCTGAACAAAGAAATAAAGTATTGAAGGAATGAATACGTAGACTATGCCAGGTGCTGGGGATGCAGAAGAATCCGCAGGATGACATTGCTTTGATCTCTATCGTCCTACTGATCACCATATTCAACTTGACTGATGTGGCCAAATGTCCTTCTCCTCTCCCATTGCTCTCCATGTGAGCCCCACCTACAGCTAAGGGTTTCACTGGATTCTAGCCTCTGATGTAAATAAAAGTGTGCGTGGCCAGGACTTCTTTATAAGGCCATGCGATGGCACACTCGGAAGTGTTGGATAACTATCAGACAGTGTGGTCAGTTAATTCTTAACCAAATTAGCACAGTAGGCCCAATTGCTGAAATCAGTCTTGACTAACTTAATTTTTTTTTAATTCACATTTGTCTGGATCTGGAGATAGTTCATCTTATAGCCAGAACAATTTCTACCTTAGCTGCAGTTTGAGGCAGTATGGGGATGGATCTTTCTTCTATCACCACAGGGCAATAGATTCTGCTCAGAATGGGTGATCCATACTGTTGAATATAGTCCTCAGATATGTTCAAAGTCTCAATATATTATAAACTATAAGAAAATGTGATGTTCATTTTCATGATTATATTCATTTGTAAAATGTGGCATTCATTTGTATCAGATCATTTTCATATTTCAGATTATGTAGCTTATTTATTCATCTTTTCATTAGTAGCTTTATGACTCTACCATAACTGAAAACTGAAAAATTAGGGCAAAACTTGCATATCTGTTTGTTCATCCAACACATATTTATTTGAGTGTATATTATGTTCAAGAAAGTAATTTAGTGCTGTAGATATGACAGAAAATAAAACAGAAAAACAAATCCTCTTTTTGCAGTCTATACACATTCTTGGGGGCGGGGGACAGACAATAAGTAGAATAAATAAGTTAAATTTACAATTGTTAGAAGATAATTAGTCAAGGGGAAAAAATTAATCAGGCTAAGGGATAGAGGATGTAGTGGTGGGCCACAATTTAACATAGGGTTGGCTGAGAGGTCTTACTGAAAAGATTACATTTGGGCAGAGACTTGAAGATTGGGAGAAAGAGAGAAGCCATCTGGGGAGCAAACATCCCAGACAGTGGGAATAACCAGTACAAAGCCCAGGGACAGGAGCAAGCGCCTGGCAGGGTCAAGGAACAGCAAGAAGACTACTGTGACTGGAGTGGTGTACAAAGAGAATAGCAGAGAATGGGATTAGAAAGGAAAAGGAGGGTCAGGAGAAATCCTGTAAGGCCATGTGAACTATTTTGAGGAATTTGGCTTTTACTTGATTGAAATGGGGAGCAGGGATCTGAGCAACGCGGTAAAAGAATGCGATTTTCCTTTAAAAGAGGATCTTAGAGACTCTGTGTTGGGAATAGAGGATACAAGGTGGAAGCAGGGATCAGTTAGGAGATTAGTTGGAGAACAATTTTTACTAACTTACTGACTAGGCTATTACACATCTCCAGTGATAATTCTAAATAATGTTATGTTACTGTTATGAATTTTAGGTCTTATTTTTCATACAGCTGAAGACCTAGTGGAGAAACACTAAAAATAAATTAAATAGGCTCAACTTAACTGTTCTTTCCTCTCTGCAAATGGTAGAGCTTCCTTGTGGAACCTGAGAAATGTTAAAGGCAGCTCCCTGGCTGATGGGGATAGGGTGCTGCTGAGTAAACAAGCACCTAGCCATGTTTTGTAGAGTCCAGAAAGAATTACTTTCTCTTACCACGCTATTCAGATAATTTGGAAACCTGTGATATTCATTTGTAAATTCATTACCTAGTTATTTCCTTAATTCCTATTATTGCACAACATAGTTAATCAGTTGATTTAGGGGATAGAAAGAAATATACTTGTTTCCAGCCTTAAGCAACTTATTTATAATATAATTAATTTTATGAGTATGATTATAATGGAATAAGAATAATTTTTATGGAGGGAATCAGACTTATTACCTAGCCTAGAATAACATACTATGTATTTATGATCTGATATAGCCTGGTTCCCTAAAATTTTATATTTAAAATTTATGGCAATCAGATTGTGTTTTAAAAATAATTTCACCAGATTTCATGCCTAATCATTATATGTAGCAACAGAAATTGATCTTCAGGATAGATAGGAGATTGCTCTTGCAGAATAAAAGATACAGCAGTTAAAGAGTGTCTAATGCTAGTAGGTGAGATTAGAAATGTTCTTTGGGATGTTTTCTTAAAGGTTAAATAAAGAACAAACAATCTATACTAACAACCTAAAGTAGCAACCTGAAGCAATTCATTCTGAATTTGCAGATTTAAAACTTAAATACTAAAAACCTTTTTAAAATAGCTAAAATTTGATATAGATGTCAATTTTAATAGAAGTCAAATACTGAAAATGTTTCTAAGCTTTGGTCAGTGGCCTATGATTACAGTGCTTTGTAATCGCATTTTAAAATTTGATGTGCTAAAAAATTTCATAATTACCACCAAACCATGTCATAAAAATAAAAGCATGTACCACACATATAGGCATACATACTATATACACTACATGCATACACACTATATACACATATTTACATATGAAAGATCATAGCTTAACCTGAGTCTCAAGATTCCTCTCCTGGTGCTTTTTCTCACCCACTTATAGACCCAAAAACAAAGGAATTGGAAGAATTGTCTATCTTGTCAAATGTTCCCCTAAATGGAGAATTTTCTCTGCATAATTCAGCACAACTGAACAATCCATCCACAATCTGTATGTGGCCATTTGAATGACATTAAATACTCTTTTTAAAAAATATTATTTTAGATCAGACTTAAATGATCATATTTGGAACTAGTTAAACTAAACCAGTTTCTTGGATGCCAGGTCATTTTTAGATCCATATGTATTGTCATTGAACAGATCTTCTAAAATGTAAGGCTCAGAATCTTTGATATACCCCATAAGATATATAAGCCTAAAGCAAGTAACATGTTATTTTAAGGGTTGTGTCTCAAAAAAAAAAAAAAGAGAGTTTATCAAGCCCAGACAGTATCTTTTATGAATGGAGTAAACAAAGTGTTTTTTTTTCAGAGAAATCGTTTCTGTAGCATTTTAAAGTCACATTTGTCAAAATGAAATAAATCTATTTGAAATCAAGGTTTTAGTTTCTAAAAGGATCCCAATGAAAAATGCTAGTATTGTATTAGCTAACATTATTGGTATTAAAATATAAAATAATTTCTGGTGTGAGAACTATCTCATTAACATCGTCGATTAATTTATATTCTCCTCTTTAGTAATAATTTCAGTATTTTCCACATAATTTGCAATTATGGATGAGAGCTCCTCTAAAAAATGATTACTATTACTATGATCTTTTTATTTTTCATTGAAATTATTTTATTTTTTATTGAATTCTTTTTAATTGAAAGGTATAATCTTAATTGTATATTTTCATATCCCTTGCTGAATTGTAAGTTGAAGTAAAGCACTCTAAAGGTGTGTTTTTCTGGTTTCCACACTTCTGGGTTTTAAAATTCACTGTTTTGGCCCTGGCAAAAATACCTTCACAGTATGATTTAGTTTATGTTTTCAAAAAACAGAAAAACAAAGTTAAAATTCAGACTTTTCATCTCCAATAAAAATAAAAAATTTAGATTTATTAGTAAAATCTTGGATTTAACAATTCAGAGTGTACCCATATGATCCAAATCAAAGTAAACACTTTAAACGTCTCTTTTCTATCAATAAGCTCAACCATGTCCAAGTAAAAAAGAAAATACCGAGTATTTGCTAGCAATTTTTTAGTTTGGATAGGGGAGCAGAACAGATGCGCACTGATAAGTGGAAATACTTTCAGAGAAACATCAACAGGTGCAAATTACTATAAAGCACAGTCTTCAAATAGCACAAAATCAAGATGTAGATTAAGGGTGGATTAAAATTAAGCTATAATTAGGGTGATTAAAAAATTGTTTTGGGAGATGAGTTTTGAGCAAGGTTTTGAAAAGTTATAATATATGAATTCAAAGATGGGAGCAGGTTTTCCAGTGAGAAGAGCAGGGGAAAGACATGGAAAGGAGCAATTGTAGGATGGGTCAAGAAAATCCTACTAGCAGAGCAGAGGCGGGTTCAAGAATATATTGCTCTTGACCCACGCACTTCTTTAAGCTTCTAATCCTCTTTCTTTCAGCCTATCTCTTATCACTTCTTTGCCTATTCCACATAGACCCTGTGGTATATCCCAGGAGCCATGCTATGGCTGGAATGCTCAGTGCCTCTGATCCTGTTACTGCCCAGGCATGGCCGGTTTCAGAATTCAAGAAACTAGCTTTGCAGACAGGCCTGTATGGTGGTTGCTGGTGAACTGAACGAAGGTGGTCAAATGTGTGTTATCTATTGTGACTCACAGTCCTGCTCTTACACTGCTCCCTCTTGTACCTTTCTATCATAATCTTAACATCTTTCATGCCAAACTGTTTCTTCTGTAAAACATTTTTTTTCAAACAGTTGCCAGTATTGGAAGGCAGAGACTCTCCTCAGACAGCAATAGTTCCTTTACTTCCCATCCAACTTGCCCTGCTAGCTGTACTTCTAGTTATACCTACCAGTAAACCCCCAAATTCAGGAGGTCTCTGCTCTTAAATCTAGGATATTAAAGAAAAACTCATACCTGTTCATGTTGTAGCTACATATCCATCATCTCTGGCTTCATCTAAGCTGCCAGATCCATTTGGCAAAAATTCTATGCCTCTCATCTTTTGCAATGTCCTCTCCCATTTTCCCTTTACTCCCTTCTAATTGGCCTCCTTAGTTTCCTAGCCCAACATGGCTGTGTTGACGAGATCATTGATCAGATACCAAGCCAGAAGGTCATCTTGTCCACTTGATTATTAAGGAGCCTCTTCTCCATTATTGGCTTCCTGCTGAATATTTGCTTGAAACACAATATTTCCAGGCTTTAGGACTATTTTAAGTGATCCACCCCATAGTTTTATAGTTTTACCCATTCTCTAAGCTTGCTTTTTACCAAAATTTGATTTGGTTACTTCCAAATCCTAAAGAATCGACACCATTAGCCTCTCCCTGGAAATCAGTATATATCTTGACCTCAGGCCAGATCTTCTTCCATAAAAAGTGTCTAACATGTAAAGGCCAAGTTCTGCCTACTAATGTGATTGTTATTCTCCATTGTCCTAAGAGTCAGCAATCTTCTTCCATCTGGTATAGGCATATTTTGTGGAGCCATCTTTAAATCGGGATGCTCTACTCCATCTAGTACTTAAACTGGGATGTATAATTGACCTTTATATCATCGATCAATTGCTCATAGGAAACTCCCTCTAGGCTATAGATGTGAGTTTATGCAAGTGTGGCAGTTTGCAGAAGGCATAGGAATGTAGGACCTGTTCCGTTATTAAATTATTTGGTTGCTGGGTTTATTGAATAGTACACAGTTTATTATTGACAGCATGAACCACATGGAACCCCATAGTCAATTTCCTCCAGAGCTAATATTAAGGCAGGAATTTTTAAACAAAAAGCTACTGAAGGGGGCATGGACTTTGTCTAGACTTGAGGATCCTTCCCTGATTATCTCCTACCTGGAGTTAGCAAGTCCATTCAATATTTCATTCGGCTATAAAAATTTCAAGCACAATAAAAGATTCCAGGTCATAATGACCACTTGACAGTTACTTGCACTGAAATTCTGGACCAGGTACTCAGCTTTCTTTTATTATGGACCCTAATTACAGATGGATAAAATTCAGATCATCTTGTTGATGGTCAGAGTAAGACATACAAGTGGTCAGAATAAGACATACATGCATCCAAAATTTAGATACCCATTTTGAAAGGAGTATCTTGGAATGTCATAGATCCTCAAGCACCCAGGTCCTTTAGGGTCATATCAGAATTTTTATTATTTTTATTTTTATAGAATTCGACATATATGACTTATAAAAGCAACCAGGAACATTTCTTACATTCTGATCTTCATGTCCTATCAGCATGATGTTTTGTGGCTATTGGATCAAAGTGATGTACCACTTGGATTAAAGAGGTGACATTCCCAGCAAACTAGGCTATAGCATAGAACCGGAAAGCTGATGTATTCCTGAGGCATAATAATAAAGATTTATTGGTGTTTAGGTCAATGAAGGCAAATTTCTGGTAATACCTATAAACCAAAATGGATAAAAAATGCTTTGGCAAGATTGATAACTGCACACTTAGTGCTAGAAGATATGTTAATTTATTCTGGTAAGAAGGAAAAAAATTGCAACAGCACCCACAATGGGAGCCTCAATTGATTTTGTTTTCAATAATCTACTGTCATTGGGACACCTGGGTGGCTCAGTGGTTGAGCGCCTGTCTTTGGCTCAGGGCATGATCCTGGAGTCCCGGGATTGAGTCCCACACCAGGCTCCCTGCTTGGAGCCTGATTCTCCCTCTGCCTGTGTCTCTGCCTCCCTCTGTGTGTGTCTCTCATGAATAAATAAACAAAATCTTAAAAAGAAATCTACTGTCCTTCCCCATGACTTATGGGACAGCAAGAACCAAACCAGCCTGTTAAATTAATCACCAATCTTCACTTTCAGGAAGCAGCCTCCTGTAGTGCTCCTGTTTATTCTCTGTTTTGGCTGGAGGGAGAGTACCAAATGGCCTCTGCTGGGCCCTTCCCAAAATAATAGCCCTTTGTTTTATAGGTGTAAGTAAGAAACTGTGCGGGGTTCTGGCAGTTTCCTAAAACATCTATTCCAACAATTCCCTCAGGATCTGAGAAAATGATCCCAAGATGTGCTTGGGAATCTCATGTGGCCTCCATGAAAAAATTCAAATCAATACTCTACTTATCACCCAGACCCCATAATGATCCCAAGCCCTAGCTGACTATCTAGAGCTGAGTTACAGGTCCCTGGGAATCAGTGCTAACTTTGAGCCAACATCCAGAATTTCCCAACTTTAGGTATTTCCCCTTCCTCAGTGCACAAGCATTCAGATTAACAGCTGTCAGCCCCGTTAGGGAAGATAAGGCAAAAGGTTACAGCAGGATCTTTCCTCATAGGTACTAGCCTTCTCTTCATTGGGTGATACTGGGTCTGTGGACCCAAAATTCTCTAGCATACTGGCTCCAGTGAGGCCCCTGTTCACCAGACCTAGAATAGCTTTGGTTAAATAAATCATGACACACCTTAATTGGCTGTCTTTCTGTTTCATTCCTGGGGACCCCATGATTAATTAACCATAGCCAGAGATTTCTGCTACAGAAGCCATTCCCTGATCCCTGAGTGTAGCATCTGGCTATTAAAACAATACCCACTTTGCTTCAGACGGTTAACAGTCATCACCTGGGCCAGGCCTCAGCTGGCTTCTCACTGCGATCCACTGAGATCAGGAATACGGTTTTTATTGCAGCTATTTCCAGAGCATTCCCAGCTCAGAAAAAAAATAAAAATAAAAAATAAAATCCAGCAAAGTACTTTTAAATATTTGGGTATTTCCTTTTTAGCTCTGTTTTATTGGCAGGGGAAAGGAATCTTCGGGGCCCTGGCAAGATATACGAATAAGACACATGATCCATGTAATCTACTTTCTTACCTCACAAAGTCTTTAAATTCTTTCCTCTATGTTGTGCCAAGGACTTTCTAGCCTTTATTTTACCAAAAGGAACCAACAGTGGGTTCCTGTTTGCTTTGCCAAACCCACAAAATCTGCTAAAACTTTTTGAGCTACTGCACTGAATGCAGTATGTTTTATGAATAAACCCATCATAATGAATACAGTTCATTTGTGTTTAGAAAAAAAAAACTTAGTTTTCCAACACTGGCTACACATTAAAATAATATGAGTTTTTAAAAAATATGATGCTTATTATACCCTCCACTCCCAGACATTTAAATCAGAATCTCTGGGTTTAGACCAAGCATCTGCATTTTCTCAAAACTGCCCAAGTGATTGCGATCCACAGTGAGGTTTGAGGACTACTGCTATAGAAGTTCTCATTCACTCCCAAGGTTTCATCATCACCTTTGTGCTACTGATGCATGTCTTAAATTCTTCTATGCTCTGTCTTCTAAGCTTTGCCCCCGCCCAAACACTATTTCTCTCTTTACCTCTCTGCCCCCAGTTTCCCAAGAATCTAGAGGCTTATACAATATAAAGGAGATTATCAAACATTTTTGCTTACCATGTGCCAGGAACTGCACAAAGATCAAAGTAAACATATTAACTCTGGTCTCTGCCTTCTTTGTGTAGGCATTTGATGGCCTATTGTGGGGTTTCTTTGTCTTTTTTTTTTAAAGATTTTATTTATTTGTTAGAGGTGGGAGCGCGGGGTGGGGGTGGGGGTAGGGGTGTGAGTGGAGAAGCACATTACCCATTGAGCAGCCAGCCTGAGGCAGGGCTCCAATCCCAGCACCCTGAGATCATGACCTGAGCTGAAGGCAGATGCTTAACTGACTGAGCCACCCAGGCACCCCAGGGTTCTTAACTTCAGCACTACTAACATTTTGGTATGGATCATTCTTTGTTAAGAATCGCTGTCTTGTGCTTTGTAGGGTTTTGAAAAGAATTCTTAGCCTCTACCCACCAGATTCCAGTAACATCTTACTCCTTCCCCTCTTGATATTGCCAGATGTCACCTGGGTGTCAAAATTGCCCTTGGTTGAGAACCACTGGTCTATGGTCATCTTCACATAAAGGTTTCACAATAACTTACATTTTAACATTTTATATACTGAGTAATAATTTTCCCTTCATTGTTCCTGATGTTGGATGTTTGTCCCATTTATCAAGACTTCACTTATCTAGAGATCAAAATTCAATGTTTCATATTGTTGGTTCAAATTGGTTCAATTGTTCTATAGTATACCTGACATTCTGGATTTGCCTGATTGTTCCCACATGACTTCATTTAGCTCGTTTGTCCACCTCTGTTTTACCAGTAAACTAGAAGTTATATCCAAAAGCTTGGTTAGATTCATGCCAAATATTTTTGGTACAATAATTCATATTGTAATATATCAGTTGGCACATAAAGCTGTCCCACTTATCAGGTGATAATAACCCTGACTCTATCATTATGAAGTCGCTAATTTTGCATCGTGTGATTATCCATTTCACCATAACTTTCCATATAATGGTTTAAGCACCTATTGATGCTTATTGCCTAAGTTTATTTAGGAGTTATCAATGGCCATTTTTCTGGAGGTCCATTTTGGATACAATTTGAGATGGCAATTACATATCTAAAGTGGATATGTCATATAGCAGGTATGCATATCTGAAAGTTGGCATGAGAGAGAAATTTAGAAGGCATCAGTATATGACTGACATTTACTATTCATAAACTTGATGAGATCATTAAAGGGAGAGGATAGATGGAGAAGAGGGTCCAGTGGTGAGCAATCAGGCACCCCAACTGTTATAACTGGATGAAGAGGAGGAACCAAAAGAGGGTTGTGAGGCAGGATCTACTTCATTAATATCATTTCTCATGGCTTTTTCCTCAGTATCTTCTCTGGACTATGGTAAAATCTAATAGATCTTACTGCCTCTAGTTTTGCCTCTTCTAATTCATGCTCTGCAGTAGCATGAAGATTCAGATTAATTATTCAAAAAGTTAAATCTATTAGTTCTACTAGTTTCCAGATTAAAATCCTCTCTCTAAAAGCTCTGCATTGCCTTTAGGATAAAGCCTGAATGTCTACTTTTACCATATGAGACTATTGATGTATATCTTTCCTGCTTGCTTAGATGACATCCTTTACCTGGATGCAGTTTCTTTATAAACATGCTAAACTGTTAATGTTTCTGTAACTTTTATTCAACTCTTTGCAGGGGAATTTGTTTCACCTAATTCATGTTCTAAAGGCAACTGTGAAGCCTTTCCTGACCCTCAGCAAGGTCGAATTGACCACCCTTGTTTTGTGTGTGTGCCTAAAATTGTGACCTTAATGCACTACTCTACAAACTGAGAATAAATATGGTCACTTATTTTCTTTCCAGTTGATTACTCAGAGTATACCTTAAATGCTGCAATAGGGGGAAAAAGGCATCTCCTTTTTATTCCCTCCCTCAAATTTTCCACAGTTCTAGAGGCTCACACAGTCTATTTAAAGGATATTTCAGAAGACATGCTGGGATAGTCATTAGAGCTATTAAAAAAAATATCCTGGTTCTCCATCTAAACATAAAATGAATATATACTTTTCTGCTCCCTTGAAGGAAGAAGTAGCTGCATTATTTGCTTGGACAATGAAATGTTGGTAGAAATGACACATTTCCCTTCCTTGCAGAAGATTTTAAGGCCCAGTATTTGATTTGTTCTTCCCTTCCCTCTGTTGTAGTGGTTGGGGAAGCATATGTTGAAATGGAGTCTTTATCAGTTTGGGTCCCTGTGTGATAAGCATTTCAATCTGTGTTGGAATGTAGCATGAACAAGAAATAAGCTTTTTTGTGTGTTCAGCCACTGAGCTTTTGGAATTGTTAGCACCAAACAATGTAGCCAATTTAGACTGATATATACACGAAGCAGGAAGAGTATAAAGTCTTGATGATTCTAGTAAGTAAAGCTGGTAACCACACGTGGTGGCTGAAGTCTTGCTGCATATCTGTACAGAGGAGAGATTCTCAACCTTGGCATTTTTGACGTTTTGTCTGGAAAAATATTTGTTGGAGGAGGCCGTCCTATATATTGCAGGATGTTTAGTGACAGTCCTGGCTTCCAACTACAAGATGCCAGGAGTACCCTTCTCCCAAGCTGTGACAACCAAAATGTCTCTAAGTATTGCCAAATATCCCCTGAGAGTCAACATTGGCCCTAATGGAAAACCACTGCTTTAGGTAATGCACATCTGCTTTCGATGCACCCCTCTACTTAAGCTGATACAGATCTTCAAGAGAGAAATGTTACTCTGTCAGAGCTCAGTTCTTTTTTTTTTTTTGGTCAGAGCTCAGTTCTGCTGGTATGCCTTTGATGGGTTCCCAGAGTCACAGTCTTTATGTCTTGGTTCTTCCAAGGCCATGAGGCTCAAAACACTTCCCTGTGTCAATCCCAGGAACACAACTGTCAGAGTCTGCTTCTTGTGATCCTGGGTCTACTATCCTTGGACATGATACCATTAGGAATGGGGTAGCTAGGGATCCCTGGGTGGCGCAGCGGTTTGGCGCCTGCCTTTGGCCCGGGGCGCGATTCTGGAGACCCGGGATCGAATCCCACATCAGGCTCCCGGTGCATGGAGCCTGCTTCTCCCTCTGCCTGTGTCTCTGCCTCTCTCTCTCTCTCTCTCTCTCTCTCTCTCTCTCTGTGACTATAATAAATAAATAAAAAAAAAAATTAAAAAAAAGAACATTTAAAAAAAAAAAAAAAAGGAATGGGGTAGCTATCACTACGTGACCCTAGAAAAATATCCAATTTATATATGCCCTTTCCAGAACAATAGATGTATCAAGCCAAAAAGGCTCAGCTAAACTGATGGGACAAGAAAAGAAAAAGTAAGAGCAAATTCACATACAATCAAATGTTACTGAAATTCAATATGAACTTGTTACTAGTCTATAGTACCAGTTATTCTTTAAGATATTCAGTTTTATTATACTCATAAATGAAAGGTGACTAATAAAGTGTTCCAAACAGAAGTTCAGCAAACAAAACAAAAACGAACTTTGATAAATAGATAAAATGTTTATCCCATGGTAGTTGTTTCAGATTCATTGAATGTGTTTATTTTGTGTTTTTTTGTTTTTTTTTCATTGAATGTGTTTAAATGTGGATTGTTAATCTGCATAATATTATCTGAAGCTTATCATATAAATACATGGAAAAATAATAGTGCAATAATAAGTAGAATAATAGTGAAGCCTCATAGCAGTGGTCTTTACACATTTGCACTCACATACACCCCAGATTAAATTTCTAATTACATATATTTCTATTGATGTCTACAATTTTTTATTATAATTTTAAATAGATCCGAAGGATATAATTTTGGCATGTGGTAGTATTTTGTTTTTTACAACAAAGCTGTTATTTCATTCTTTTACATGTTCGAATGGAATCTAAATACCAAAGCAACTTGATACCCAGCATATCAGAATAATGCATGCTATATGCTAGTGTAACAAATGAAACCCCCAATTTCAGTGCCTTAATATAATAATGTTTATTTCTCCATCACACATGTCAATTGGAAGACATTTCAGACTCAGCTTCTTTCCATCTCATGGAAAGATTTAGATTACTTTGATTCAAGCCAGTGAACAAGGAAAGAGAATGCCGAATCAGGCATAGAAAAGTTTTGTGAGTGAGCCACCCACTTTCCATTGGCTATAATTCAGTCACCTGGCTATATGAACCTGCAAGAGAGGGTAGAAATGCAGTTTAGTTTTAGGTCCAGGACACAGAGGAAATGGGTTAGATGATCACATAACAGTCTCCACTGCAGTTTACTCTTCTGATCACCAAATACCCTTCCTCTTTTCACACATAAAATGCACCCCTCCCCCATCCCCAAGTACACAATCCAGTATTTCATCTGTCACTGAATTCATTTCAAACTCTAGGATTTCTCAGTGGTATACATTCTTTCTACTAGAATCCAGATTTTGATTCCTCTGGTCACTGCCACCATGTCCCCATCACACACAAACATATGGATGCAAAATACAGTAGAGGACCAGGGATCAGATAATACAATAAGCTTACCCATTTGGAGAGAAGAATAGTAGAAGATACAAAGCAGTTATTTGCCAACAGAAGCTAGGAAATTCTTTAGGGTAGGGACAATAAGGAGCCCCTGCCCTAGCAGCAGAAAATATTTCTTGATTTAGTTTTCATTCTGCTCATTGGGAGGTCCTTTACAGTACATAAAGTTGCATTTGAGTTAAATTAGGTTTGTTGAAAATCAACTAAATAAAGCATAAGCCAAGACTATTTCTGGGAACAGATTGCCTCTGAGGCTTTACCTTTGTTGAATAAAACTGCTTATCTAACAAGTCTATTCAATTTTCTTCTGAATTTACATTTGTCTTTTAGAGTCTCAGGACAATTGGGGAAGAGGACATAATTTAGATTGTGACTTCTACCAAACCATGCACGCTAAAGTGAGCTAAGGTACTCTTTTTCAGAAAGCTGAATAAATTTTAAATATAGAAAATAACTTATACTATCATAATTTATATGAAACATGATAGTATAAAACTATATTTATTTATATTAATATATAAAACTAGTGAATAAGTATTGCTGCTGTAAAGAGTCCTAAAAATTTGTGTGATTTCATCTTTTATCTTTGTTGGTCAGATTTTTATATGGAATCCCAGCTATAAAACTCAGACCAGCCAACTTTAACACATGATTTTCTGTTCCTTTATGCCTTTTTTCTTTCACATCTTTTCCTTTGTAACCCATTTAAGGCTATAAAGGAAAATGAGATTAAAATGAATCCTCCTCGGATGGAATATTTGAAGAATATAACTATTTTATAAAAAATAATTTTATATACTTAAGATTCTGAAAGATATTTTTAAAATCGTGCTAATTTTTTTATAAACTTAAAATGTTTTTGTCATTTTGAAATGACTATGGGTGTATATAAAATGGCTTTGAATTTTGAACTGATGATATATAATAATTTCTGAATGGCAAGTACCTCCAGAAGGGAGATTATGTACATCGGAATTTGTAAGGTTTTTAGTTCATAATTTGAACATGAGCATCTAAAGGATGAATCTTTTTGGTCCATCAAACAAAATAATAAAGCCTTATGTAAAGATGTTTGTTTCAGCTCTGTTGCTTTTCCCTCCGTACTGACCATGAACTTCATCTCGCTGCAATAATTGGTTCATAACTTTCTTCCATCATTTCCTGAAAGCATTTATTGTCCAACTAAAAGTGAACAAGACTAAATTATCTTAATTGTTGACAAAATTGTAAAAACACCCAGTATCAGTATTCCACTTTATATTTCACAAACACATTCTCATTAAGTCGAATGACAATGTGAATGACATTTTCAAAGTTAAGTTCTTTTTCAGATTTATTATTCAGATAATCCATATTTAACTGTAATTATTGTTTTCAAGTCCATTCATTTTTTTAAAAGATTTATTTATTTATTTATTCATTCATTCATTCATTCGAGACACACGGAGAGAGAGGCAGAGACACAGGCAGAAGGAGAAGCAGGCTCCATGCAGGGAACCTGACATGGGACTCGATCCCCAGTCTCCAGGATCACACCCTGGGCTGAAGGAGGCGCTAAACTGCTGAGCCACCCAGGCCACCCCAAGTCCATTCATTTCTTACAAATACATTTTTAGAATTGCAAAGAACCCTACAGATCATAATGTGATTTATACAAAGTTATGTATTTGAAGTTTCTTGGCTCTTTTTTCATTTTATTGTGCTTCCTCTAACTCAGTAGATGATTTTAAGTTGGACAGTATTTACATCTATAAAAATCTTTGCTAATGCCTTCTTTTAAAAAATTCATGGTGCTGTTAATTTGCTTTGCATGGAAAAATGAAAGATCTTTTATCTTTAAAATGTCAACTAATTATGTAACTTTCTTCTCTTTCTCTTGACATTGTTTTGTTCTTTTCGCATATTGATATTTCATATATACTTTTTATGTAACAATACTGCATGTTCACATATGTCATTTTAATGGCTTTTAGACATTCTATGTTATATAACTCGATCATATCTAACTTATTGGACATTAAATCATCTCCTATTTAAATATTTCTGGATTATTCTTGGGATATACTCCCATAAGTGGTATTTGTTCAAAAGAGAACAACTTTTATGTTTTCTATTGTATGGTGCTTTTTAGAAATACTTTGTGAATTATGCATAATAATCAGAAGTGTATAATTATCTGTTTTCCCATAGACCTGTTAACATTAAATAAGTAAGATTTTAGAGAATAAAAAGGTTACTACTAATTTTTTGATACAGATACTTAAAATTTCAAACATTTTGAAATGACTATATATGTATAAAATTATTTACAAACTTCTGAATTTTAGAGTGAATTTTATTTTATTTATTTTTTAAAGATTTATTTATTTATTTGAGGTGGGGAGGGGCAAAGAGGATGCAGGGAGAGAATCTGTAAGCAGATTCCAGATTGCCCACTGAGTATGTGTCCTGACTCAGGGTTCCATCCCAAGACGCAGAGATCATGACTTGAGGTGAAATCAAGAGTCTATTTTTTTTTAAAGATTTTATTTATTTATTCATGAGAGACACACACAGAGAGAGGGGCAGAGACATAGGCAGAGGGAGAAGAAGGCTCCGTGCAGGGAACCTGATGTAGGACTCGATCCTGGGTCTCCAGGATCATGCCATGGGTTGAAGGCGGTGCTAAACCACTGAGCCACCCAGGCTGCCCAAGAGTCTGACTCTTAACTGACTGAGCCACCCAAGGACCCTTAGAGTAAATTTTAATTTATTTCTGTTAATTTAGCTATTTCTCAAAATTTTATAAAATCAGCTGTTTCCACATGGCTAATCATGTTACTTTACTTGTTTTCTTTTACTAAATAGAAACAAAATTGCTATTTTAGCAAATCCTATTCCCATCAAGAAAGAATTCTTTACAGGAATGTCACAAACCACAACCATATCTTATTTATTTTTCATAGCTGAAGGACATTTTTGGATGAAAATATATTTGTAATTTCATGGCTTCCTTATTCTATTTGTAGGATATTTCATTACTATGTAGATTACACTATTTCCAAAATGTAAAATTGGTTCTTTATTGCTTTTTATAATGTTACTTATTCATATGATTTCTAATCCTTAATACTTTTTTTAGATGATGTTCAATTCAGTTAGTCAACAAAATATAAATTAATTAGTACTCTTTGAAGGAAAAATTATCTTGAAAAAATAAAAAACAGGAAAATATACTACCATAATTTTAGAAGTAGACATACATGAAAATTTGTCATATAAAGTATGCATTTCATTAATAACGTAATGTCAAGTTAAAATCTTTTTTCTTTGTCTTGGGGGGAGGCAGGTGGATTTTGCAGTGTTGAAGAAATGGAAAGCAGCCCATCTCAAATATTCTCTCCTTTATTCTTACTAACTGCATTCTAAGCAATATATTTAGCCAAAAAATTGTGTTTCCCAGACCTTTTACATACAGGATAGCCAATGTGACATAAGACTTGTTCAAAAGGACCTCTGGGAAAGCTATCATTGTTTGTCCACCTATTCAGATGGTTAGGACTCCAGTAGTGACCTTGAGACCATAATAGAAAAGCCAAGAAAATTTCAGCTCCCTAATATCAAACCCAAATTGGGATTAATCTTTCAGCTTTTTTTAAAGTTTCTCTTTTTATAATTAAAATTATCTCTGTCTCTTAAATAATGGATTGACAACAATAAACTATGTTTATTCATCTACTAATATCTTCTAAACTTTACAATGTGGCTAAGTCTGAGCTCAGAACTGAAACCTTTGGCAATTATTCACTTGATTAGTGCAATGACTTTCAACTAGCTACACAACAGAATTAGGTGTGAAAATGTAACTTCACTAAGTCTAGGGTAATGTTTTTCAAACTTTGGTTTGCATCAGAATTCCTTGTTAAAACAGAGGTGTTAGACACATGCTTGTTAAAATACAGATTGCTGAGCTCGTCTCCTAGAGTTAAATGATTCAATTGGTCTGGGGTGACGTGGTCCCAGGTGATACTGATGATGCTGATCCAAGGACCACACTTTGAAAACCACCAGTCAAGGATATAGCCTGGGCATCTATGTAAATAGTTTAACATGATTGTGATGGTTGAACACAGTATCATCCTTAAGGAATGAGTTGCATAATTGAGTGTGGGTAGGTCATATCCCTAAGAAGGAGATTCTCAAATTTCAGTGTGCATTACCATCACCTGGGGGCCTTTTAAAACACAGATGGTTAGGCCTCACTCCCAGAGTTTAGGATTCCCTAGATCTGAGACAGAGGGGGCAAAAAATGTGCATTCCTACAAAGTCCCTAAGTGTTACTAATGCTACTGGTCCTAGGATCACATTTTAAGAACCACTGCTTTAGTGTGATTTATATCTAAACACTGCTGTAGGATCCTTGTTTTCCCCATAAGTATCCAGAATACGGTCACAGTGGTTGTGAAACTTTAATCTTCAAGATGTCAAATTCCATTTTGAGGGCAATAAATATGGGAGAGGGCACATCTTGGTCATCTCTGCATAGCCTTGGCATATCCCGATCGTGTTTTACAAATACTAGGGCTCAAAAAATACAATGCATTTGAATAGTGACTGGGATGTCAAATGGTTTTGTGGTAAATAGTCGTGTTACTTACTTAATCGGCCCTTAGTAAGTGGGTCATTACCATCCCTGAGTTCAAAAAATGTATAGAAAGGGTTACCAAAGAAAAACTAACTGGCTCATCAAGTTAATTAGCAATCTTGTCTCATGTTTTGTCTCTAGATATTTGTGAGTGCAGTGCGCCAAAACGGAGTATAACGCTGACCTGAGTTTGGAGATGCGTGTGTGAATGTAGGTATGTGTATACACACACCCATTTGTGCATCCCTCCAATACTATGTATCTGACTACACTTGGTAAACCACAGAATCACACTGCATATGTTGCATATGTTGAATGGATTCAATACACTATTAACATGGGTGGAATAATACATTATTCTGTAAGCTGGCGGCACACTGGAGATCCTGTAGGACAGGCCAACAGGAGACTGGTTACGGTGAAGGCGGCGAGCTGGGGCATCTTATGCGGCAAGAAATGCAACTCCAACAAAGTTGCAGCAGTCTTTCAATAAAATCCAACAAAATGACCGAAGGAGTTTTGGGACAGGCAAGGCTGGAAGGATCTTGTTCAGGTAGCTCTACGGACCCGACAGCACCGCGCTGGGGCCAACGCTGCCGCCGGCCTGGCCACACCCATCTGGCTGGGCCTGACCTCCGTTTCACCCCGCAGCGCCGTCGAGGCTTTTTCCCGCCAAAGCCCAGTTCCCGCCCCTCCGAGCGCGGGGCGCAGGCGAGACTGCGCATGTGCGGGGCTCGGCCGGCGGATAACCCGCCCTCCTCCCCCTCCCGCAGCTCCACAGACGGCGAACCATGGCGGAGATGGAGGCAAGCCTGTTGCGTCAGTTCCCGCTGCTTCTGCCCCAGAACCGGGAGAAAACCGTGTACGAGGGATTCATTTCGGCTCAGGTACCCGCCCGCCTGGGGCTCGCTGGCCGGGAGGGCCTCCCTCTCGCGGGGCAGCCCCGCCCCTGGAAGTCAGTCGCGGGAGCGGTGAGGGGATGGAGAGGCGCGGCGCGCGAGGCCCGAGGTTGGAGGGCTCGTGCGGTGGTCGGCAGCCGGCGCCCCGCCCCCCGCGCCGCTGCCTGGGCCTGCGCCGCCGCCGGGGACGCCGTGGGCGGAGCCCCCGCGCGGGACGGGAGCGGGGGGCGGGGCCCAAGGCGGACGACCACGCCCCTAACCACGCCCCCCGCGCCGCTGCCTGGGCCTGCGCCGCCGCCGGGGACGCCGTGGGCGGAGCCCCTGCGCGGGACGGGGCGGGGGCGGGGCCCAAGGCGGAAAGGCCACGCCCCCGGCCACGCCCCCAGCCGCTGCCTGGGCCTGCGTCGCCGCCGGGGATGCCGTGGGCGGAGCCCCGACAGGAGCGGGGGGCGGGGCCCAAGGCGGAAGGCCACGCCCCCGCGCCCGCTTCCGGGGGTTTGCTTTCCTTTTTTAATTCAGCGTCCGTCCGTCCCACCTGTCACTGGCTTGTTTTGTTTTCGTTTGTTTTGCAAATTTTTACCTCGTTTCTAACAACCCCCCACCCCCCCACCCCCACCCGCCAAGCCGCCTGAAGTCTGGTGGCCCGTTCACCAGGGAATCTACCTTCTTTTAGTTTTCTGCCGTAAAAATATATTTTGGAGGAAAACCTCCTTTTGGCTCTCGACTAAGTTGCCGTGTCCCTGAGCACAGCCGGTAGCGATATTTTGCACGGAGTCTTGGCAGCAGAATTAACGACCTTTGCAGCGTCCGGGCGGCTTCTCCGGTGGAGTTGATCACACCCAGTAACGCACGTGTACAGGTTGGAAGTTTGCAGAGCGCTTTCCAAAAACATGTTCTCGCTGATCCTTGGCCCTTGGAGGCAGAATTCTTTTTTTTTTTTTTTTCCTAAAGTCCTTCTCAGTCTTCATAGTCGAGGAAATCAGGGCATGGGCAAGCGCACAGGCTAAGTTCCATGTCCGTGGTCGCCGGAATCCCTGAAAGCGAGGCCATCTGATCCCACTCCTGCATTGGTGCCTCTTTCCGTTGCACCAGGATACCCGAGGTTGGGATTTTGAGTATAGATTTTTTTTCTTCTTCTGTTTTTGTCCTTTAACAGTCTGCTTGAGGAAAAACTGGTGAAACCACACAAATTAACCACCTGCCACTTGGAATATGGGTCACGAATAGGTTAAATTACCAGCAATAACCTTTTACCTGTAAAATGTAACCCCTCACTGACCAACCTGAGGGTTTGATTTGCTATGTAAAGTAAGGACAAGTTCCTAAAGAAAAAAGAAACAAAGTGGTCATTGTAAAGCCATGGAGCATTGAAACATAAGTGTGTTTTCTGGAAAAAATGTGTATGAGTTTTTTGCAGACATGCACTTTTTCAATTATTTGAACTCAGTTATATAGAAACACGAATTATGCAACTGTATCGTAATAAATTTAAAATTTAGTAATTAACCAGATAATTTGAAGAAAAAAAAATCATGGTAATGGATAAAAATTTCTGTTCTCAGAAGTATTTTTATTTTCTGAAAGGAAAAGGAGTAATTGCATTGCTCCACCTTACCTTGATTAACACTCACTCCATTCAGCAATCCTCATCAAAACATTGTCAGCATTAAAAGAGTGGGATGGAGGTAAAATTTAACTCTTAATTATAGTGATTAAGAGAATGATTTCAACTTTCAGAAGCGTTTGGGTATTGGATATATGAAAACTTGATACTTAACTTTAAAGAGAAGCCTATTTCGTGGGGTTTTTTATGAGGTATAACTGACATGCAACATTAGTTTCAGGTGTACAACAATGATTTGATGTATGTGTATCTGGTGAAATGATCGCAGTAAGTCTAGTTGTTCATCGGATTCACCATATGTAGTTACAGAATTTTTTTTTAAGATTTTATTTATTCATGAAAGACTGGGAAGAGACATAGGCAGAGGGAGAAGCAGAATCCCCATGGGGAGCTGACATAGGACTCTATCCCAGGACCATGACCTGAACCAAAGCCTGACACACAATCACTGAGCTGCCCGTGTGCCCTCCTTACAGAATGTTTTTTTTTCCCTGGGGCACCTGGGTGGCTCAATGGGTTAAGCATCTGCTTTGGCTCAGGTCGTGATCCCAGGGTCCTGGAATCAAGCCCCTCTTAGGGCTCCCTGCTCAGCGGAGAGTCTGCTTCTCCCTCTATCCTTCTCCCCTGCTTGCAATCTCTCTCATGTACTCTCTCTTTCTCAAATAAAATGTTTAAAACATTTTTTTTTCTTATGATGAGAACTTTTTTTTTTTTTTTTAAAGATTTATCTATTTGAGAGAGAATGCTAGTCGTGGGTGTGTGTGCCCTTGAGTGGAGGGAGGAGCAGAAGAAGAGGAGAGCAAGAATCCTCAGGCCAACTCATTGCTGAGCCCTGAGCCTAACTAGAGCCTTATCCCAGTTCCCTGAAATCCTGACCTGAGCCAAAATCAAGAGTAGGCCACTTAACCAACTGAGCCACCCAGGCGCTCCTCTTATGATGAGAACTTTTAAGAGAAGCCTCTAAGCAGTTTCCAAATATACAATGCAGTGTTAATATAGTTGCCATGCTGTGCATTACATCCCTATAACTTATTTTATGACTGGGAGCTTGTGTCTACAAAATTTACCTGTTTCATCCTCTCCCCTGCCAGCCCACATACTTTTTGAGGGTAGGGGCCATATCCTAGGAATTACTGTATGTTTTGACGTTTATTCAAAACCTGTAGTGATCTCTTAAAAATACTATGTGAATTATCAGATGTACTTGCTAAATGAAACTTTTACCTACCCCTCAGAATATTAAATATAGAACTAATCAGAATGCACTTTGGTTAAAGAAAGGTTATAGAGAGTACATACGGATTTAGTCATTTTTTCTTCAAATTCTTGTGGCTGTCACAGAAAGTAGAGGCTAAGTTTCATTATTATTTCTGGAGTAAAGGTAATCTACCTTTTCTTTCCTCAATTGGAAGTATCGGTCTTGAATTTCTTAGTTGAAAACATGATTCATTCTCAGATAACGTTTAGAAAAATTGAAGAGATACTAAGTTACATTTTTATCAGGAACCACCTAATACCTAATGTTAGGCATTTTAAGGAAAGTACTTGGTCTTATATGTGTCTATCTGCTAAAGCCTCTTAGAAAATGTATAAACATAAGAATTGAGATTAGATGAAATTTTCTTATGACCTTGCTGTAGCTATAATTCTGATTTGTACTTGCCTTGAGCAGCTTGTTGAAATCTTAGCCTAAACGCTTTATTTAACGTTGTTTTGTTTGGTGCAGTGGATTTTGTTTAAAGGTGTTTGTCTTGGATATAATTTCAGATTTACAGAAAATAACAAGTTTGGATGAAGATTACCCAGATTTGCCATTTTACTTTTGCCCTATTTGATTTTATTGAGTGTATGGTATGTGGGTGCGTGTATATATAAATTGTTTTTCTGAACAGTTTGAGATGAGGTTGCAGACATAGTTCCTCTTTATTCTTGAACACTTCAGCATGTATTTCACGAGAGCTGGGACACACATATATCCATAGTAGTTATCAAAATCAGGAAATTTAATCATGATATAATGCATTATCTGGAGTCCAAATTCAAATTTTGTTAATGTTACAATTACATATTTTGTATTCCTTTCTAGCCTCCCCCCCCCCATCTGATGTAAGGTAAGATACCGCATTGCATTTAGTTGTATTTTCTCTTTAATCTGGAATAGTTCCTTAGTCTCTTTACTTTTTATGAACTTGACATTTTTTAAGAATACGTTTGGTTATTAGGCAGACTGTCTCTCAGTTTGGGTTTGACTGATACTTCCTCCTCATTAAATTCAGATTCTGTAATTTTGGCAGAGAATGTTGTGTCCTTTTTAGGGCGTGAAGTCAATGCCTCTCCTTGATGATGTTACTTCTGATTATCTGTTTAAGATAGCATATGTGAGATTTTCCTTTTGTAATTCGTAAGTACTTTTAGAGAGCTACTCTGAGGCATCACAGACTTTCAGGTAGACGTAGCAGTTTTAGCATCCTGATTGATCCAATTAATACTTTTGTGGTTTCCAAGTGATTTTTCTAACTCCATTATTTCTTCTTTATTTCTTGTCATTGTATTATAAGGAGTAACCTTCTCTTTTCTTCCCACTTATTTGTATCAGAAAGGAATCGTAGGTTTTAAAAATAACTTATTTAGTGGATTGTAATTGTTACTTTCCTTATTTATTTTGATGTAAATTGTCCCAGATTTGGTTGTGAGAGCCCATTTTTACTGATAAAAGTTTTTAAGGCTCTGCATTTTCCTCTCACCACTGTTTTTAAAGTACCCTGTATATGCTGACACATGGCGTTTTATCATAATCATTTTTTAGTATTAACATAATTTTACTTTATAGATCCCTTGCACCCAGGAGTTACTTAATAAAGATTTAAAAATTTCTTACGGAAGTTTTTTTTTTTAAATTTTTAATTTTATTATTTTTGTTTTGTGATTAGATACTGTTTCTAAAAATTAAAGTTTGTGAAACTTACTGATTCTGTGTGTGTGCGTGCATGTATGATCCCTGTGATTTAAAGAAGATATTGTCTCGATTAGGTTATTCCTTTTGAGTGAGCTTTGCAGTTTGTTTTCTTCAAAGAATTTGTTCATCTTCTCTAGATTTTTTCATTTCTTGGCTTAAATGTTACTTAATATTCCTTTATTGTCCTTTCAGCGAATACATTTAGGGTCTGTAATGATGTTGCCTATATTGGTTGTCTTTTGCTGTATAACTACTTATTCCAAATCTTCATGGCATAGAACAACAAACATTTATTATCTTACCTTTGTTATGGATCAAGAGTTTAAAAGTTACTTAGGTAGATGGTTCTGGATCAGCATTTCTCATGAACTTGCAATGAAGATGTTAGCCAGTGTGTCAGTTCTCTTAAGTCTTGACCAGAGGGAAAAGATTTGCTTCCAAGATAGCTCATTCACAGGGCTATTGGCCGGAGCCCTCTGTGTTCTACTGCTCTTGACTTGGAGGCCTCAGTTCCTTACTGCATAGACCTGCATGGGGTCCTCACAGCATGGCAACTAACTTCCCCTGAATGATACAATAGAGATCAAGCATAAAACAGAGATCAAGTTACACATATTTACTTCTGCTCTATTTTTTTTTTTAATAGTGAGTCTCAAATCTAGTCCATATTCAAAAGGAGAGAAAGTTAACACCAATTCTTAAAGGTAGAAATATCAAAGAAATTGTGGACATTTTTTATACATACCTCTTGTCTCCATTCATGATGATATTTTTCCTGGTGCAACTGGATAGAGGTTTATAAATTTTTTTTTAATTTTTATTTATTTATGATAGTCACACAGAGAGAGAGAGAGAGATAGAGAGAGGCAGAGACACAGGCAGAGGGAGAAGCAGGCTCCATGCACCAGGAGCCCGACGTGGGATTCGATCCCGGGTCTCCAGGATCGCGCCCTGGGCCAAAGGCAGGCGCCAAACTGCTGTGCCACCCAGGGATCCCCAGAGGTTTATAAATTTTATTGATCTCTTCAAAGAGCCTACTTTTGATTTTTATTGATTTTTCTTATTTTTCTGTGTCTTTGCTTTCTGATCTTAAATTTCCTAGTTTCTTCAAGTGGAAGGTTAGCTCATTGATAATGAGGACTTTCTTGTTTTATAATATAGATGTTTAGTGTTATAAAGTTTTCTTCAGACACTACTTTGGGTGTATCACATGTATTTTTGCATATTGTGTTTTCATTTTTTTAGTTCAAAATACTTGTTAATTTCTTTTTTGACTCATGGGTTACTTAGAAAAACACTATATCTTTTCTGAATATTTTAGGATTTTCCAGATATCTATTTGATATATATTTTTTAAAACTTTTTTTTTTTAAATTTTTATTTATTTATGATAGCCACACAGAGAGAGAGAGAGGCAGAGACACAGGCAGAGGGAGAAGCAGGCTCCATGCACCGGGAGCCCGATGTGGGATTCGATCCGGGGTCTCCAGGATCGCGCCCTGGGCCAAAGGCAGGCGCCAAACCGCTGCGCCACCCAGGGATCCCTGATATATATTTTTTAAAGATTTTATTTATTTTTTCATGAGAGACACAGAGAGAGGGGCAGAGACAGAGGCAGAGGGAGAAGCAAGCTCCATGCACGGAGCCCGATGTGGGACTTGATCCCAGGACTGCAGGATCACTCCCTGAGCCAAAGGCAGACGCTCAATCGCTGAGCCACCCAGGTGACCCATTTGATTTTTTTTTTTTAAGAATTTATTTATTCATGAGAGACACACACACACAGAGGCAGAGACATAGACAAAGACAGAGGGAGAAACACTCTCCGCAGAGAGCCTGATGCAGGACTTGATCCCAGGACCACTGGATCACAATCTGAGCCAAACACAGATGCTCAACCACTGAGGCACCCAGGTGCCCCTTGATATTGATTTATAATTTACTTTCATATTGATCACAACATAATTTGTATGTTTTAAAGTCTTTTAAATATATTTGGACTTCTTTTATGGTATAGAGTATGGCCTGTCTTGGTAAATGTTATGTCTGTACTTGAAAAGAATGTACATTCTGCTGCTGTTGGGTGATTGTTCTATGTCAGGTCAAGTTCATTCATAATGCTATTCGAGTTTTTTATATGCTCACTGATTTTCTGTCTACTTGTTTTATTAATGAAAGGAGGTATTAAAAATCTTCAGCTATAATTATTGATTGTTCAATTTCTACTTTCATTTCTGTCAGTTTTTGCTTCATATATTTTGAAGTTCTTTTATTAGGTACATAAACTTTGAGGATTGTTAGGTACTCTTGAACTGACTTTTTTTTTTAATGATTGTGAAATAACCTTTTTATCTCTGGTAATCTTTGTCCTAGAATCTCTTTAGTGTGGTGACTCCAGCTCATTTTTGATTTAGTGTTGGCATGGCCTAATCATTTTCCATCATTTTGTACCTATTTGCGTCTCTATTTAAAAAAGATTTCTTTTGGATCTTGCTTTTTTAAAAAAAAAAATCTAATAATTGCTGCTTTTCACTTGGGGGTATTTAGACCATTTACATTTAATGTGATTATTGATATGGTTGGGTTTAAAGCTGATACCTTGCTGTTTGTTTTCTATTTGTCTTATGTGTTTGTTTCTTATCTTTTTCTTATTTTTCTGCATTTTCATTAAATATAAGTGCATTTTATCTCCTTTATCAGCCTATTTTTAGCTATTTTTCCCCTTAATTAGTTGCTTTAGAGTTTATAATATACATCTTAAACTTGTCATGATTTACTTTAAAGTAATATTAGGATTACAGTTTATATGCACTGTTGGTTTATCAGCTATATCATTTTCTTCTTTTTTTAGTGTTTGTTCTCGGCTTTACAATATGGAGCTGTATTTTAACACTTTCAAGTATACCACTTCCTTTATAGTCTAAGAATCTTATAATGTACTGTTTCTTTTTTTTTTTTTTTAAAGATTTTATTTATTCATGAGAGACACAGAGAGAGGCAGAGACACAGGCAGAGGGAGAAGTAGGCTCCCTGCAAGGAGCCCAATGTGGGACTTGATCCCAGATCCCAGGATCATGCTCTGAGCCAAAGGCAGACACTCAACCACTGAGCCACCTAGGCATTCCATAATGTACTGTTTCTCATTGTCTGGCTTTTGTGCTATTGTTATATGTATATATTTTTTCGTATTTATCTTGTAACCGTCCCAATATACTTCTATTTTCTTTCTTTTTTTATACTTCTATTTTCTTTTAAACAATTATCTTCTTTTATTAAGAGACTTTTATTTATTTATTTTTAAAGATTTATTTATTTATTCATGAGAAACATACAGAGAGAGAGAGGCAGAGATACAGGCAGAGGGAGAAGCAGGTTCCCCACAGGGAGCCCAATATGGGATTTGATCCTGGATCCTGGGATCATGACCTGAGCAGAAGGCAGGCACCCAACCACTGAGCCACCCAGGCGCTCCAAGAGACTTTTATTTTTTAATGACAGTTTTAGAGTGGGTTAATTTTTGGGTTTTCTATCCTGTTTCATTAATTTATGTTATTGGTTTTTGAGAGGAACATTGCAAAGTTTAAGTACCATTTCATCACATATATAAAGGGAGCAAACTGTCAATATGATTTACCACTGTTGATGTTGACCTTAGCTGTACTAGTGTTTGTCAGGTTTCTTTACAGCAGAGTTAACTCTTCTCCCCTTTGCATACTTACTCTTTGGAAGAAAAATCTCTATCAGTTGTTCTTACTTAAGGAGTGCAGGGTTATGTTCCCTCTCTTTTAATGTAGAGTATATAATTTATCTGGAATTTTGTAATGAAGTTTAGTTTAACTCCCTTAAGTTTTTAAATTTAATTCCAGTATAGAGAACTGTACAATGTTCTATTAGTGTCAGGTATACAAAAGAGTGATTCAACAATTCTTACATTACTCAGTTCCCCTTATGATAAGTGTACTTTGTAATCCCCATCACCTTTTTCACCCATACCTCCTTGCCCACTTCCCCTCTGGTAATCTGTAGTTAATGAGTCTGTTTCTTGGTTCATCTCAATTTTTTTTTCTTTGCTCGTTTGTTTTATTTCTTAAATTCCACATATGGGTTAAATCATTGTATTTGTCTTTCTTGAGTGACTTAGTTTACTTAGCATTTTACTCACTAGTTCCAGGTTGCTGCAAATGCCAAGATTTCATTCTTTTTTATGGCTGGGTAATATTTCATTGCATATATGTACTACATCTTTTTTATTCATTCATCTGTCAGTGGACCGTTGGGCTGCTTCCATAATTTGGCTATTGTAAATAATACTATAGTAAACATAGAGGTGCAGGTATCCCTTTGAATTAGTATTTTTGTAATTTTAGGTATATACTTAGTGCAATTATTGGATAATAGGGTAGTTCTATTTTTAACTTTCTGAGAAACCTCTATAGATAGTGTCTTCCAAAATCATTGTACCTTTTGCATTCCCACCAGCAGTGCAAGAGGGTTCCTTTCTCTCCACATCCTCTCTAAAACTTGTTGTCTCTTGTGTTGTTCATTATAGCTACTGACAGGTATGAGGTGATAACCTCATTGTAGTTTTGGTTTGTGTTTCCCTGATGATTAGTGATGTTGAACATCTATTTTTACATGTGTCTTTGTCATCTGTATGTCTTGGAGAAATGTCTGTTCATGTCATCCACCCATTTTTAATTGGATTATTTAGGTTTTGTGTGTGTTCAGATGTATAAGTTATTTCTATGTTTTTGATATTAATCCTTTATCAGGTATGTCATTTGAAAATATTCAGTAGATTGCCTTTTAGTTTTGTTGATTGTTTTCTTTGCTGTGCACAATCTTTATTTTGATGTTGTTCCAATAGTTTATTTTTGCTTAATGTTTCCCTGGCCTCAGGAGACCTATTTAGGAAAATGTTGCTATGGCTGATGCTAGAGGAATTACTACTGCCTGTGTTCTCTTGTAGGACTTTTATGGTTTCATTTCACATTTAGGTCTTTAATCGATTTTGAGTTTATTTTTGTGTATGGTATATGAAAGTGGTCCAATTTTGTTCTTTTTCATGTAGCTGTCCAGTTTTCTCAATACCTTTTGTTGAAGAGACTGTCTTTTTCCCATTGCATATTCTGTTTTTTTAAAGATTTTATTTATTTATTCATGAGAGGCAGAGAGAAAGAGAGAGAGAGAGAGACAGAGAGGCAGAGAGGCAGAGACACAGGCAGGGGGAGAAGCAGGCTACATGCAGGGAGCCTGATGTGGGATTCGATCCTGGGACTCCAGGATCATGCTCTGGGCCGAACAAAGGCAGGCAGTAAACCTCTGAGCCACCTAGGGATCCCCCCCCCCCAAACCTTGCATATTCTATATAGACATTTTAACAATATCTGTTCTTGTAATCCATGAGATGAGGATGGAATGTCTTTGTGTGTGCGTGTGTTGTCTTCAGTTTTTAATTATTACATAGTTTTCAGAATAAACGTCTTTCACCTCTTTGGTTAGTTATTCCTTAACTCTCTCATTTATTAAATCAGTCATTTATATCAGTATGGACTCTTACATATTAATTTTATACTTTGGGTTGTAATCTACTACTTATTTATTTGTTCAGATTGTCCACTTTTGGTACAGTTAGCCTTGAAAGACAATTTAGAAAATAAGAAAAAAAGGTCTTTTGTATTTACCTATATACTTACTGTTTCTGGTACTCTTTGTTTTATATCCACAATTCTATTTTGTTTACTTCTTTAAGTTATTCTTTTAACATTTCTTGTAGTACACATCTTATACTGATAATTTTTTTAATGGTTTTATGTCTGACAGAGTGTTTACTTGGCCTTTTGAAAGATTCTTTTTACTAGGTATAAAATTCTAGATTGATTTTCCCCCTTTTTCATTCTTTACAGATGTTGCTTAACTGTCTTGCATTATTTCCTATGAGAAATCTCTACTGTTTCTTACTTTTGTTCCTTTGTAAATGTTGTGTTTTCTCTGACTGCTTTTAAGATTTTTCTTTTTATCATTGATTTTTGTCAATTAGATTATAATGTACCTTGGTGTAGTTTTCTTTATGATTTTATTCCGTAGGGTTTGTGGACCTCATTGGATTTGTGAGTATATCTTTATACTTAATTTGGGAAAAACTTCAGCCATTATTTCTTTAAAATCTTTTTTGTTTCTCCCTCTCCTTCCTTTTTTTGGGAGACTCAAAATACATGTATATTAGGCCACTGTATAGTTGTTACATAATTCACTAATGGTTCTTTTTAATTGTTTGTTTCAGTCTTTTTCTGTTTTATTTTGAATGTTCTGTACCTCAGATACCCTAATACCTTCTTTTGCAAGGCTTAATCTGCTATTAATACTCTCTAGCATCTTAGACATTGTATTTTTTTCCTCTTTGATTTGGGTTTGTATTTATCTTTCATGTTCTATTTAGCATGCTCATGCTTTTCTTTACCTTCTTGAATATATATAATGTATTTACCACTGTTGAAAATTTTTTGAGCAGTTCAATCATATGCCATTTTTGTATTTCTCTTGATTTTTCTCTTTTTGAATCTTACTTTTGTGTGTGTGTGTGTGTGTGTGTGTGTGTGTGTGTGTGTGTGTTTGCATGCCTGGTATATTTTGACTGGTTGCCAGATATTGTGCATCTGTAACTATTGTGTGCTAGATCATTTTATTCTCCTAAGTATTCTTGATTTATTCTAAGCAGTAGTTAAATTATTTGGAAAAGGTTTAATATTGTCATAGTTTGCTTTTAAGCTTTGTTAGGCAGAACCAACACAGACTTTAGCCTAGATTAATTTGGCTCTGCCACTTAGGCAGTATTCTTCAGGGTATTCTCTTTAATGATAAATTTTATAATATAAAGTTTTCTATTCTTGCTAATAGAAAACATGACTACTCTCAGCCTTATGTGAGCTCTGAAATTGTATGGCCCATTCTTACGAATCTCTGGCTTTCGGTGGTCTTCTCACATACATGCAGCAGTCATACTTACCTGATGACTCTTTTGCAGGAATACACTGACATTGTCTAGGTTTATTCTCTGTATAGTTCTCTCTTCTTCTTTGGTACTGTAGCTTGTGAATTACACATACTTTTGCATCCCCCAAATCATTTCTTTTTCCCAAATCAGGAAGAATGTCAGGCTCCATTTGGTTCTCCATCCTTGTTGTGTAGCCTGAAGATTCTGCCGGTAGTAAGGCAGGATAATTATAAAGATTTTCTCATTTGTTTCCCTTCTTTCAATAACCACTGTTTTTTGCTGCTTATTTGATGTCTGAGCATCTTTGTTTCGTATATTTTGTCCAGTTTTTAGTTAATGTTGGAAGACAAATCCTGCCACTGTTATTACATCATAGCTAGAAGCAGAAATCCTCTTTCAGTTTCTTAAAAGTTATATTGTTGCTTTTTAAAAATCTTGATTTGAAAAGTGTGATGCTACTCTTATTCTGTTTCCCGTATATTATTTGATCTCAGAAGCTATGGACTTTTTCTTTAAAGCCTGCATATTAAGGTACATTTCAGAGTGGATCATTAGGAGTCATTTCTCATGTGTTCAGTTCTTTTTATTTGAATTTCCAGAAAGTATACTTGGATTATAATTTAAAATATTCTACTCTTTTGTTTTCCTTTCAGAGTCTCCAATTCTTTGTGTATTGGATTTTCTTTACCTGTTTCCACTTCAGCCTCTTTTCCTTGATGGTTTTTAATTTTTTTTCTCCTTTGGTAACTTTCTAGCTTTTTTGGGGGTGGGGGGGCTTCTTAAGAAATTAAAAAAAATTTTTTTTGGGAGTGGCACCTGGCTGGTACAGTCTGTAAAGGTTCAGCTCTTGGTTTTGGGTCAGGTCATGATCTCAGGGTCATGGGATCAAGCCCTGTATTGGGCTCCGTGCTCAGCACAGAATCTACTTAGGCCTCTTTCCCTCTCCTTCTGCCCCTCCCCCTGCTCTCTCTCTCTCCTTTTTTCTCTCTCTAAAATCTTAATTTTTTTTTTATTGGGGTAAAGTACACATAACTTTTGCCACTTTTAACCATTTTATTTGAAATAATCTCTACCCTCGACTTGAGGCTCAAACTCACAGCCCTGAGCTCAAGAGTCTACCACCTGAGTTACCCAGGTACCCTGCCTCTTAGAAAATTTTTATTTTACTCTATTCTTTGAGAAATTCTTAAGTTATTCTTCTATTTTAATATCATTTTTTCTGAACTAATTTTTTCCCTTATAATTTCTGTTCTTTTTGAATTTCTGAATCTGAGTACAAATGGTATTGATAATATAATTCAGTACTATAATTTGTTTATGCCTTGTGTTTTTTGTTTGAATAGGTGATCATCAATTAAAATTATTTCTTTTGTTCTTATTTTTACTCATAGTAGGTTGGCATTGATGAAAACAGTATCTTTTGAATTTGATTGTTGGCAGTAGTTTATAAGATTCCTAGTTTAAGAATACTTTCTTCTGGAGGTGAAGCAAAGTATAGCTTATTTAATGGATAATTTTTAAAGTAGTGCTGAGGGGGAGGAGTTGAGTGTTTTTATTTTGTTATGTAAAATCCTCAATTTCCCACTTTTACTTTTTCCTCCTAGCACCCAGTTTCCAAGGGATGTATTTACCTCCCTTTTTATCATCTTATGCTTGTGTATTTCTTTTCCAAGTCTTCTTGACTTTTGTATTTATATTAAGGCCCCTTCTTGCAGTCAATGCTGTGATCTACCAAACTTTTTAATATTAACATTAGTTCAGTCCCCTCTTTTCTCTTCCATGTATTTTTTCTGAACCCCCTAATTCTTTAAAAGGATTTGATATGGGAGCCCAAGTGGAAACCACTGGAAAGTGGTTTATATTATATTTCCTATAGATATTTTGAAGTTTATAGTGTTCTGTTTTCTGATTTTGCTGGAGACATTTTTTTTTTTCAAGATTTTGTGTTATTTTTTAGAGAGAGATGGAGAGTGGGAGGAGAGGCAGAGGGATAGAATCTTATGCAGATTCCATGCTGAGCATGGAGCCTGATAAGGGGCTTGATCTGGTGACCCTGAGATTGTGACCTGAGCTAAAACCAAGAGTTGGATGCTTAACTGAGCCACTCAGGTGACCCTGTTTTAAATGTTCTTAATATTGACCTATTTAGGAGGATGTGTGGAGAGATTCAGATTTAGGCAACTGACAGTACTTTGTTCCCTGCAACCTGGAAGACTTGCTTCTTGAGAGCAATTAACATTTTTTATATGCTTTAGCTTAAAAAAAAAACTAATTTTGGACATTTTATTGAATCAGAAAAGTATTATGGCATGTAACATGGCATTTGACCTTTTAAAATGGCTGGATTTTGCAAATAAGGGGCTTTGGAATTTTATTCTTTCAGATAACAGATCAGTAGAGTAGTTTTACTACTTTTCATGTAAATTCTGAATTCCAGATTGTTCTTACACCTATGTGTGGGATGTCTATAAAGTTAGGTTAAAGTTACTACATAATACCTTCTAGTGCTTTAATGAAATAGTGAATTATTGTTACTTGACCTTTTGAAAAGGTCAGTAGTACATTTTGTTTCATTTTTTTAAAGGACATTTAAATGTAATGAAAGTCAGAACTGTAATATCATGAAAGTAAAGGTTATGGGGTACATTTAATTGTGTTCCTTTAGTTTTGAATCTGCTTTGAGGGAGCCTGTGTTAAAATTCTCATGGTGATTATTTTTCAAGAATTTTATTACTCTTTTTCATTTTATATTGTTGGAGTAAAAGATTATATTTCTGTTTGTCTTTTTCTGCTTACCTTTGCTCAGATCATGTGTATTATCCTATTTAAGATATAAAGTTTAAGCTGCTTACCTATTCACTTTCTCAAGAAAGTAAAACTGAATATATTTCTTAGAGAACAGTTCTTTCTTTAGACTCAAGTAAAATTTGGTCTGTCTAAATGTATAGCTAGTGAATATTTAAATTAAAATAAATGTTAGTGATTTTATTTATTAGAGGTCCACAAATGTGGGAAAATTAAATACTCTGTTTTTTGAAAATATTTCTTTCATGTCTGTATATTTGGATTGTGGAACTAAATGTATTTCCATTTTATTAAAACGAGGAAATGGAAAATATGAAGCCTGTAATGTATTATATATTCTTATTTTACACTGTGATTTTTTTCCTTCCACAGTCAAAGCAATTGAAAGAATTTCTTTTCTTATATATTTATAAGAAATATTTGGATTTCTTTGTTTGCATTAATTTCTTAATATTTCTTGTGTTATCTGAGTTTGTTCTCTCTTAAAAATCAAGCCTTATCTCTGTTTTGGTTTTCCAATGATTACAAAGTTGCTGACATTTTTATATTATTTTTCTTCAAATCAATATTCCATTGCATATATTTTAACAAATGTAAAGATTCTGATAAAGTTGAAAACTTTTAGAAAACAAAGGAAAACATTACCTTTCCTATGTGATTTTTGTGTTTGTCTTTTAATATTGTGAAAGATGAAAATTTGAGTGAATCTTTTCAATATTTTCCACAGGGACGTGATTTTCACCTTAAAATATTGTTGCCTGAAGATTTACAAATGAAGAATGCAAGGTGATATAGTATTTTGTTATATACATGCATCCTGGTGGGATGGGCATTGAGTTAATCTGGTAAAAGCTTATTCTAAGCATTAGAGTTTTGACTAGAGTCAACCAGAAACTTCTAATTTTTCCAAATCAGTGTACATTTGTAAATTATTTTTTCCTTGTGAAGTACTTTTAAAGGTAACACAATAATTTTCTATTTTTTTTTCCTTTTAAAGCAGTAAATAGCAATTGTGTAAGATATCTGTTGGTACAGACAGCCCATCAAGGAATGTTAAGAGATGAGACTGGGAATTAGGTAGTACCTAGAATCTCTTTTCTGCTCTTAAGCATCTTTGGGGGTGAAGTGGTGGAAGAATCCAAGACATTTATTAGTAGAATTGACAGGATTTTGTGACTGATTAGAAGTAGCAGAAATGAAAGAAAGAGGAGTGAAGCATGCTTTCTAGATTCCTGGCTCAGATCACTAAGCTAGAGAAGAGGTCACAGTGGAGAAGTAGGAGAGCCATCATTTTAAGATATATTGGGTGTGAAATATCAAGAGGAGATGTTTAATGTATTGGCATGGAACTCAAGTCTAAGACATAGAAGTCACGGTAGGCATGGGATTTGGAGCTGTGAGTATGGATATTTTCTAGTGCCTGCATGTGTGGGGTGAAAAGAGAAAGCCAACATTTAAAAGATTTGAGAGTATACCAACATGTAAAGCACTGATAAATAGGAACTTGGAAGAAGGCTAAGAATTGAGCAAAGAAGTAAGAGGAAAATCTATATAGTTGTCGCTGAAGCCAAGTAGAAGCTTAATGAGGAAATGGTTCATAGTGTTGAGTATTGCAGAGGGATTAGGTTAAATTAGGTTTCATGTAGTGGCAGAAGCCAGATTTTATTGGGTTTTGGAGTGCATGAGTAGAAAGTAAATGTAAACAGTGTAAACTATGGTTGGCCCTTGAACTTAGGGGTTGGGGGCATTGACCCCTCATACACTTGAAAATTTTGCATGTAACTTTTGACTCTCCAGAAATTTAGCAGGATGCTGTTGACCAGAAAAGCCTTACCAATACCTTGAACAAATTGTTTTAACACTTGTATACTGTATGTTGTATGTATTATAGACTATTCTTTTTTATTATTATAGACTATTCTTAAAGCAAACTAGAGAAAATGTTACTAAGAAAATCATAAGAGGAAACGTGTTTGCTTTGCTGTATGTATATTTTATTGAAATAATCTGCAAGTGGACCTGTGCACTTCAAGCAGTATTATTGTTCAAGGATCAACTGTAGTTTAAAGAAAGGGGTGATAGAGAAGGGTATGCAGCCAAGGAAGAGTTACAATGATCTTGTTTTTTTTTTGATTGAGATTTGCTTGAACAAGTTGATATATTCCATTGGAAAATACTAGCAGAAAATAAGAGTATCCCAATAGTGTTGATTAATAAGTTAATATGACCAAGTTGGTGGCAAGGGATGGAAAGTACACTTGGAAAGGGAGTTTCCCCATGGGCAAATGGGGAAACTCTAATGAATGAACTACTTTGCCATTAAAAGAGAAAATAGGGGTGGAAATGGGGGTTAGCATAGCAAAAATGGAAGAGTCCTTGTGGTCTGAAAGGGCTATAATTGGGGGAATCTAAGAGGGGCATCCTAGTTTAGATAAGGAAAAGCATTTTTTAGAAGAGTTAGTTACCTAAGCAATATTGTAGCACAGCTGAGGTGAGCCAGTGGATAGATGAACACTAAGTATATCTTTACATTAGTCTTGAATGTGAAGATTATATTGCTACATATGCCTTCTCAGATACAAGCTCAGTATATTATGATCAAAACTACTGGTTTATTTAACTTACCTTAGAGAAGAATCTAGTTCAATAGAAAATTTTGCTTTGGATATGTTAAAAAAAAAAGACTTACTGTTTGCATGTCATTTACTGATCGTAGTTATTTATAGTTTGAAATAAAAGTAGTACCGACAGTTTGAAGACAAGACTTTCAACAGTATCAGTGGTAAAAATTTTATTAACTTGTCAGAATTATATTTGTCATTCTTTTCTATGTATATGCATGTTAGTGTTAGCATACAAATAAGTTTTTTCCTTTTAATACTGAACAGTGAACAAACCATTTTGTTCTATTAAAATTTTAGGTTATTATGTAGTTGGCAACTGAAAACAATACTTAATGGATACCATCAAATAGTGCAACAGGTAAGTTCTTTAAAAGGTTTATTTTAAGCAGGGATATGAAATTACTAAATTAACTCTTTTTAGTGGACAACTTGTAGAATGTTGTAACAGACTGGTTTAGTAATTGCTGAATTTTATAGGTTTTATCTCTCTCAAATATTTTAAGGATCCATGCATTATTTAAAATCTTTTCTGTCTGGGAATCCTCAGCACGTTTCTAGGTAGCATTTGTCCTGAAACTGATTTCCATCCTGGAGAATTTAGGATCTTCAAATGTAGTCACCGTTACCCATATCCATCACTTTTTGAGTGATTTATTTTTTCCTGCTGAGACTGAATATGGGTAGTAATAAGAAATCCAGGACCCATTATGGAATTGTAGAGTATCTGTGGGGAAGTTAGGAATGTAGTTCTACATTAGTAACAGAAAAGGTGTTGTGGAGATCACTTAGGATCATGTATACATACTTAATGAGCATAGATGTAAATATAGCACAAGTAAATAAATAGGCAGGATTAATTTTTTTTAATAGCTGGAAGTTTTTCATCACCTTCATCCATTTCACCCCTGCTCCAATGTAATTATTCTTAAAGTTTAGGTTCTTCTACCTGAAAATTTCTTTACAAATTAGAAGAACTTTAAAAAAAAATCAGTTACTTAAACCAAAAGTAATAAAATGCCTCTTGTAGAAAAATAAATGAAAGTAGAACTGCATTTCTTTCAATGCTTTTATTCATTTGTATGTTTTCCTGATTTCATATATTTTTTCTATCTTAAAAGCAGGTTATTATCTATGATAACTGACAATGACAGTCACTCACATAAAGCATTACTGAACCACAAAGAAATATAGGAGATAAACTATTTGATTTGTAGAATATAGGCTGTCATTGCTGGCAGCATAATTACTGTAGTTTTTTAAGGGGATGTTTAAATTATTTCTTGTTTTCTCTCCACTGCCTCCTCCTTATCCGCTGTGACTATATTGTATACTAGAGTTTAAGAAATGAATCTACTGAGATATTTAAATAGCCTGGAAAAAACTTGTTAATAAAGACTAAGTATAATAATATCTATAACTGTTTTACTCTATCAGTTCACCAAGAGGGTTCCTAGAGAAAGTCCCAATTACTTATTAATCTCTTTCCTGCCCTCCAGTTGGTCATATAGAACCCAGAGTTAGTATTACTAATTCATTCTGTGTATTGTTTTTAAGTTCAGTAAATATGGGTCGGGGATCAGCAATTCCGTGATATGGCTAGATAGTAAATTTATCAGGCTTTGGTAGTTGGCTCTGTCATAGCTCCTTAACTTGTAGAGCCAAGGCAGCCATAAGTGGTAAATGAATGGATATGGCTGCGTTTCAATACACCTTTATTTACAGAAATAGGTATTGGTTTGGATTTAGCCTTTAGGCTGTAGTTCACAAAAATCTAATATAATTTATTGCTCATTACTAGTAAGCTAAGGGGGGAAAATATCATATAGAAGATGGGAAAGTCAAATTTGTTTTACAGACTTGCCCGCCCAAAACTGTGTTAAGATGTGATTCATATGTCTCATGCATTGTTGAAATATCTTAGATTATTATTTTCTTCATATAAAAGAGGGAACAAATTCACAGATTAGCTTTGTTCAGAACTGTGTGTTGGTAGTGCAGCAGCATTATCACAAAAAGTAACAAAAATACAATGTTTTGATTTCAAGCAGAGAAGTGATGTAGAGTTTCATCTAATAAAAAATGTTACACTTGAGAATTTTCTTTGATTTCCTTTATTCTATGGTTATTTTAAAAATCAAAGATTTCTAGGAAAGGGAATTATAACTCTTAAATATTTATTCAACTTTAGAAGTCCTTTTCTTTTTGCTTTTTTATTCTGATGGTTTTATCTTGTTTAAAGATTGACTCCTCTTGAATTAATATGGGTTAGTTATGAAAAGACAAAATCGACAATTGTACATAATTTTTAAGGTCAAGGGAAAAAATAAAAAATATGATATTGATAATTTATCACTCTTAGATTTTTTAATTGCATAGATATGCCTAATTTTTATGTTTTACGTTCTTTCCTCTTCACCTCATATCATCTTTTTTTTTTTTTTTTTTTTTAATAATGATGTAGTTTGGTAGATTTGCTAAACTGACCAGTGGTCAGTGCTGAAGGAACAAAGGAGTATGTGAAATTTTAAAAGATTTTAACTACATTCAGTATAACTCATCAAAATAGATTTGAAGGCTTCAGTTATTCTTTCAAAATGAAATTGGTGAGTGTAGTAGGGATGGTGACTAATATTTCAATTTCTGATATTTTTTTTTCACGTTCACATGAACCTGTATCTCATTTGAATTTCAGTGTATGTAATATTCATTGTACAAGTGAAATTAATTACAAATGTTTTGATCTAGAGAATGCAGCATTCTCCTGATTTAATGAGCTTTATGATGGAGTTGAAGATGGTTTTGGTAAGAATTTGCTTTCTAATACTGTTATATTCTGTAAGTCTTGATTTTCTTTTTTAAATTCCTGCCAAAACTTAACATGATTAGATTTTAAAACGTCTCAACTTCTAGTCACTTAATGTTTCATTTTCCTGTGTGCGTAAATGTGGATGATGCTTTTTTTGAATTCCGTGAGGAACAGAACTGTGTATAGGAACCAAATTGATGTTGTCAAACTGAGTGCGCTTAACACTATTCTTGGACAGGTGGTGAAATAAAATGTCCTCCTAATCAGTCAGAATTTTAACAATCTATGGTGAGATTAGTTAGCCACAATTAAAGATCTAATACAGTATATAAAAAATTTTGTATGTAGCTGCAGATTTCTGAAGAACTTGTTAGACTTCATTACATACATACAGTTATATATAATAGACTATTCAGTTTGTCAGTTATGCATAAAATACTTGAATTTTTAGTTTGTCCTATAGACTTTGTGTTTAAGAAATTTTTTATTATGCAAGTTTTCATCATAAACAGAAGAGGGAAGACTGTATAGTCAAACCTGTAGGCCCATGACCTAACTTCAACATTTTGCCATTTTTTTCTTCCCCTACTCTCCTAGGGTATTATTATTTTTTTTTTTTTAGATTTATTTACTTGAGAGAGAGAGCGTGTGTGTGCATGCATGAGGGGATAGTGGAGAGAGGCAGAAGGAGAGAATCCTCAAGCAGGACTTCCTGCTGATTGTGGAGCCAGCCACCTGTCTCAGTCCCAGGACCCTGAGATCAAGACCTGAGCTGAAACTCAAGAGTTGGTCTCTTACCAAACTGAGCCCCAGTCTAGAGTATTTTTAAGGAAATTGTGGACATTGTATCCATCTCTCAATGAATATGTTGGTGTATACTTGTAACAGCTAAGTGTCATTTTGTTTTATTTTGGCTTTAAATATGCTATTATAACCCTGACAAAGTTAGTGATAATTTTTTTGGCTTCTTTGTTTGTATTTGTATGCAAACAAGGTCCATACGTTTTATGTTGATATGTCTCCTAAATCTTTTAATTTCTAACAGTGCTTCATCTTTCCTATACCTTTTTTTTTTTTTAACTCTACAAGTTAAATAAACTAGATTATGTGTCCTATAACATTTCTTGCATTTTGGATTTGGCTTATTAGATACTCATGGTATCTTTTAACATATTTTTCTACCTTTTTTTGTGATCTAGTCTCAGCAGAGTGGGTTCATTTCTGGTAAGAATACTTTGTGTTGTGTACTTTATTGCATGAGGAGGCACATGGTATCTGATAGTTCTTCTCTAGGTAGAGTTAAGATTGGCCAATAGGCTTTAGATCCATCGAATATAAAGTTTCTTATCAGCCTATCACCTAATGATTTTAGTATCCAATGATAATCATTGCCTACACTCACTATTTCATTACAGGTATCAAATAGTGATTTTTAAAATTCCATTCTCTATATTTATTGTCCTGAGATACATTATTATCTGGAGAACAACTTCCCTTCATCAGTTATTTGGTTAATTTTGAGGTATAGCTCATACTGTAGAAATAGGTTAAGTGCTTGTTTCTTTTCCTTTTTTAAAAAAATCAATTTTTAGAGTAATGAGTTAGTGCCTAGCAACTGTCAAAGTGAAATAATGATTTTTTTTTAGTATCATTATGAACTCATGGGTTTTTATATATCGATTTTAATCCATTGCAATCACTATACCTTTTGATGCTTAAATTTTGTATCATTTTTAGTCAGTGTATGCCTCTTTATCTTGGCTCCTTAGTTCTTCTAACATAGCCAAAACTTTGCTTTCTGACACAACTTGCCCCAGTTTAATTTACTCATCCTTTTGAAGAACTATAATTTTACTTCTCCAAAGAGCCATGGTTTCTTTGTAGGAAATGGTGTTTAGATGCCACCGATTAGGAAACTGGAGTGTTTATTGCTATTATTCCTAGGCCTTTTCAATGAACAGAGTTAGGAAAAAATAATATTTAGAAAGAGTAATTTATCATGAGTTCATATTGATATTTCCAATTCAAATTTGGTATTCTAACATTTTTACTTTGATTTTAATGCTTGTATTTTACTCTGAAAATCTTGGTTTCTAATATTAGCAATTATTTATTATGTTGTACTTGTTGTGGTTTCTTATGCTTTTCCTGTATCTCTATATTTGTTTGACAAAATTACAGTACCAATATGTTGCTACTAACAACTAAAAGCAGTTTATTTTTTTTGTAGTTCTTTTTGAGTTATTTATTCTTAGCAGTAGCTGCCACATACAAAGAGCTTAGCTGCTTAAATTGTTCTGAGTCCTTTTTTTAATCCTTATAACAACACTCCAAGGTCGGGCTTCGGTAAAATGTTTGACTTTAAACTCTTTATTCTGATCCCAATTTCTAAAGTTTGAATTTTGACTTACAAATTTGTAAACCCTAACTAATTAGAATTATCAAAATTGATTATGAATTTCATCAAAGGCCAGATTTCATGATAAGCTTTAAAAAGGTGAAGAAGTAAAGCATATTTTGAGTTACCCTTGGCATTGCAAAAAAGTCTGAAAATAATTTTATCTTTTTATCATACTTTTCATAAGCTATGCAAATAAAAGGGCTCAGGAACCAGAGTAAAACTATATATACCATGTCCCATTAAGCTCTTATTACTAGCAAACTTTATTAGGTTGTAAGAACAGATTTATTGGTCATTTAATTTTGAAGAAATACTCTTTAGTTTAAAATAAAATAATGACATTGATTTCTAAGAATATTCTATTTAGTACCTTTCTGAATAAAATGACATGCCTTATTTTAGCTTTCTAAAGAAATTGACAGAATTTGTGATACTATTGCACATTTATGAACAGTGTACTTAAAGAGAGTGAGAGAAAATTATATTGGTTTATTTGTTGGGCTGTATTGTCAGTAACAGGGTTCCTGTAATGTAATCCTCAATGAAAGAATTGAGGATGATGTCCAAATGAAATCAGTAGTTTTTGAACCTTTTCAGGAAATTTGGTAAATCTTCACAGTTTCTTAGTAATAACTAGGCATATAGTAAGAGTTCAGTATATATTTGATAAATGAACAATTACCTGTATTTTATTTACTTATTTATTTATTTTTGAAGATTTATTTATTTGAGAGAACATGCATATGCGAGCAAGGAGAGGGGCTGAGGGAGAGGGAAAGATAGAGAATCACAAGCAGACTCCAAGCTGAGAGCAAAGCCCAATGCATGGTGGCTTGATCCCAGGACCCTTCGAGCATGACCTGAGATGAAATCAAGAGATGAATGCTTAACTGACTGAACCACCCAGGCGCCCCACAATTACCTGTATTTTAAGAGAACTCTGATGTGGGTCGGGTTTTTTTGTTTTTGTTTATTTGTTTGTTTTTAAGATTTTATTTATTCATGAGAGACAGAGAGAGGCAGTGCATAGGCAAAGGGAGAAGCAGGTTCCATGCAGGGAGCCTGATGTGGGAATCGATCCAGGGACTCCAGGATCATGCCCTGGGCCGAAGGCAGGTGCTAAACCACTGAGCCACCCAGGCGTCCCGGGTCAGGTTTTTTTGAAACTCCTATTTAGGGCTTAGTCACTGCATAGCTAAGGTGTTAAAACTAGGAAATGGTAAAATTAGGACTTAGAACCTTTGTAAAACCTTAAAACCTTTGTTCTTTCTACTATGTATCTTGCCCCTTCTCCACAAAGAATGCTTTGATTCTTTGCCTTTGCCTTTTTTCCTGTTATGGCTTTGGAATAGGAGTAACTTGTATGACCCAAGGTAGAAGGTAGAGTTTACAAAGTTCATAAACCGAGAATTAAAAGACTTTATTGTTATTCAAATTTATTTTTACATTCCATGTATGTGGATAGTAGTATTTAATATTTCTGGATTTACAAAAAGTTCAAAAGAATTCCTGAAGCTGTTTTATATATAAGTACAGGAACTATACTGACTTATTTTTTAATAACAGGATAATCTTAATAGTAAAAATTTATTTTTCTGGACCATATGGCAAATTACAGATAGCATTAGGTATTTAGTTTTATTTAAAAAGCAGTATACTCCTTGTCTTTTAGGAACTTACCTTCTAATTAAATCCAAATTGACATTTTGGGCCTTAGAAACCCGCTTTCCTAGTTTTGTTTTTATCCTAAAGCAGATTTAGAAGGTAGTTTCAGTTAATAGTCTTGATTTTGAAATACTGTTTTGTAAAATCTATTCTTTCTAGTATTACCTAAATTTAATAGTATCCTATTCTTGTTTTAAAATTAAAAAGTGTAAGGACTAATATATTAAAAATATGCTTAAAGAAATAGAACTTATACCTCTTTTTAGGGCTACAGTTAATATTTATAATTTTTATACTTGTTCTCATCTGGTTTTGTTATTTACTGTGTTTGACTTTTTTATTTCTTTATTTTTTATCTCTTTTGATAAAACAGTCCATATGAACATGTGTAATTTGCAGATACATTTATTTTTACTTGACAAATAAGGTATTTGTCTAGGTTAGCACCTTTGAAGTAATTGGTAATACTCATCCTCAGCAATTCTAGTGATGTTTGTATTGCTTGTAAAAAAAAAATGTTAGGGGTTTTTTTTGGAGTGGGGGGCAGGGTACATAAACCATCTTGAAGATATAGGTGGGTCTTGCAGGGAAAGGAACTGTGATCTAGCCACATAGATGAAAAAACACTTAACCTGGTCTGGGAGTAATACAGAATGTAAGCCAGTGAAAGAAAGTAGCAGATGAGTATTTACTGTGGTAATAAAGGGGTTTACTTATAAGAGTGTGATTCATAACTGTATACATATAGATCTGTCTAAACAATGTACTTCAGGCTTTTCTTAAAGATATATGTTTCTTTATATCAAAGTTTTTCCACAGGAACAGAAAAATATTCATAAAGCTTTGAAGATATTTTTAAACTCTTGGCATCTCTGATAGGCATAATAGTCTAGGAAAATACTAAAATCTGAAGTTTTAATGGTATAGTAATTGGCATTTTCATATAATAATTTTCAATACAGTCCTTTAACTTTTTTGTCTTTATATAAGAAGGGGAATGATTCAGATGGAATTTCTATAAAAATAATGGACACTTTTAGTGAGGCACAAAGGAGATTATGAAGTTGTTTTGTAATCAGATAGTAACAATTTACTGTCTAGCATTCCACAGCAGATCCAAGTTTGTTTTTTTTTAAACAGGAAGTTGCTTTAAAGAATAAACAAGAGTTGTATGCACCACCTCCTTCTCCCCAGTTCTACTCAAGCCTTATGGAAGAAATAGGAACTCTTGGTTGGGATAAGTATGTCTGTTTTAAAATGTTTCAGAAATGTCTTTTTTTCTTTCCACATTTCAGTTTATTTGCAGTTTTAGCAGTTTATTTTATACCTGTTTTTAGTCAGTGTTTCATTATAATTAGAACTTAATTATAGTAACATTTATTGTGGGTATGAATTAAAGGGATATCATCATTAAGTGATCTGCAAGGTAAAATACTAAATGTAATTTGGAAAAAGAAAACTTATTTATGCAGTAAGATGTTACCATATTTTTACTGAACATAAACATGTTATTTAGTTTTATTGAGGTATAATTGATAAATAAGATTATAATATTTTTAACATGTGCAATGTGATGATTTGATTTACACATGTACATTGTGGAAGGAGTCCCATAAACTCATTAACATATCCATTACTTCAAATACTTTTTTTTTCCTGATGTTCTTGCGACTATTATGGAAGGGAGACCTTTAGGAGCTTCTGACTGCCATTTTTACTGACATGACTCCATGTATTTACTGCCATTTTCACTGATATCATGCTGTATGTTTACTGTTTTTCTTTTTTTTTTTTTTTGTTTACTGTTTTTCTTACGGGTTTTGTGTTTTTTTTTTCTCTTTATCTGCCCTTATTTGAATTAATCAAGAATTAAGTTGTTATACATTCTCTTAGAATTACCTTGGAAATTACAACATGTGTAGCAAAATATATATTTGTACTTTTACCAATTTTCTTATAAAGGGAGGATCTAAAACTCCTTAATGTATTTTTTAACCTCTACCTGTCGTGTTATTGTTATCATGCATTTTATCCTATATTAGAATTGGCAAGAAAAATTTGTATATAATTTGTGTATATATGAAATTATATATAAATATTTCTGTGTGTGTATATATATATGTATAAATTTCTCTCAGTGTTCTTTTATTTTTTAAAAGATTTTATATATTTGAGAGAGAGTGTACATGCACATAAGTGGGGAGGGGCAGAAGGAGAGAGAGAAGCAGGGAGCCCAATGTGGGACCCTGGGATCATGAGCTGAGCCAAAGGCAGATAATTAACCAACTGAGGCACCCCTCTAATTAATAACTTCGTGCATTTCTATCCTTCTGTCTGGAATATTTTTCTTCCTGACTAAAGAATTTCTTTTAATATTTTCTTTGAGATATAATTGACATATACTAGTTTCAAGTGTGCAACATAGTGATTATATATATATATATATATATATATTATGAAATGATCACCATAAGGCAAGCTAATCTCCATCATCACACATACTTACACATTTTTTTTGTCTTATGTGAGCTTTCAAGATTTCCTCTTTCAGCAACTTCCAGTTATATAGTTTTATTAATTATAGTCATTATGGTATACATTACATAACTGGAAGTCTGTAGCTTTTGACCCCTTCACTCATTTCACCTCTGCCTCTGGAAACCACCAATATGTTCTCTGTATATGTGAATTCATTTCTTTTTCTTTATTCTGCATATTAATGAGATCATATTGTGTTTCTTTCTCTTATTTGTCTTACTTAGTGTAATGCCCTCAAGGTCTATCCATATTGTCACAATAGGAGCATGTCCTTTGTTATGGCTAAACATCTCATTGTATATTTGGTGGATGGGTATGTATGTGTGTGTGTGTGTGTGTGTATATATATATATATACACACACACACACACACACACACACACACATATATACATATATGCCAGATTTTCTTTCTCCATTCATCTGTTAGTGAATATTTAGGTTGCTTCCTTGTCTTGGCTATGGTAAATATTGCTGCATTGAACTTGGGGATGCAGATGCCTCTTCAACATTGTGATTTTGTTTTCTTTGGATATATACCCAGAAGTGGAATTGTTGGATCATATGGCAGTTCCATTTTTAATTTGAGAGTGTGTACGGATTTATAATCACTGTATCTTCCTGTGGATTTTTTTCTTTTATCATTAAATGTTTCTTTTCATCTCTGGTAATACTTTTTGCCTTACTGTCTACTTTGTTAGATATTAGTATAACTGTACTAGATTTCAAAACTTTTTAAAAGTTTTCCACCTTTTTCTGTATTTTCTTTCATAGTTGTTTAAAAATATTTTTCTACTAACTCCCATAATCTATATCCACTGGAGTCTGTTTTTAATTTTTTTTTTTTTTGGTTTTCAGTAATATAGCTAGTCCTAGATCTTAGCATACCCAGTGCTTTTCTTTTTTTTCCCCAAATTGCCTGCCTGCCTTCCTTCCTTCCTTCCTTCTTTCGCAGTTGTAGGTTCACAGCAAAATTCAAAGGAAGAAGGTATAGGGATTCTTCTTTTACTTTCTGCCCCTATATCTGTATGCAGATTACCCCATTATCAGTATCCAGCTCTGCCACCCTCCCTTCCCCCGACCCCCGCCCCCCCGCACTGAGGTAGTACATTTGTTACAGTGGATGAACCTATATTATACTGATACATTGTTATTACCCCCAAACCATAGTTTACATTGGGGTTTACTCTTGGTCATATATATTTTATGGTTTTAGACATGTTTAATGATATGTATCTGCCATTCTACAGAATAGTTTCACAGCCCTAAAAACCTTCTGTGTTCCAAGTATTTCTCTCCCTTCCTCTCCCCTAACCTCTGGTAGTCACTGATCTTTTTACTGTGTCCACATTTTTGGATTTTCCAGAATGTCCTATAGTTGGAATCGTACATTATATAGTCTTTTCAGATTGGCTTCTTTTACTTAGTAATGTGTGTTTAAATTTCTTCTTAGTCTTTCCATGGCTTGTTAGCTCATTTGTTTTTAGCACTGTATATAGTTCCATTGTTTGAATGTACCAGTTTTTTCATTTACTTACTGAAGGACATCTTGGTTACTTCCAAGTTTTGGCAATTATGAATAAAACTGCTATGAACATCTGTGTGCAGGAAGTTTTGTGTTTTTTTAAATCCATTTAAATCCACATTGGTAAATACCAGAGGCTTCTACCTTTTTTTTTTTTTTTAAGTTTTTATTTAAATTCCAGTTAGTTAAGGGCGCCTGGGTGGCACAATCAGTTAAGGGTCTGACTTTTGGATTTGGCTCAGGTTGTGATCTCAGGGTCCTGAGATTGAACCCTTTGAAGGGTTAAGATTATCTGTGTAAGATTATCTCTCCCTCTCTCCTGCCACTCCCCCATCCCCATGCATGTGTAGGTGCACATTCTCTATCAAATCTTTTTTTAAAAAATGAATTCCATTTAGTATACAGTATAATATTAGTTTCAAGTATACAATAATGATTTAGTACTTTCATACACTACTGTGTGCTCATCATAGCAAGTGTACTCCTTGATTCCCATTACCTATTTAACCTAATCCCACCTCCACCCCTCCGGTAACCATCAGTTTGTTCTCTATAGTTAAGAGTCTCTTTCTTGGTTTGCCTCTCTCTTTTTTAACCCTTTGCTTGTTTGTTTGTTTCTTAAATTCCACATTTGAGTGAAATTGTACAGTATTTGTTTTTCTCTGACTCTTATTTCACTTAGCATAATACTCTCTAGCTCATCTATATCATTGCAAATGGCAAGATTTTCTAAGCCTATAGTATTCCATTCTATATATGTACCACATCTTCCTTATCCATTCATCAGTTGATGGACACTTGGGCTTTTTCCATAATTTGGCTATTGTAGATAATGCTGCTATAATCCTTGGAGTGCACCAAATCCCATTGAATTGGTATTTTTGTATTCTTTGGGTAAAGACTTAGTATAATTGCTGGGTCGTAGGGTAGCTCTATTTTTAACTTTTTGAGGAACCTCTACACTGTTTTCCAGAGTGGCTGTACCAGCTTGCATTCCCACCAACAGTGTGAGAGGGCTCCCCTTTCTCCATATTCTTGCCAACACCTGCTGTTTCTTGTGTTGTTGATTTTAGCTATTCTGAGAGTGTGAGGTGATAGCTCATTGTAGTTTTGATTTGTATTTCCTTGATAGTGAGTGATGTTGAGCATCTTTTCATGTGAGTCTACTACTTTTTAATAGTAAGGAGTAAAGAGTTTTTCTTTATTTTCACAATTGAATCAATCGAAAATTGAATACTGGGATCCCTGGGTGGCGCAGCGGTTTGGCGCCTGCCTTTGGCCCAGGGCGCGATCCTGGAGACCCGGGATCGAATCCCACGTTAGGCTCCCGGTGCATGGAGCCTGCTTCTCCCTCTGCCTCTCTCTCTCTCTCTCTCTCTCTCTCTCTCTCTCTCTCTCTCTCTCTCTGTGACTATCATAAATAAAGAAAAAAAATTAAAAAAAAAAGAAAATTGAATACTCTGTAACAACAAAAATGTAAAACCTGAACTTTCCTGGTCTCTGCTCTACAAGATGACTACTCTTTCTTTTCTTTTTTTTTTTTTTTTAAAAAAAAGGAGCCCAAAAGACAGAAAACCTGAAAAACTGATAAAAGGGGAGAAATGAGGAAACTGACCTAATTTCCAGGTATTTTCATTAATGCACCTTTCCTCACTGTCTCTTGCTGTCTGTTCTTTAGTATATGCCCTTATTCATTAAGGCTGCAGTGCTATGCCTAATGATCTTTCAGCTAGAAATTGTGTATAAAAAAGTTTAGAGGTTCTAGATGATATTTTCTTTTACAAAGGGTTTACTTTTTCCTTTGTTAAGAAATAGAGTAGGAGGGGCACCTGGGTGGCTCAGCGGTTGAGTGTCTGCCTTCCGCCCAGGGCGTGATCCTGGAATCCCAGGATCCAGTCCCACATCAGGCTCTCTACATGGAGCCTGCTTCTTCCTCTGCCTATGTCTCTGCCTCTCTCTCTCTGTGTCTCTCATGAATAAATAAATAAAATCTTAAAAAAAAATGGAGTAGGGACAGGTTGCTATAATCCTATTAAAGATTGAACTCGTTCAGGTTGGGCTATAGTTTTTGTAAGACTCCATGTACTGATGATTGCTCCCCTCCCTTTCCTAAGTTATAACCCTTTAGAACTTTTACACAAGAGCTAGGTGTGTTCATTGGAATTTCTCCCTTGGTAGATCCTAAACTCTAACGTGTGTCTCTTCACAAGGCCAGTTTACCTCTCAGTTGGAGTCAGGGGTCCATTTTTGATAATGCTTCATTTGCCTCTTGTTTGTTTAGCTTTTAGGGGTAGCCTTCCAAGGATTCCCACTGCAAGTTTGGGGATATTCACTGGGGCTTTTCCTGGTGGTGGGTTCTAAATCTTAATAGTTTCTCCTCAGTATTATGAAATCTCTGAATATTCTTTGGCTTTTATTGGCTTTCTGCTTAGTTTTTTATCCTCATCACTTGCAGTTCAAGGATCTATCAAAAGTTTTGATGGAAAATTGCCTGAATATTAGAACAAGGTCTCTGGCCCTATGTTTCTACTAGATTCTGGCCCTTTAAAAGTCTGTTATTTTTATTTCCCTAACCTCAAAGAAATGCTGCTCTGTGCTTTTTGTCTGTTTATTTTGGTTTGCCACTTAATAGCAGCTCTCTATCTGTGCCCTTTGCCCAAATTCTTCTTCTCTTGCCCTGTGACCAGAATTGGTAAATAAATTGGTAAATAAGCTGAGAGAAAAATGGCTTCTATTAGTACTGGCTTGTCTCTCCTCTGTTCCCCTTTTTCAGGACCTTGGTTCTTTAGGTCTTGGTTGCCTTAGTAATTCTTTGATGCCTTCAAGCTTTTTTTTTTTTTTTTCCTTTGCATCAGGCTACTCTAGTACTTCTCAGTGAAAGTGTAGGTTTGTAGCAAGCTAGTCTAATTTAGCCAGAAATGGGTGTTATATATAACTTTAAATGTACTATTCTTGTGTTATTGAGGATTGGTTAATGTTTATTCATGTGATTAGGCATTTTTTGATAAGTCGCCATTCCTAAATAGGATTGGGTAAGATAGAACTTTTAAATAAAATTTAGCATGACAGAAAGAGGGGAGACAGAAGACAAGTAACGAATTGAGATGAATTAGAAGCAGTTTGGCTGAAAGTATGAAGATTTGTCTTGAGGCACCGACATCATGGACCTGCTCGGTCTTTGGATTTAAGGTGATAGAGAAAAATCATGACTTATTTTCAGATGCTTTTAAATGTTAAGATCTTAGTGTTTAGAGGATCATTAGAATTGTAGGACAGATTTGGGAAGGCAAACTCTTTTCTGTGTGGTTGTGACATATTTGGAAGAATTCCAGTAATGAAAGTAGTTGAAGCATTGAGAATACAAACATGAGATTTGTGAATCATTGATTTTCTCCCCCACCTATTGAATGCCTATAATGTAAGGCAGTGGATATACATAGTTAAGCTTAAAATTCCTCAAGGAACTTAGAGGTGAGCTAGATAGTGGGAGAGTCAGAATTTAAGTAGATGATCACAGTAGTACTTAATTCTAACTGTGATAAGTACTACAGAAGATAATTATAGGATTTCTTGGGAGCTGTTAGCAACAAAGGTATAAGCAAAATAGTGCAAGTATTAAAATACTTTATGGAATAAGCCTTTTTTTAGGGACAAATAGAAAGTATTGAGTTTTGCGTTGTACACATTGTTCTGATGTGAGAGAAAAAGGAACAAATGTCTAGCTTGGATAATAGCCAAAAGGGAAGCCAAAAGGAAGATTATGAATGCCTCTATCATAGCACTGATCACTGAATGTTTATCTCTCCCTTACACTAAGATTATTATACACAGGAACTTCCACTTACGAAGTTTCTGCTATATGCCACTGCCTGCTATAGCCACTTTATATATTCTTAGTTACTTCTCAGAATAAATTTCAAGATACATATTTTTATGTTCAACTTTATATATAAAAATGGTAGCCAACACTGGCTATATAACAGTCCTCAGGGATTCTGTGTGAATGATGCTGCCTGGAATTGTGCTGTGGGGAAGCTCTGATATGGAGTCTTCAATAAAGTTCCCTCAAATACTTGGAGATAGTTTTTATTAGTTTCACCCTCCCTGTGTGACTATCTCATCATGGATAAAATTGGCCATATGCAAAATTAACCCATCCTGAGAGAGAGTTTTGAAATCTGTTGCTTAGATTTGTGAAAAGATCAAAGTTTAATTATAGTACGAGTATGCATGATTGAATTAGAATATAGCTGCTGTTACTGAGTCATTTGTTTCATTAGTCTTTACAAATGAGGACTGTGTTAGCAGAAGAGAAGTTGTTTGCATGGATTGTCAGAAGCCAGAGAATAAGATTTTGTCAGTATTTATTCAGTGCTTTCTGGAGTAAGAAAATCTATCAATTTTATTTTTGTGATTTATTTATTAAATTAGGTCGTGTTGGTTTTGGGTTTCAGAGCTAACACCAAGACTTAAATTGTGCTGTCTGCATACTAGAATTGCTACCTTTTGAGCCCCTGCCTGAGCAATTGGCCAGCTTAATTTAAAATATCTCTTAAAATGACACAGACAGTGATTTGCATGACAAATCGATTTGAATGGATTGTCAGAATCTTAATGATTAGTAGGCCATGTCGGTATGTCTATATTTTCCTCATACCTAAATTCATATTTTTGTAGATTTACTATTGTATGGGTAAAATCTGATAATGAAAAATCTTTTTTTAAGGTAATGAAGACCTTGCTATGTTTTAAAATTACATATCTGACATATCTAATCAATTCTATAGGATGAGGCATTATAAAAAATTAGGAAAAAATAGAGTATCTAGAATATGATTGAGATCTTTTTTCTTTATTCACATACACTTTTTTAAATAGAAATGACACTGAGGATTAGTAACTGACCTTAAGTTTGATTGCTATTGGTGTAATTTCTGTACTTGTTTCAACTTGTATAAAAACAGCTAGCTGTCTGGAGGGTAAAAAGATGATGGTAAGACGAGTTGTGATTTTGGGAGTTACACAGTTCACAAAGGTAAGTGATCCAAAGAGTTGTCTTGATGGGTTTCTCTTCACTTCTACTGGTGTTGTTTTGCAGAATGACTCATTAAAAGGATAAGAATTAACATCCTTGGGGTTTAACAGGATTTTCTGTTAAGATGTTAAGGACATTAAGAATGTCCTGGAGTTGAGAGCACTGAATACTTTATAAGTAGATTCATCTACATCCCACTTTACCTAGGATAATCCTAATTTATGCCTTTTATCCTGGCCCTTTCAGTTTCAAGATTGTCTCAATTTGGAAGAAATGCATAGTCATCTTAGATACCTTCTGTTTATTTTAGTAATCACATGGCCATAGGTAATTCAGAGATTAAATTGTTCTAACGGGGAGTGTGATCTGATGGTTTTATTCTTTTATAAGACAGCATATATATCAATTAGAGTAAGTAGAATTCAACTATTAGGCCTTTTAAATATGTCTAGGGAAAGAGCGGAGTTTTATTAAATTTGTTGTGCTGTTGAAAGATTGTAGACATATATTGAATTGGATATTTAATTAAGTACCTTATAATGGATAAGTACCTTATAATGGGCTTATTAATCCATTGGTGGTATTTTCTATAATTTTTAATGCATTTCAAAGATCTGTATACCATATTGGAAGAAATGGAGATACTTGTTAAGATGAAATTAATTCCAGTAACCAGCCAAGAACTTTAATTCTGGCTTATCAGCTGTGTGACCTTAGGCAAGTAATGTAACCCCTCTGAGCCACATTTTCTTTATTTTTCAAATGAAACTAATACTTAATAATAAGGGTTAAAAAGAAACACATGTTATTTGATTCAAATAATGCCTTCTGCAAAGTAGGTATAAAGTTGAGTCACTAGTTCACCTAAAAATGTCAGACTATATATGAGTTTTACAGCTCTTAATGAGTGTTATGATTTAATTATAACTAGTAATGATAATTTTCATTCCATAATGCATAAGAACATAGATGTTAATAAGTATGATTTTCATTCTAAATTACCTTTATCATAGAGTGCTTTTTCCTCATATATATTCAAATCACTGAATAAGTGCGAATTACCTAATAGTGAAAAAATTATGTTTTTTCTACATTGGTAATATGTTTATAGTATGTAATTTAAACAATTTGCATTCAGTTGTTTAAAACTTGCATATGAATCAATAAATATGAACCATTGGGATAGCAGCTTCTCCATGGTCATATAACAAGCACATATAGCATTAGTATATGTATAGAAGTTTAAACTTTTCATATTCTTTATAATAAAAGCTTATTTGGGAAGCAAAAATTTACCTAAAACTGACAGTTTTGAGAATGGTGAGGTCCTTTTGAAGACTTATTTATTTATTTTAGACAGAGAGTGTGCATATATGTGCAAGAGGGATGGGGGTGGGGGGGGATAGGAAGGGGATGGGGGAGAGAATTCTCAAGCAGACTCCAGGCTCTTCGATGGGGCTTGATCTCATGATACATGAGATCATGACCTGAGCCAAAACCAGGAGTTGGCTGCTTGACCAACTGAGCTGCACCAGCTCCCCTTGAAAGATGAAGTCCTTTTGGGCTACAGATGATTTAGGAAGGTTCTTAGAGGAGGTAGGTATTGGGATAAGCTTCAGAGGAATGTAGAGAGCCTTAAAAAGGAGGTAATAGTGGAAGTTAAGTTTGTAGTGATGGAAATGTGTAACTAACTCCTCTTTGGACTTAAGAGTAGATCAGTTGCTCACATAAGAATTAATACCAGGGTCAGACTGAAAGATCTTAACCATGAGACTAAGGATTCTATATATGCAAGTGATGGGGACTCATTGGCTATTTTTGAGGAAGGGGTTGATATGATTTAAAAACAACTTAGGAAGATTGGGATGCAGGGTGGCACAATTGGTTAAGCACCTGACTCTTCGTTTTGGCCCATGTGATCTCAGGGTCTTGAGATCAAGCCCTGCCTTGGGCTGCATGCTCAATGGGGAGTCGGTTTGGGACTCTCAAATAAATAAATCTTAAAAAAAAAAAAGAGGACGTAGGAAGATTAATTTAGTCATGAAAGGCAGAATAGATTGATGTACAGAAGATACAAGAAGTAAAGACACAGCCACACATGGCTGTGGTTACTATTTTGGACAGCGCAGGTAGAGACCCCTCTATCATAGAGAGTTCTGTTGGTCAGCTGCTCTAAGAGTGTTGTGCTTGTCTGCTTGGTCTTTGCTGGCTCATATTGGCCTAGGTTCTAGTCTGTAGGTAGGGAGAAGGAGAGGGGCATGGGGAGAAGGCACAGTTTTGTTATAAATGATTCAAGAGATTCATATATCCCTACTGCTTACAGTTCATTGACCAAGATTTAGTAATATGCTGATATCCAAGGGCAGCTAGAAGAAGGGTTGTTAGCTGAGTGGAATGTAAACTGTTAAAATTTGGTTTAGTTAAGGATGTTTTGGAGGCAGGAATCCTATTCTCAAAAGGAAGTTGATGAGAATAGGCAGCAGAGGACATTTGGCAATCTATGTCACATGTACATGATGTACTCAAGGTATTAATAATTACAATAAGGTTTCTTCTTGTTCCTCATACAAAGTAGACAGGGAATCAATATGGGTAAAATGTTTAATTTTAAATGACTATGCTGAGATTAACCGATAATCTTAAACATCTTTTGCCACTTTTTTGAATTACGTCTTAAAGTTCAACAAAATTAACATATTTTGAGCATACCACTGATGATCTCTAAAGTGTTATCTTTGTCTTAAACTTTGTGGGAAGGTGACGATTTTTTGTTTGTGTGATTGCATAAAGACTAGAACTATTATTTATGTCTTAGTTTATAGATGTTCAATAATTTCTAATATTTGATGCTGAGCAGCAGTGTAAATTATGAAAAGTACTAGTTGGTGATTTGATTGTCTCTTCTTTCTCACAATCCCCTCTTTCTGTGTGTATATTTATCATGATTGCAAACTATTTAAGTCTTACGATGAAGAGCAATTTTTTTTCCACACCATTTTGTATTCCTGCTCTGACTCTTTAAAGCAGATACTCTAAGATGTTCATGTTTACAACTTTCATGTTTCTAAATAATATGCCTTTTTCAATATAACTTACCAGTATTAGAAATTCCAAACTGATTAACTACTGTAATCAAAAAGGATTTGGCTCATATACTGCCTTTTCTTTCCCTTCTTCACTATTATTCTATTAGCTTTAAAATTTCTTAAACTTTTTTCATGTTTCTTCAATTAAAGATGTTATCTCTTACTCTCATTAGCAATTAGAAATTTTAGTGTTCCTAATCTTCCTCACATCTTTTCCCTTCTACCTCTCAATTTTTGTCATCTCTACTTTTTAAACTGCCATGGTCAAATATATTTACATTAGTTTCTGTAGCTATAATTAAGTCTTTTAGTTTTTGTCTATTGCTGGATTCTAAAAATTGTAATTAGTAAGCAGTTAAATTTTTAATGACTACATAAATACTTTTCACTGAAAAGCTAATGGTAGAGCAATTACAGTTTTCGTCATAGCTTTATTGTTTATAACTTGGTTTAAAATTCCTTTATCCCTTTGGCTTCTTGTATTTTTAAAAAATATTTTTGTAATTTTGTCTTGTATATAAGTCATACCCTCTAGTCTACATATTCTACAGACTTTTTTTGCCTACTATCTCCTTTCTGGAGCCTTCTTTCTTCTAATTTGTTTTACAGTGCTTTTCTAACCACTTTTCATTTTTATAATATCAGTTGGAAATTTCTTTGTTGATGCTTAGTACTTCTTGTTCTTTTGGTTAACTGAGAGTTTATTTATAATTTTAAAAAATTCCTTTGCTTTTGTTTGGTGAATGAAGGAAATAAATGCATGTGCTCGTCTCAACATCTTGAATCTGAACTGTCAATGTATTCAGAGTCTGATGTCCATATATCTAAACCTTAGAGTCCTATTGATGAAACATGTGATGAAGTCTCAAGTGCTAAATTTTTGGAGGGAGGATCTGAGATATTTATAGACATAGCTATAGGAAAATAATGATTATATATATATAAAGTCATTGATATTTTAATGTAAATATTTTTTTCTAGAATAGTTTTACTTTCATTTGTTTTCTAAGACCCTAGGCTTTTCATAGTTTATGATACAAATTTCTTCTGTTGATAAAGATTGTCTTGTTTTACTTTTTATTCTCCTCTTTAAGATATATATCTTCTTCAGATTTAGATCTATTTTTCATTATAAGCATGGTTCCATAGCTATTGCCCAGCATTTCTTGAAATTGACCCATTTTACCATTATATCTGGCCAGTGACTAAATGGCATATAGTGATGTTAAAAGAAATGTTTCCTGGGTTAGGAGGCTAATGTTAGTTCTGAACTCTAATGGATCTCACCATCAGTCTGGGTGATAAGTTGTGCAATACTCTTAGGCTACTTTTTATCTTTACAAGAGAATAGTATTGTAAAAATGTCAAAAAATATCCACATGCCCAGTTCACTAGTAAATATACTGCTAAATTTGAACCTTTTTGGCAGTAGCTTATGCTACTCAAGGGACTGTATTTTTACAGAATGATGTATTTCAAAGGGTATTGGTTTCCGTCGTAGAAAATTCATGCATTTAGAACAACTTAAAGCCAAAAACAGTTGTGCTGTGCCATAGGTTTAAAATATTATTCATCTTGAATATGTGTCTAGGTTAAATGTCAGAAGCTATATATTGCATAGAAAGAAAATTTATTGTTAGCAGATTAGACTGTACCTGTGCTTATATAACATTTTCCATGGAGGATGAATTGAGTAGATGAACTAATATTAGCCAGATTTTTGTACACTAACATTATTGATAATAAAGGAGAGGTTCATTGAAGAGAAAAACAAATAAAGTATAAAAGTCTCATATTGTATGAAACTACAGAAATGGATCAAAGAGTTTGACAGGAAGTTTAATGTGTACATAAGTAGAGGCTGACAGCAACATGCTGTGTGTGCCAAAGGTTCCAGTGATGGAAAACCGAAACATAGTGCTCACTGACCACAGCATGAGCCTTGACACACATTGTAAATAATCCAGAGATCTATGACTGCATTAAGCACCAGGCTGGTGTATTAACGGCAGTAAATCTATAGCTGTATAAAGGGCTGGCATGCAGAAATTCCTCTGATTAATTTTTGTAATGGATTCATAGGAATACAGCAAATATTTTCATTTTGAATCCTACCATCCTCGAACCTCCCCTCCCCCCACCTTTGTCCTCCCTAGTTTGATCATTTTTTATTTCCTTCTACTCACCAGACTTGTATACGTGGATACTTGTCTCAGTACTATCAAGTTAAAAGCTGAAGATGCTTCTGGTAGAAAGCATCTCATTACTCTCAAGTTGAAGACAAAGGTATGTGCTTATTAAACTATTATGGTCAGGAAATACTTTGTGAAATGAATTCTGAATGTATTCAATGTAAGATGTGCTAGTTGCTTCTAAAAAGATATCTGATACTTTAAAAAATTTATTTTGGAAAGCTCAAAAAATTCACTCACTAGGTTTCCAAAAGCCTAGAGATAATTTGTGTCACTCTTTTAGTGCAAATTTGTTCAAAACATACACTTCATAATAAAGAAATATTACAAATAAGATTCAGCAGTCTCAAAGTACCTTGCTGGTCATTTTTGTAGTATTGTACAAAGAAAGTTTCTACCATTCCAAGTGAAGTTTCACTGAAGTCTCTTGTCTTCAAGTCTTGTTATGAATTACATTTGTAGTTCTTGAAAGATCTAAATGTGAGACAAGATTCCATCAAAATCCCAGAGGAGAACTCAGGCAACACCCTTTTTGAACTTGGCCACAGTAACCGGAGAAGGACAAACAGTGTATGTTCTCATTCATTTGGGGAATATGAATAATAGTGAAAGGGAATATAAGGGAAGGGAGAAGAAATGTGTGAGAAATATCAGAAAGGGAGACAGAACATAAAGACTTCTAACTCTGGGAAATGAACTAGGGGTGGTGGAGGGGGAGGAGGGCGGGGGGTGGGGGTGAATGGGTGATGGGCACTGAGGGGTACACTTGACGGGATGAGCACTGGGTGTTATTCTGTATGTTGGTAAATTGAACACCAATAAAATTAATTTATAAAATTAAAAAAAAATTTGTAGTTCTTCCTCTGAGCACCAAACACTCTTCAAACACATCCATATGCATACCTTTTTATTCCTTGTTTGGGCTGAAATTTTACTTCTGTATTTTAAGAATTTGCAAAGGTTATACCTCCATTTATAGACACTTTACAAGCTAGTGATCTACTGTTACTAATTTTATTGGCACAAAACATAGCTGTTTTGTCTTTTAGTTCTAGATTGTGAATTTTGAAAAATAAGTAGAATAAGCATGTTCAGCATATTAACCATTTACTTAGTAATCACTAGGGACACATTAGAATTTGAGAAAACCAGGACATTTAAGTTTTTTTATTGTTCTTAAGAATCATCAGTCAACTCTATTTCAGAAGATTGTAGTGATGAAAGATCAATTGTGTTGTCCGTTTTAAAAATGTGTCTGGCATTTAAGCTTTCCATGAGAGAAAATTAATATATAAAGCTGAACTGGGTGACACAGAAAAGTTGCTATCTTATGGTGCCTCTTTATCAGACAAGTTGAGAAATGACTCATTCTCTTTTTCTTACACACAGAATATTCAGGTATAACTTTAAGATTTATGTGTGATAAGTGTTGAAAAAATTAATGGGGTAGAAATCTTGTAAAAGAAGTTACTAGGGTATTTTTGTTAAAATGAAAGAAATTTTATTTGAGAGAGAGAAAGAGAAAACATGAGCAGGGGGGAGGAGCAGAGGGAGAGGGAGAAGCTGAGCAGGGAGCCCAGTGTGGGCTCAATGCCAGGACCCTGGGATCATGACCTGAGCTGAAGGCAGACGCTTAACCAACTGAGCCATCCGGGCACCCAGTTTTTTTTTAATTTTTAAAGGTGTGCTTTGTTCTTGTTTCTGTTTTTTTTTTTTTTTTTTTTTTGATGGCTTTATTTTTATAAGCTTTACTTTTACAAAGGAGATTCTCTGTCTAGAGCTACATCTATAAATTTTATTATTAATTCCAGTTAATGGCAGTAGTAGTAGTATTGAGAGTAAGGACATAGCTGCTTGTATGGCCCAACTTGTTTGCTTTTTCTTATACCATTTCAGGGTAGATAAGGTGACACTTAATATTTCTGTGAAGAATGTTTTTAAATTTTTGCATCATTGATAGTTGTGAAGCACTATTATGGATGCCCTGGCAAGAGAAAAGAGGAAGCTTTATTTAAATTAGGAAGGAATTAAGAAAAAAAAAATGCATCAAAAAAAAAAAAAAAAACAGGGATCCCTGGATGGCTCAGTGGTTTAGCGCCTGCCTTCAGCCCAGGGCGTGATCCTGGATTCCTGGAATCGAGTCCCACATCGGGCTCCCTGCATGGAGCCTGCTTCTCCCTCTGCCTGTGTCTCTGCCTCTCTCTCTCTCTCTCCCCCCCCCCCGTATTCTCATGAATAAATAAATAAAATCTTAAAAAAAAGAGTGGAAATGAATGAATCTTATGTTGGTATGATTTATTAGAGTCTTTAATTGTCCATTTTGTTCAATTTTCATAGACCAAAGTTGTATTTTAGATATGGTAATTGCTTTCTTTAAGAGTATTTGGGTCTGGGATTGTCAGTTAAAAACAGTAATAGTTGAAGCTATATGTTAAGAATATATAGTGCAAAATCACAATTCAAACTAAATTTTAAAGGTCAAGCTGATTTTTAAACCTTAATGCAGGCTTATTATTATAAATATACAAACCTTTATTTCTTTTATTTGATGTTTTTTTATATATATGTAAAGGAACACATTTTTTTTCTTGAATTCCTGTTCTCCCAATTTTGCCATTACTCCTCACTGTCTCCAATCCTGAAAGAAAACATACCAATTTTAACGAAACACTATTAAAAGTGAATTTATAAGTAAAAAATATATAATAAGGGAAATAGTTTAATTTTGTCATTTTTATAGGCGTATTTTTATGCAGCATTTATAATACATGCTGAACTATGGGATGGAACAATTATCTTTTCTTTAAAAAACAAGTAGATTAGGGCTTCTTTAGCTTTGGCAAATATCAGAACTACTTGAAAAACAAATCGCGGATCTGTTTCAGAGGCTGGGCACTCTGTGTCTGCTGGCCATTTTTATAATTTGCTGCCGTTTGTATGTAAATAAACTTTGAGGAAGTGTTACTGCGTAGATGGTCCAATTACGGAAGAGGTTGGGTTAAGTATTCCTTAGAACAATATGCTATGGAATCTAAAAAATACTGTATATGACAAAAATATTTACTTAATACTATAATTGTTTTCTTTTGTAGTTATTGATTTGATGGATTCAGGTGAGATTTGATAAACTGTATGTTGATTAAAAATAAACTTTTTGAATTAATATTCCTTTATGTGGAGCTTTCACTATTTTAAATCAGACTGCTAAAGTAAAACTTGGCCAGTTAGTCTCTGGTTTTATATATACCTATACAGCTTACTATTGAAAACCACCTGGATTTTAATAGTTATTTTACAATATTGCATTTAGGTATCTATGTTAGTTATACAATACAAATGATTCTGAAATATCTAGGGTGTTATTTCTTAACTCATGTTTAATTATCTAGAAGTATATCAGTTTGCTTGTTAGGTTGTATACAGTTATAAAGTTTATTGTATAAACAAATTTGGGGGCGCTTGGGTGGCTCAGTCAGTTGGGTGTCAGTCTTTGGCTCTGGTCATGAATTCTGAGTTCTGAGATTGAGCCCTGCATCAGGCTCTCAGGGAGCCTGCTTCTCCTGTTCCCACTCCCCCTGCTTGTGACTGCACTCTTTCTCTCTCTCTCTCTGTCAAATAAAGAAGTAACATCTTAAAAAAAAAAAAAGCGAAATTGATCTTGAGCATGAATATAATAAACATATACAATGTATTTGCATTTAATTCGTAATAGGTATACGGTAAAGCCACCTACAAATCAGTCTAATTTGTTATATACATACTTATATGTCTGCATAATTACACATAAAAATATGAAGATGTCATCATCTCAGGAATTACATTTGACTCATATATATGGGATCACATTAAATTTATTATAACCTGCTTTTTTGTTTAACTCTTTGTAGGTCTCTTTTTTTTTAATATATTTTAAAGTCTTTTTTTTATTTTTTATTTTTTTTATTTATTTACGATAGTCATACAGAGAGAGAGAGAGAGAGAGAGGCAGAGACACAGGCAGAGGGAGAAGCAGGCTCCATGCACCGGGAGCCTGACGTGGGATTCGATCCCGGGTCTCCAGGATCGCGCCCTGGGCCAAAGGCAGGCGCCAAACCGCTGCGCCACCCAGGGATCCCCCTGTAGGTCTCTTTATCAGTATATGTGTACTATTTTCTATACTGAATCCTATTTGAATGTAGGATCATATTCTCTTTTAAAATAATGTGCTGTTTGTACTAAATGTCTTCCAAAGTCTTGGATATTTTACTTTGTTCATCTGCTCTAAATACAGTAAATATTACCTTCATATTTTTACCTAGATTGATAATTTAAGTAAGAGTTGATGCTATTTAGTGTCAATATGAGTAGGAGATAAAAAGTAGCAACTCAAAATGAAAAGTATTCCATTTTTTGACCCATGGATGTTTCAAGTGTGCATTATTATTTTTATAGAATCTTAACATGTTAGAGGGAAAAGAAACTTGATAACACTTTTAGTTGAATTCCATCAATTTTACATATCAAACAGTGAAGTTAAAATGACTTGTTCAAGATCACACAAGTTAGCTGAACTGGAAATCATAGAAAGTTAAGGTCTCTGCACTCATTTGAGATAATCACATGACTTGTTAAAGTGGCATAGAGATTGTTTCTGTTGTGATTATAGCAGTTACACTCTGAAGTACATCATCTGATAGTTTGAATTGTAATAGAGCTCCCTCAGTCTCGGCTTGACCTTTCTCTTTTTTATTTTTCTTCAAATTGGAGCATTATTATATTTTTATATGACTTCCTATATATTTGCTTTTGTGTTACTAGTTCTGTTCTCCAGATAACCATCAGTTGGAATATAGGTTGATAAGTTTCTTTTTATAAAACCACTTAGTATAACTATTTCTTATCAAAACATTGACTTCAGACGGGCTGATGTTTGCTAAATACTAGTGATAATTTTTAGAACCCATTTGCTTATTCATTGAAGTAGTAAAAAATAAGAGGCTAAAGAAAGTGAAAGTCTAAAACTTATTTTAAACATTTTGTCAAATGAGAGTTTTCCCAAAACTAATCTTCTTTTAGTAAACTTTGCTTTTTAATGAAAAGAAATGAGTGTTCTTTAATTACATGTGACTTTCAAGAATCTAGAATTAAATTTTATAGCAGTTATGTTGTATAATTCTCTAATAAAAAAATTGATTTTAAGAAAAACTGCCTTTTGTCTTTCTTAACTTAGACACCTAATTTGTCCTTAATGACTATCACTTTTTGTGTGAAGCTATTGAATTAATTTTCTGTTTATCAACCATGAAAAGATTTTTCTTAAAACTATTATTTTTATTTTTCCTTAATAACCAGAAGACATTTCATTGTTTCTTTTTTTAAATTACATTCTTGCTAAGAATAATTGCTTTATTGTGGAAAATACTTCTTTTAATTGATTGGTACTTTTTTGTACACTTCTTGGCTCTTTTAAGAGATGCTGCCTTTTTACGTAGTGACTGAGACTGAGATTAAATTTTATGTTGAAGGAAATGAAATATCAACCAGTTTGATCTCTCATTTTAAAGATAAACTGAGATTCTGTGTGGTTCACCCCTCAGTTTACTGTTAGCAGCTGACCTGAAACTGGATAATTCTCTATTCTTTACTCAAAGCCTGTTGCTTTGGCAACCCAAATCTCCAAACTTTGTACTTCCTGAGCATAAGTTGACTATTAATCAGCTCTTGACATTTTCTATAATAGTAGAATCAAAATATTTGTTTTTATTTTTTTCAAAATATTTCTATACATTTGCATTTATAATAAAACGTTTCCTATTCAGTTTTTCTAGAATACTTCATGTGAAATTGCCATACAGCAAAAATCACTTAATTTTATGCTTTTTCATAGTACCCTACAGAATCACCAGATTGTGTTGTGGATTTTCCTGTTTCATTTTCTGTTTCCTGGACACCACAGGTAAGTTCTTAAATTTATTTTTAGTAGCTAAAAAGCATTTTCTATCATAATTGGTTATAGATTATAGCCAATATAGCCATTATAGTTTAGAAAGCCATATATATATATATATATATATATATATATATATATATATATATATATTTATATATTGTAAGCATTTATTTATAAGCAGAACTTTCAGGGTGCTTTTTTTTTTTTTCATATTTCCTAGTAGGTAATGTCTACTTTTTCCCTCCCCTCACACATAAACACACCATTCAGTCTTTAGATGTTTATACCTCATATTAGATAAATATGAAGGTCTATTGACAGAAATTTTCCTTTGAATTTAAATTGTAAAGAACTCTATAAAGCAATAAGTGGAAGTTGGGTGAATTTTTCAAATTGCTAAAACTGTTAATGGCATAATATCAGAGAATCTTTTTCAGAGGAGAATGAGTTATACCTGAAAATACAAATCATTTACACACAGTTTTCATTGTTTTAAAGTGATTGTTCATAATTCATCCTTGAATGTAGATAATATTTTTGTATGGGCCTTTTGGAGCATTCATATTTTGTATAAAGAATATAGGAGAATCTTTCTCCTTCTGTCAGTTTTAATTTCTCAAAAAGTTGATATCTAACAAGAAAATGAAATTAGAAGTACACCTTGTAAATGGTTACATTATGTAGATGGATGGTAGTATGATATCAGTGGTATCAACATCAACATTATGTGTGTGTGATTTTTCAAGATCTGACAGACTGGTGGTTAGATTCAGGGAATAATCTAATGATGACAGGCATGGTCCTTCTTTCACCAAGTAAATTGTGGCAATTGGATGCAAAATGGAAAGAACATTTTTGTTCTTGTGCAAAGAGGGGAAAAAATTCCTACTGACATTTTATAAATAATCTCTAGAGGTTGCCCATATTTTTTAAATGAAATTTTGATAGGGTCAAGTGAAAATTTATGCCTACTATTTTAAGTATATACATATAGTAATTGTATATGAAGTTAGTTTTTAAAAATAGGATTTAAATAGTATCATGTAGGTTCAAATGTCATTTTAATTATCCCTATATATTAAAATTTATTTTCATATTTTTTCTTTAAAAACAACTGTCTCCCTCCTTTCAATGGAAATTGAGAAAGCACAGCAAAGTAAAGGAGAGGAAAAACCCTGTAATTTGCTTTTGGTATTTTAATATATATTATAAATACTTAAGAAATACTGTGTTCATTTTTTTAAAAAAAAGAAGCCTTTCCTCTTTTTAAAATACACATTTTCTATTTGGCTTTCCTCTTTTTAAAATAAACATTTTCCTCTTTTAAATATAAATTCCCTATTAGACTCTAGAAACTTTTTGTTTTATGCGAGATTATGAGATAACCCTATACCTAGATTGTATTATTCTTTCCAGATATGCTATCTCTACATTAAATATAATGTGTATCAAAACTGCAAGTCGAAGACTGTATTTTTGATGAGTTTTTAGTGTTTTCAGTGTAGGTAACGCTGCAACTTTTTCCCCAGTTTTAAATCTGTGAAAGAGTTTGCATCTCCACAAAAAGACTGTTTAGCACTTACCTTTATTCTGTCATTTAGCAAAATTATTTTATGATTTCAATATGCTGGAAAATCTCTGAGGATAATTTCTTTCAAATTTTCTGTCCCTGTTTAATACCAGCTCAATGCCTTGCACATTTAAGCATGGGATGAGTTTTAGATTTAGTTAGCAAGTTTTCTGTTTTGTACTAGCTCCAAGAAAATAGAACTGATTAGTAATAATTGGAATGTCATAAATTCTATTTTTAAATTAAAGAATATACTAAAATTCTTAGTAAAGCACAGATAAAAATTTAGATAACCTTTTCATCCACAACTCAGATTTGAGTTAATTTTTTGTCACATTTGTTTCATTTCTAGCGCTTATTTCTCTCTCAGGAATAAAATGTTACAGGAACAACTAAGACTTTATTTCTCTTTTCCCTTTCTTACTCTTTCTTTCCTTCTCTCCCTTTCTGGAGGTAACCACCTCTTTGAAACTGATGTGTGTGCTATCCTGCCTATTTTTCCTACATTTGTTCATGCCATATTCTAGAATTTGGTTGCCTGAATTTTTTTAGGCAGCACTGTTTCTGAGATTTATCTGTGATCTTTGCACATTTAGTATATCAAATGCTTTTTATAGTTCTATTATTTTGACTCCGCCAGTTAATTTATCCAATGCCCTACTGATAAGGTTGTTCACAATTTAAGTTGTACTCTAGTGAACATCTATGTTTCCTTGTACACGTGTCAGTCTTTTAGTATGGCTTATGCTTAGAAATGAAAATGTTGGATTGAGGAGACTGTACCTCTTTGAGATTACTAAATATTGCCACATTGCCTTCTCACATTGGTTGTATAAGTTTATATCCCTACCCAGTAATGCATGTGTATCTACTTTTCCAGATCCTTTCCAAGTCTTAGTCTGACCTTAATTCTTTACAAAAATTGAAATAATTCTTGTTTTATTTATAATTGTTCTTATTTAGATTTTTTTCTTTATTTATAAGCATTCCTTTTTAATTTGGATATTGTTACATAGGGTGTATCTTTTCTCTGTAGCATAGTTTTATCTTTTGCATGTAATCTATTTTGTCAGAAGTTTAATTTTCAGTATGGTCCCGTTTTATCAATTTCTTTTTGTGATTTCTGCTTTTTGTGTCTTGAATGAGAAAATCATTTTATCTTGTTCTGAAAAGATAGTTTCCTATCATTCTAAAAGTTATTTTTTTTCATATTTAAGTAGGAGATAGGAATCTTATTTACACTTGCCTACTTTATGTATGCTCAGATAATCTGGCTGTGTCTTTATTTGTGTAGATCTGGGGGTGATTTCTGTTTTTCTTTTACATTTGCCATTAAAATTTAGAAAAGTTTCAAAATATATTATTTACTTACTAGTTTAGAGTCTGGCAGTACACCATAAGCATTTTGATAATACTGCTAGTGGTATGAACTCTTGAGTCTTTTAGACATAAGAGTATTGGCAATATTAGTTTATGTTTTAAAAGTAAGCAATATCAGACTACTTTGCTGTGTGTGATCTGTTTTCATTGGTATGTTGGAAGCATTTCTGCTTGTGAGAGTTATTTTTTCTTAGCAATTTTTAAACAGTTGTGGTTCTTAAGCAAAATAAATGTAGTCTAACAGCAAACTTATATTTAAGACACTGTACATAAGTTCCAGATAATTGGTTAAAAAAAATCCTTGTCTGTTTTTGTTTTGTATATTTCCTCTTTGGATTCAGTGTTTCTGGACTTTAAACTTGGAAGATCTTTATTTTCCTTTCTTTTTTGTGAAATAATAGGCATGGCTTTGTGGCATCCATATTAAAAATGGGTAATTTTCCTTATGGTCCCTGTCTTCCTGCTGGGTTGATAATGTTTTGATGTATTTTTCTTTTGCTCTGATGAGAGGTCTGCTGCTGCTGCTCTGACATATTCATTTGGATGAATAATTATAACTTGCACAATGTCAAGCTGAAGATGGTAGGGTTTTGTGCGTCATGACAAGCCTAGTAGCCAGTGCAGGTGTCTCACAGCATGATCAGCAACAGCCAGTGTATTCTGGCTCAGAGGAGACATTTAGAGTAGTAAGAAATCAGCACCAAGGGCAAGGCTGCTGCTACTACTGCTGCCGTGATCTGTGCCAAAGAAACACAAAGTGCTTCTCAAAGACAAGTGACTACATACCTCTTTTCAGATATTTACTTTGCTTACCCAATAAATTTTCTTTTATAGATTTAGCATAAAATGTAAGAACATCTCATTTTTATCTTATCTTTTTTATCTTCTAGCACCACAGATCCTCCATGTATCTTTAACAACCTGCTCCATTTTGGACTTTTACATACGGATCATATATGTGAATTTTGTTGACTAATGATACCAGAAAATACTCTAATGTAAGATTTTAAGTGCTCTGATACTGGGGTATGTAAGAACAAAATTAATTTATTCTAGGTCACTGACCAACCCTAAATAGTTGTTAACTGGGGTGCCTAGGGGGTGCAGTCAAAGTGTCTGACTTGGCTTCAGCTCAGGTCATGATCTCAGGGTCTTGGGATCGAGCCCTGTGTCAGGTCCTGCACTCAGCATGGAGTCTGCTTAGGAAAAACTCTCCCTCTCCCTCTGCCCTTCATGCCTTGCTCTCTTTGGTATGCACATGCACTCTTTTTCTCTCTCAGGTAAATAAATCTTTAAAAAAAATATTGCTGTTCCACATGTAAATGTGCCATTAAGTGCAGGTTTGGTAAAGTATCCTTGCCATGGCTGTTGGAATTTTCAGATTTGGTATAATATAAAAAGCAGTGGTCTTTATATATATATATTTTTTTCTTTTTATCATAGAAATCTCCTATTCTTAGAATAATGCCGTGAATGCAAGAACAGTAAAATTAATAATGAAGCCTCTGACTGATAAGCCGATGGTGAATGAAGAATTCATGATTAAAGGAAACAGTCCTATTACATAGCAGGGAGCATGATCCATTAGTTAGAGCAGCAGACTAGCAGTTGGGTATCTTAGGTTCTGTTTACAGTTCAGTCATTGACTTAATTGTATAATTTCAAACAAGTTGTGTGACTGCCCTTTGCCTCAGTTCATATGTGTATGGAAATAATGAACTTTTTCTTTTTTTACGGAGATGTTAAGAAAAATAAATTTGATTTAAAATAAACAGTGTGGGGAGGGTGGCAGAAGAACCCTCAAAATCCACTCTAAGGATCCTGTGGAACTTCTTTTTGACCCAATACTAGATTATCTTTTGTTTCATTTATCTCTTTGCTATCTTTGTTGGAGAACTCCCAGTACTAGACTTTTTTGTTCGTTCTTAAGTTGGTTAATTAAATATGCTTTGGGTGCCTGGGCAGTTTTATTGTTGCCATAGTAGTAATGTTTAAAAAATACATCAAAAGGACCAAAAAGACCTGAAGGACCAGAAAAGAAACTGAATACATTATTGAGGTCATGTGATAAGGTAGGAGGAGTATCAGTGTGATCTATTGAACTCAGTAACCTATTAACCACCTATCTTCTTCTTTTTCAATAATGTATTTTAAAAGTATTCTGCACTGATTCTTAACAAAACAAAACAAACCCTCCCCCACCCCCTAGAAAACGACAGTTGAGAAAAATTAAGGAAATATCCAATCACCTTTAATGCCTTCATTTAGAATTTGGTTCTCATTAGAATAGCTTTGAAACTATGCTTGTCACTTAAAATATTTGTTTTTAAAACATCATTGATAATGTTTTGCATTTATTCCAGGTATTCCTTAGAATTATTTAGTTTTAATTACAATTAGGTTTACATTTATCCATCAAATTAAGAACTGTTGTAGACATAACCAGTTCCTAGATTGTGAACACATTTATTTAGGTCACTCACTTAAGTAGCAGTGGTTTCCTAATCTACATTTTGCGTATTTTTGTTGATTTTATTCCTAAATAATTTAAAATTTTTTCTTGCTACTGTGAATGCTTTCTTAAAAAACTCATATTTTGTAGTTTACCATGTGAATATGGGCAAGCTATCTTTTTAAAGTTATTACTTTCATTAGAGTTACACAAGAAGATATTTTAAAGAGTTAGGTTACAGGTTTTTTTTTTTTGTTGCTGTTTTCTTTTTAGACCAAAGAGCATCTCCTTGCCTCCTTCCCTCCTTTTTCTCCTTCTGTGGGGTCAGTGACTTTTGGTGTTATGATATTTATATTATTACACGCTCTTATAATTATACTGCCTTTTGTTTGCTTGGTGTTTAGCCATTATTATTATTAACTTTCCCATATAGATGGATTTGCTATTTTTTCTACCTGTTCCCACTTCACACACATGCATGCTTCCTATCTACCTGTTTTTCCCAAATATATATCTTTTATTTTTATTTAATTTTTATTTTTTTTATATGGAATGCTTCACACATTTGCATGTCATCCTTGTACAGGGGCCATGCTAATCTCTATCTTGTTCCAATTTTAGTGTATGTGCTGCTGAAGTGAGCACCCAGTTATCTTAATTTTGATTATATCAGTACTCCATATTCACATTATGAAAATGTATGTATACTATGCAGAGATAAGCCATTTAGTTAACTATTATTTTTCCTTTGTTACCTTGGTTTTTGTTATTCCTAGAGTTAACCGTTATCTTACTTTTCCATTTCTGTAGTTTTCTCTATACATAAAACTCTTTCAGACCTCAGTTTTTCTCATTACTTGTCTATATCTTAGCCATCTATATTAGGTTTTCCCTTGGCTTTACTTTCTGGGAAATTTCATGAGACTTACCTAATAACTTTCCTGTTGAATTTTTTTTACTTTTGTCATGTTAATTTTTAAGAGCTTACTTCATAGTTGTACATTCTTTTTTTCTCCAGAGATACTATTTTTCCTTCTCTGAGTAGTTTCTGTTTCCTTGAGTTGCTCTTTTTGTGTGTGTGTGTGTGTGCTTACAATCTTTGTATTTGCTTGTGATTAAAAATCAGATATAAAAAGTTGTTTGAAAGCTCTGAGTGCATAGATGGGGCTTGCCAACTGTGAACTTTATTGTAAAGTCATCTGACTATATCTCATAATGAGGAATGCCAAATGTCAATACCTTTAGTTCTTTTTGAAAGATTGATTGGTTGGTCTGATTTCTTGGAGAAGACTCTTCCACCTTTCTGTTTTTGAGCAAGCAGAAAACATTCCTCTGAGGTATAAGTTTACCAAGGCTGGTGGACAGGAAATCACAGCCTGAAGCACTTAACCTGATGGCATCTTCTGTTAGGGCTGAACATCATGTAGCTGTTGAAGGCCTGCCCTGTAAGCATATCTCTTTATTATCAAAGAGCAGGTAATGAGGATAGATTTGAAGCTAAGAGGCAAAAAATGGTATCCTAGTTATCTTTGGTATTTTCAGACTTTTAAATTTGGGCCATTCTTAGTTATATATAGTGGTAATTTTTTTTCTTTTTTCCTCAGTTTTGTTTGTTGCTGATGTATATAAATCTATTTTTTAAATGATTTTCTACCTAGTAGCCTTGTTAAACTTTTATCTAATAATTTATCAGTAAATTCATTTGGATTTTCTATGAACATAATTTTCTACGAACATTTGTAATGGCAGTTTCATTTTCTTCATTCTCATCTGTACAGCTATTTTTTTTGCTTTATTGCTCTGGCAAGACTTTCCAATACCATATGAAATATAAAGAGTAAACCCAAGCATTCTTATCTTGTTCCAGACCTCAAAAAAAAAAAAAAAAAAAACTTAGATTTATGTGTCTGTATTTCTTGTACTAAATTCCTTTAACAATAATTAATAGAATTTATTTCGATTTCTAGTTTGCTGAGAGTTTTGTTGTGAATGAAAGTTGCATTTTATCAAATATATTCTTTCTGTTAAGATAATCAAATTTTTTTCTCCTTTAATCTGTTAATGTGGTGAATTAAATGTTTGATTCCTTACTGTTAAGCCAGTCCTGTGTTCTTGAAATATACTCGTCACACTGTATTTTATATTTATCTATTGCTCACACACATGTGATCTCCAATGTATATTGTATATTGCCAGATTATATTTCTTATTTTTTTTAGGAATTTGCACCTATGCTTATATGAGCAATCCCTTTGTTTTTCTGCTTCCGAATTTTGTTTGTGTTGTCTCTCCAGTTCTTCCTGTTTAACAACAACTGTGATAGATGTGTGTATTTAGTTCACTTTCCTTACCTAGTAGCTTTTACCCTCTTTTCATAGAATACTAAATGTGTAGTTAATACTTTATTTGACTTCTGTTGTATAAACTAGTTGTGAACATGAAATGTTCAAATTTTTTTTTATTGCTTTCACCAGTGGGCTACTAGTTAAATAGAAGTATTGAAATTTCTAAATAAGTATGTGAAATATAAATGGGGTTTCACATTTCCAACTATTGGCAAATAACAATAGAAATAAATCCTTTTATTTTCCCACCCATTTCTTTAATATGGAGAGGATTAGTATGGGAAGTTCAGGGTTCCTTGGACCTTCATAGGGTTAGTAAGAAGAACTTACAGAAGTCTACTAGGGAAGTTATATCCTATTTTTAGTGCTTTCTTAGATGAAGTTGTATAGCTGCCATGGTCAAGTCTCTCTTAATAGTTACCTTGAAAAAGTACATAAACAGAAAAGCAAGGAGCAACATTTTTCAGTAGGAAATAAATGTAACATACATTTATTATCCACCATATGTGGAGCACTGAGCTGGATTCTGAGGCTGTTAAGGTGAATAGACAGGTGAATCCTAGGTGAATACCTAGGATTGGCTTTCAGGATTAACTTTCGGTCTGATGAGGCAAGAAATATTTTAAAAGATAATTTCAGTAAAATCTGTTGAGTGTTTTGATGAGCCGTTTTGATAAGGTAAAGAAGATGTAATCTAACCTGATGTGGTCAAGCAAGTTTTCTGGATAAGCTATTAACTTGAGCTCAGTGTATTTTTAGGAATGAGAAGTTAGGCTTGGGAGGAGAGATGATACTTCAGGAGAGAACTGCATTAGCCAAAGAACAAATACATGAAATTATAGGAGATGATGCATGAATTACACAGCATTTGGTACATTTTGGTCAGAGTTAGAGATAAGACTGGAGCTTTTGCTAGAATTAGGCAGAGCCTGGTGTATAAGCATACCTTGATTGTAGTTCACAGATAATGGTTGTTTTGTTTTTTGTTTTGTTTTGTTTTTTAACAGATTGAAGGTTTGTGGCAGTTTTGCCTTGAGGAAGTCTGTTGGTGCCATTTTCCAGTAGCATTTGCTTACTTTGTGTCTCTCACATTGTGGTAATTCTTGCAGTATTTCAAGCTTTTCATTATTATTTGTTATGATGATCTGTGACCAGTGATCTTCGATATGACTATTGTAATTATTTTGAGTCACTATGAATTGCACCCATATAAGATGGTGAACTTAATGTATGTGTTTTGACCTCTGTACATACTTCACATTGGCCCCATTTCTCTCCCTCTTCTTGGCTGTCCTCTTCCCCAAGTCACAAAAATTTTGAAATTAGGCCAATTAATATGCCTGAATGGCCTCTAAGTGAGAGGAAGAGCCACCCATCTTTCACTTTAAGTCAAAAGCTAGAAATGATTAAATTTAGTGAGGAAGGCATGGCAAAACCAGGATAGGCCAAAAGGTAGGCCTCTTGAGCCAAAAACTTAGCCAGGTTTTGAAGGCAAAGGAAAAGTTCTTGGAGGAAATTAAAAGTGCTACTCCAATGGACACACAAATGATAAGAAAGCACAACTCTTTGCTGATGCAACGTTTCAGGAGCCTGGATAGAAAATCAAACCAGCCATGGTATTCTTTTAAGCCAAAATCTAAACCAAAGCAAAGCCTTAATTAACTCTTCAGTTCTGTGAAGGGAAAGAAAAGGTGAGGAAGCTGCAGAAGAAAAGTTTGAGGCTTGAGATTGGTTCTTGAGGTTTAAGGAAAGAAGTCTCTGTCTAGCTTAAAAGTGCAAGGGGTAGGAGCAAGTACTGATATATAGAAGTGATAGCAAGTTATCCAGATCTAGCTAAGATAGTGAATGAAAGTGGCTTCACCAAATAATATATTTCCAGTGTAGACAAACAGCCTTCTGTTGGAAGAAGATGCCATCTACGACTTTCAGAGAGAGAAGGCAATGTCTGGCCTCAAGGTTTCAAATAACAAGTTGACTCTTGTTAGGGGCTAATGCCACTGGTTACTTTATGTTGAAACCAGTGCCCATTTACCATTCTGAAAATCCTAGAGCTCTTAAGAATGATGCTAAATCTACTCCGCCCATGCTTTATAAATGGAATAACAAAGCACGAGTGACAGCACACTTATTTACAATATGGTAAGAAAAAAAAGAAAAAATTTTCTTTTAAAATATTACTACTCATTGACAGTGTTACCTGGTCACCCAACAGCTCTGATGGAGATTCATGTTTTCATGCCTATTACACAACATCCATTCTGCAGCCTATGGATCAAAGGGTCATTTCAACTTTCAAGTCTTATTTAAGAAAGAAATTTGTAAGGCCAAAGCTGCCATAGATAGTTATTTTTCTGATTGATCTTGGCAAAGTGAATTGAAAACCTTCTGGAGAGGATCCACTCTTCTAGATGCCATAGGAACATTTGTGATTCATGGGACAGGTCAAAATATCCATATGAATAGGAGTTTGGAAGATGTTGCTTCCAACCCTCTTGGAAGAATTTAAGAATCTTGAGACTTTAGTGGAGGAAGTAACTGTAGATATGGTAGAAATAGCAAGAGAACTAGACTTAGAAGTAGAGCCTGAAGAGGGTTGTTTCAATCTCATGATCAAATTTTAATAGTTGGAGTTGTTCTTAGTAGTGAGCAAAGTGGTTTTTTGAGATGCAGTCTATATCAGGTGAAAATGCTGTGAAGATTGTTGAAATGACAGCAAGGAATTAGGATATTACGTAAACTTAGCTGAGAAAATTGTGGTAGGGTTCGAGAGGATTGACACCCATGTTGAAGGTTGTGTTGTAGGTAAAATACTATCAAACAGCATTTCATGCTACAGAGAAATGGTTTGTGAAGGGAAGAGTCCCTTAATGCTTCGAACTTCATTGTCTTATTTAAGTAATTGTTATAGCCATCCCACCGTTTAGCAACCACTACTCTGATCCATCCACTGCCGTCAACATTAAGGCAAGACCCTCTTCCATCAGAATGATTATAACTCTGAAAGCTCAGAAGATAGTTAGCACCTTTTAGCAATAACATAGGTCTAAAAATAAATAAATACTTTGATTAAAAATACATTATTGCTAAAAGGTGCTAATACAGGGTAAACACTTATTTTAAGCACTTTGAATATATCAGCCTACTGCCTTCTGCTTTTCAAAATTTCTGATGAGAACTCTGATTGTTTTTGAGGGTCCCTAGTGTCTGATGATTTGCTTCTTTTTCCAAAATTCTCTGTCTCTGGCTTTGAAAGCTTGATCATAATGTGTCTTGGTACAAGTCTCTTTGATTTCATCTTGCTTGGACTATGTTGATCTCTTGGAGGTCTATATTCATGTCTTTCATCAAAATTGGGAGTTTTAAGGCATTGTTCAAATATTTTCTCTGCCACTTTCCCTACAGTGCATACATTGGTCAACTTGTTGTCCTGCAGTTCTCTTAGGTTCTGTTCACACCTCTGCATTCTTTTTTCTTTATGTTGCTCAGATTTGATAGTCAGGATTGTTATGTCTTTAAGATCTCAAATTCTTTTGTATGCTCAAATTGGCCTTTAGATTCCTTTTGTGAATTTTCCATTTCAGTCATTGTACTTTCAGCTCCAAAATTTCTTTTTGGTTTCTTTTTAGGTCTTCTTTCTCATTGTTATTTCTGTTTTGTTAATACATCATTTTCTTGACTTTTTCCACATCTCTAATTTTTAAAGCATAGTTAAGACCATTTTTTTTTTTTCAGATTCTTTGTTTAGTCTACCCTCAGGTCTTTTTTAGGGACAGTGTCTTTAATATTTTTTTCTTTGGATCAGGGCCGCACTTTCCTGTTCTTCTAGGCTTGTAATTTTGTTGCTGTTGAAAACTGGATATTTTATTAGTGAGGTTAACTCTAGAAATTGAATTTTCCTTTCTCCCTGAAGAGGAAAGATCAGTTATCTCCCTTTTCATTTTATTCATCTATCTGTCTGTCTATCTATCTATCTATCTATCTATCTATCATTTTATTATCATAGGCTATCTCTGTGCTGAGGAACAGCTTGAGGTATAAGTTTAGGGTTTTTCCTGGTCTCTTTTGAGCCTGTATCTTTCCCTGGGCTTGACAGTGACTTTCACATTTCCCTTGTATATGCAGTTATTTATTTTTTAAAGATTTTATTTATTTATTCATGAGAGACACAGAGAGAGTGAGGTAGAGACACAGGCAGAGGGAGAAGCAGGCTCCATGCAGGGAGCCCGATGTGGGACTCAATCCCGGGTCTCCAGGATCACACCCCAGGCCGAAGGCGGTGCTAAACCGCTGGGCCACTGGCGCGTATATGCAGTTATTTTTAAATGTTTGTGTCTTTAATGTCTGACTCCCAAAATGGGGGAAAAAAAAGAAAAATGAAGAGGGGAGGACACTGGCTTTTTAAATATTCTGCAAGTCACTTCTGCAGGAGGAGGAGGGGCTTGCAACAATGGAAGGAGGTCAACAATTTCTGACTGACTGCCTCTTTGTCTACCCTTCTGAGATTAGAAGTCACATTGGTATCAGAGCACAGATCCCTCTACCTACCCTACCTCCTCTAAGCTGTGTGTAAGTCATTCCTGGAGTACTTGCAGGGCTGCTGGTCCTGGGCTTAGTGATAGGTAGCCTCTGTCAAGCTAAGAACTGAAGTTGATAGAATTTGCAAGTCTTCAGTAGACTCCTGAGGTCCAAAATGTATCGGACAGATTCTGTTGGTGTAGATGTTGTCTGAGTGGGGAGACAGATTCCTGCTTAGCCCTCTACTCAAAATTCTTTCCTAATTGGCTTGGTGTTGATTCTTAATGTCTGCAATATAGGATAGCTAAGGACCCTGTATGAAAGTGCCTACTAATTTTCAGCAGCACTTGACAGATGTTTCTTTTCTTAATCTTTTTTTTTTTAAAGGTAGTTGCTATAGTCATTTTGTAATGGCTACATTTAAAATGAATATTTTTCGTTTGACTTTGTGGGTAGATACCCTGTTCACATGACCTAAAAATAGTAGCAGATCTTTTAAATAATCCTCACCAGTGTACAACTGACCAGTGGTCAGTTGTAAACAAAATAAATGTAAGTATAAGAAGAGTTGGTACATTCTCTGTGGATTGCTTGACAGAGAATAGCATTTGATTAAATAGATGTAGTTATAGAGCTACTTACAGAAAGTGTGGAGAACATCAATGAAGCTTGCAAATAAGATCAAATGAGCTGAATATTTAAGAGACTTGCTATCTCTTTAAAGATATCTGATTAGAAATATTGCAATTAATATTAAAATTAAATTTCTTAAAAAGTTTAATCTCTTGATATTTCCTTATTCTATTGAAGCTTTTTGAATCCCCCAGAGATAAAGACAAAAATGATTATTAGAGAATTTATCTGCACATATTATAGGAAAGTATAAAAAAAATCAGAAGGGAAAGCAACTGTTGCAAGTACCAGAAAATTATGCTATTAATTTAAGTGTCATCAGAGCACAAAAGATCACATTCCAGGACTGTGAGAAAATTATTAAAATACTGGAAATAATAGTACTTAAGATGAAGATATTATACTCTAAGATCTGGTTAAGTGACTGACATTATTATATCACTTCAGGTATTATAAAAGTAACAAAATGCTTTTAAAGATAATAAGCGTTACATTTTGAGATTGGCAGTGTTCACACTTTTCTGCTTAAGTGCTTTTCCTAGTTTAACATAATTTAATAACAGTTATGGGAGAATAGCTAACATCTGAATTCTCATATATATCTTTTTTTCCTTCCTTCTCCAGTATATTCACATTTTATACATCTCTCTCTCTCCTTCTCCCTCCCCCCCCCTCTCTCTATATATGTGTGTGTGTGTGTGTATATATGTGAAAGTGATAAAATTTCATTTCTACATGTTGGGTTTATGAGCAGTTACTTTTCTGCCTTTGTCTTTGGTGTTAGAAATATTGCTATTTTGTAATTTTTTAGCTCCTAATTGTTGATTAATCTGTAAAAAAGGTGCTGCTATGTAGATCCCATTACTCCCCAAAAGTCAGAACAAGTGGTTTTATTTTTTAACAGCTTTATTAAGGTATAATTGATACACAATAAACCGATGTATTTGAAGTGTACAATTTGAGTTTTGACTATTGTTTACACCTGTGAAAGCCATCCCACAATCAAGATAATAAACATTTTCATTAGACCCAAGATTCTCTACTCCCGTTTGTAATCTCGCTGTCTTTCTTGGCCCTCACCTAGTCCACACGCAGCTACTGATCTGCTTTCTAGAATTTTGTATAATTTATATATTCTCCTTTGTCAGATTTCTTTCCTCAGCATAGAGGTCTTCCATTGTGGCATGTAATAATAGTTCATTCTTTTTGTGCCGGGTAGTACTCCATTGTATGGATTTACCACATATTGTCCATTTAGTTGTTGATGGACATAGGAATTGTTTTCAGGTTTTGGTTATTACAAATAATTGCTGTGAACATTATGTAATGTCATTATATTAATGTATGCTTTCATTTCTCTTCTGCAAATACCTAGAAGTGGAATGTTGAATCGGATAAGAGGTGTATGTTTAATTTTTTAAGAAAATGCTAACATTTAAAAAGAAAACAATTGCTTAAGAAACTGGTTGTTACATTTTACATTCCAAACAATAGTATCCGAAAGTTCCTGTTTCTCTACATCCTTGCTCACATTTGGTATGGCCAGTCTTTTTCTTTCTCTCTCTCTTTTTTTAAGTATGCTCCACACCCAGCGTGGAGCCCACTGTGGGGCCCAAACTCATGACCCTGAGATCTAGACCTGAGCTGAGATCAAGAGTTGGACACTTTACTGACTGAGCCACCCAGGTGCCCCCATCTTTCTCATCTTAGCCACCCTAATATCATGTAGTGGTAACTCACTGTGGTTTTGATTGCATTTCCTTAGTCACCAATGATATTGAGCATATTTTTTATGTGCTTAATTGTTATCCTTATATCTTTTTTGATAAAATATCTGTAAATTTTTTGCCTAAAGACCTATATTGATGGAGAGATAGGCCACATTAATGCATTAGACTATTCATTATTGTTAAAAATGCCAGTTCTCTTTGAATAGATCTACGGATTCAATACAATCCTAAAGTCCCAACAAATTTATTTTAGAAACTGACAATATAATTCTAAAGTACATAAGGAAAATACAAAGGACCTAGAATAGGAAACTGAAAAAGAACAAAATTAAAGGACTAATGTGACCTCTATCTACCTTTATCAGGACAATGTGGTATTATCATAGAAATATTCCTTGACTTAAGATGGGGTTACATCCTGATAAACCCATCATAAATTAAAAATATTTTAAGTCAAAAATGCAATTAATACACATAACCGACCAAACATCATAGCTTAGCCTAGCCTACCTTAAACGTGCTCAGAACACTTATATTAACCAACAGGTGGGCAAGGTCCTCTAACACAAAGCCTATTTTATAATAATGTATTGAATATCTCATATAATTTATTGAATACTGAAAATGAAAAGCAGAATGGTTGTATGGGCACAGGATGTTTGTAAGCATATCAGTTGTTTACCTTTGTGATTGTATGGCTCACTGCCCAGTATCACCAGAATATCATACTGCATATTACTAGCTTGGGAAAGACCAAAATTCAAAATTTGAAGTATGGATTCTACTGAATGTGTATCATTTTTTATACTATTGTAAAGTTGAAATTTTGTAAGTCAAGCCGTTGTAAGTTGGGGATCATGTGTATACCCATACAAACTGTATGACCTTCTTAGGGCAACTTGACCAGACAGGAACAGAAGCCAGTGAATAATTGTTCTGAGATTCTCTTTTTAGGGCCACAATTCTGAGTTTTCTCTACAACTTCCCACAGAGCCACCATTGAACACTGTGACCAGCTTGTCACTATTTTGGCTTTCTGTCTTCTATTTCACTCATCCCGGTCCCTATTCCCTCTCAGTCCCTAAGATTACAGCCAGTAACCTCTCTGTACTCAGGCTCTTGTCTCAGAGTGCTTTCTGGGGTGGGGGGAGAAGCTCAAATTATCATTGTGTATATCACTTACTCTTATAGCTACAAATAAAGGTGATGTGGGACAAGGGTCCATATGTACCAGTCATACCTATGGCCCAGAACTTTACCTTCTTAAAAAAAAAAAAAGTCATTTTCTTTTTTCTTTTTTTTTTTTCTTTTTAAAGATTGAACAAAACTTATGCAACTATATAGGACTTTTTAAGCACTTGACAGGGCTTCTTTAAAATCAATTTATAAGTCAGAGACTACACTAGTCTTCTCTCAGGTGATTTCCTTGATGCTAGAAAATTGTAATCTTCACAGTTATCAGCTTCCTTAACTTGTCACCACTATTTGGAAAATTGTATGTAACTTCTTATAGCAGTGGGCCACAGGCACTAACATATTAGCTTGTACTTAGTTTCTTTGTAGACTGTAAAGAAAAAAATTGCTTCTCCACATTTCAGTAATAGGTACCAGCATGTTTTTTTTTTTCAAATTTCAAAAGGGATTGCTTTTTTTTTAATTAAAACAATATCTGAACAATTCTCATGCAGTTTCATAAGGAATTGTAGAAAAATAACAAGACCAAATATTATCAGTGGCAGAATTTGAGGCTTTGTGATAGACCATTTCATTTTTTATGAAGTAAGATTTCATTTATTATTGGCATTTTCTAACCTATAGAATATAGACTTCAATTAAATGCATTTAAAGATTAGTGTTCCCTATGGAATTGCCATTTTTTTTACTGTTTTTTAAATTTAAATTTAGATAACATATAATGTATTATTAGTTTCAGAGATAGAGTTCAGTGATTCATCAGTCTTATATAATACCCAGTGCTCATTATACCACCTGCCTCCTTAATGTCAATCACCCAGTTATCCCATCCCCTGTTCCCCTTCCCCTCCAGCAACACTGTTTGTTTCCTATGATTAAGAGTCTCTTATGGTCATCTTCCTCTCTGATTTTGTTTTGTTTTTCCTTCCCTTCTCCTATGTTCTTCTGTTTTGTTTCTTAAATTCCACATATGACTGAAATCATATAATTGTGTTTCTCTGATTGACTTATTTCACTTAGCTTTAATACCTTCTAGTTCCATCCACATCATTGCAAAAGGCAAGATTTCATTCTTTTTGATGGCTGAGTAGAAGTCCACTTTATGTATGTATGTATGTACAAATATACACCCCACATCTTCTTTATCCATTCATCTGTTGGTGGGCCCCTGGGCTCTTTCCATAGTTTGGCTATTGGGAACATTGCTGCTGTAAACAGCGGGGTGTAGGTGCCCCTTTGGATCACTATGTTTGTATCTTTGGGGTCAATCCCTAATAGTGCAAGTTCTGGGTCGTAGGGTAGCTCTATTTTCAACTTTTTGAGGAATTTCCATACTGTTTTCCAGAGTGGCTGTACCGGCTTGCATTTCCACCAACAGTGTAAGAGGGTTCCCCTTTTTCTGGTACTGAGCATGTTTTGAAAAGAGTTTAGACTTAAGCATACAGACAGTTCATCAGTGGACAAAAATAGTGTGGAAACCAGATCACTGATTTCTTCTATAAATGTCTAGTCATGGAACTAATAAGAACATCTTTATCTACTTCCCTGTTCATTGGCTATGTTTCATAAGAAAATAGGACACCATTTAAGGTTTTTAGAATAATGATATAACCTACTTTTCTGATGGTTTATTTATTTATTAAACATGAACTATAATAACCAACTTGACCTTTCTGTGCTCAAATATCAGGATACTTGATCATGTACAACTTCCAGTGATAAAAGTGGGCAGGCATTGCCAAAATAGTCTGTGTTTTAGCATTATAAAACTAGTCAGGCAATAGAATAAGCCTTTTGGGTTTTTTTGTAAGGCCTCTGTAGACCTTTGACCAGACTTTCTGTTGATTCATGATCTCAAGGTTTAAATACCAAATCTATCACACTGACCAGACTGCTTGCTTAGAAAACTTTTCATTGTGTTTGTTCAGAAATTTTCAGTGAATCAGTGTAGGGATCCCACATATAGATCTTTCCATCGAGAAGCTCATATACAGACTAGTCTAGATTTTCTGATTTCACTGCAGAGAATTTCATTAAGTGTCATAGGTGAACCTAATATTAGATTGATCTCTTAATATCTTTGGGCTTGCTCTTTTCAAATCATGTCAAGAGGTCTATTTTTTTACTTTTTTCCCTCAAGATTAATACATTCTTGTTATTCTTCTGACCTTTGCTTTTCACACAGGAAGATTAGACTCCATACCTGAGAATATCTCCCCTGTTAACTTCACTCTTGTGGTCCCTGTGCATGTAATGTTACAGTTTGTTTTCCAATTCCTGCTGTTTGATTTTTTTTTTCCTGTTATTGTTCTGCCCCACATGGAAATATAGAGACTGCGGTTGGTATGCCTCAGCATGGGCTCTTGCTGCATATCTTTGGAGGAGGTAGAGTAGAATGTCCTTTTCCCACCTTATTTTATATTTTCTAGCTAGTTCAGAATTTCTCTTCCTTTCACTTTTTTTTTTAAAGATTTTATTTATTTGAAAGAGTAGGAGTGGAGTAGGAGTGAAGTGACAGAGGGAGAGGAGAAGCAGGCTCCCCAAGCCCAATGTGGGGCTCAATTCCAGGACCCTGGAATCCTGACCTGAGCCAAAGGCAAATGCTTAAGTGACTGAACCACCCAGGGGCCCCTTTCACTTTTTTTAATGTTTTAAGGACAAGAGGTTGTTTAGCATCCTGTCTTCTCCTTTTCTCCACCTCAGGAAGGCTAGGGGTTAGGCTTCTGCATCATTATCTTGGTTACAGGGATACATTTCTTTGCTGTAGGACGGTTTGTTACTTTTGGGACCCTAAACCTATTGTGTGTGTGTTTATGGGATTTTTTTGTTGTTGTTTTTGCTTTTGCTTTTGTTTTTTCCTGCTTATTTTTGTTGTCCTTCTTTAGTTTGTTCCCTGTCTTATGTCTTCATTCCTCTATTTCATTTTCTTTAATCATAGTATTATGTATATGTGCAAAAAAAAAGTGGCAATTTCTTTTTGATTAGTAAGTTAATCCTTGCAGTGTTCTGGGTGTAGTGTTTGGATCTTTGCCAAGTTATACTCTATAATTGCTTGCTATTTCTGCTAGAAATTTGTAGTTCCTAACGTATTCCAAAAACTTAAAAGTTTTGGAAGACTTAATTTTTTCCCCTGTATTTTAGAAAATAATGGTATTTGTGTAATGCATCATTGACTTCTGTCCTTGAATACATGGGGATAGAAGATAAAATGTTGTCCAAATAGTTTGGTTCTGGTATGATTAAAGAAGAAATGACTATGTTGAATCATATAAATTGCTCATATTTAATGGATAGATACTTATATATAATTTGAGAAAATGTTTTTCTAAACAAACTGAAATTAAATGGGAGTACATTATAGTAATTGGCATTTTGAAAAGAAAGCTAGGTACTTTTAAGTGGACAGACTATCTGCTTTATGGATTTTCAGACAATTGTACATAGAATTTTTGACTTTTAGAGTTGAAAGTCACCTTAGAAGTTGTCTAATGCACACTCATATTTATTGATGCAATATTAAGTCTTTAAGAAGCTGAATATGTCTTGATCAAATACTTCGTTACCATCAAGATGAGAGCTGTGACCTCCTTGTGTAAAAGGATGTTCTTATCTTTGTATCAGAGATCCCAACATAGACTTGACACATAGTTGAAATACTAGTTTCATTAAATTAAGGCTAGAGTGCTTTTTTCTAATCTGTGCACATCATGAAGTGAAAGGATGACTCACAGACCATTTATTTTGATTTTTATGTATGAAATAAAAATGATTATGATTAGAAAAATTGTTTTTTATTAGAAAATAATACATATTGTAGGTAATATGGAAAAGTGCCAAGAAGGAAATAAAAATTGTCATAAAATGGTTAAAGCCAACACTAACTAAGGACCATTGAAACATTGGAACAAAGTCATTGGAGCCAGATCAGAACAAAACGACCTGGATGATTCTGGAATGCATTAAGGGGGCATGCATTGTCTAAAAAAATAGTGAAAGGGAATAAAGGGGAAAGAGAAAATGAGTGAAAGTATCAGTGAGGGTACAGAACATAAGAGACTCCTAACTCTGGGAAATGAACAAGGAGTAGTGGAAAGGGAGGTGGGCGGGGGGTTGGAGTGACTGGGTGACAGGCACTGAGGGGGCCACTTGACGGGATGGCACTGGGTGTTATGCTATATGTTGGCAAATTGAACTCCAATAAAAATAATTAATTAATTGATTGATTAATTTTAAAGCATGCATTGTGGTTCCGTGTGACCTCTTCAGTGAGGTTCTAAAATCAAGCAGTAACTAGTAATGGGAGTGTTATAGGAGAAGAGCCACGCTGTGAAACTGAGCTACCTCAGCTTTGAAGGAAAAGCTGCTCCGGTGAAAGCAGACCCCCATCCAGTATACTTCATTTTTCTTACCTTAATTCTTGAGGCTTTGCTCCTCTCTCCTCTTTCTCTTACCCTGAATTTTGCAATGTAGAAGTAAGGTCTAAACTTACAAGGTTGAGTACTTTTTATTTGATTACGAGTATTTTTTCTTTCGAGAATTATCTCATCTCCCCTCCTTTTTTAAAATCCTGTGTACTTTTTTACTGATTTTTCAAAAACCCTTTTATATTAGGAATATTGATTGCTTGATATGATACAGATATTGTTAGCTTGTTGTTTTTGTTCACAGGATGTAAATTTCTCCTGGTCAAGGACTATATAGCCTAAGTACTAAGGACTTAAGCATTGTATATACATTATCTCAACCCAGTCTTATACGGATTAACACAATTTCCATATTGCAGAAGCCAAGTGAAATTAATTCGCTCAGAACGATTCAGTTAGCTTTAAGAGGTGGACCTAGGAACCAGACTCAAGATTTGAGTAGTCCTGATTTTTTTCTTTAAGATTTTATTTATTAGAGGGAGAGAGAATGAGCAGTGAGAGGGGTAGAAGGAAAAGGAGAAGCAGATGCTGTGCTGAGCAGATATCCCCACTTGGAGTTTAATTCCAGGACCCTGGGACCTTGACTTGCACCAAAGGCATATACTTAACTGACTGAGTCACCCAAGCACCCCTAATTTCTGTGATCTTAACTAACATGTATTACATCTTCTATTTCTTTAGGTCAACCAGTATCTGTGATAGAGCGTAACACTTAGATACTATTGCTGGATTGAATTGTATCAACACATTTCATTTAGGTATTATTTGCTTATTTAATTTTGTATATTTCAGTGTGTTGTAAATAATATACATTCTTTAATTCTTTTTTTTAAAGTGAAGTATAGTTGGCATGTGCTGTTACATTAGTTTCAAGTATACAACATAGTGATTCAACAAGTCTATACTTTATGTTGTGCCTCACTCCATGTGTAGCACCATCTGTCACGATACAATAACATAATACCATTGACTATATTCCCTATGCTGTACCTTTTATCATCATGACTTATTCATCCCATTACTAGAATCCTATATCTCCTACTCTTCCCTTGTTTGCCTGTCACCCCACTTCCCTACCCTGTGGCAGCCATCAGTTGTTCTCTGTATTTATGGATTTATTTCTGCTTTTTGTTTATTTTTGTTTTGTTTCTTAGATTCCACATATAAGTGAAATTACATATTTGTCTTTTTCTGCATTCTTCAATTCTTGACCCAGATAGTTTGTGGAAAATGGTTTGCAAATTGTTCTAAGTTGAAGCTAAAAATTTTTCCATAGGTCTAATTTATAGAATTCATTTCATAAACAATGAAATAATTTGTTCATTTTTACAAATTTATTGTATACCCCCCAAAATCCCCAAATTAAAGTAAAATATGATATAAACATTACAAACATAAAAATTATGATGAAAGATTCTTAAGGATGCCTTTTTCCTCATAACCAGGACTGGTTGAATCTTCTATTGAAGTATAATTAACATAATTTATTAGTTTCAAGTGTACACCATATTGATTCAATACTTTTATACATTATTCAGTGTTTACTTATAACTGTGGTCACCATCTGTCATCATACAGTGTTATCACAATACTCTTGACTATAATCGCTATGCTGTACTTTTCATCTCCATGAAGTTTGGGCTTCTTAATCCCCTTTGTCTGTTTCACCTCTTCCTCCCCTGCAATCACCAGCTTGTTTTCTTTTTTTAAGATTCTACATAAAGTGACATCATAAGGTATTTGTCTTCCCCGTCTGATGCATTTTATTTAGCTTACCCTTTAGGTCCATCCATATTGTCACAAATGTCAAGATTTCATCCTTTTTATGGTTGTGTAGTATTCCATTATGTGTATATGTATACACACACATGTCTTCATTATCCATTCATTTATCAGTGTACACAGGTTGCTTTCATATCTTGGCTTCTGTACAAAACACCGCAATCAACAGAGAGGTGCATACATCTTTTTGAATTAGTGTTTTTCTATACTTCGGGTAGATACCCAGCAGCAGAATTACTAAGTCATATACTATTTCTATTTTTAATTTTTTGAAGAGCTGCCACATTGTTTTCACAGTGGCCACACTAATTTACATTCTGATCAACAGTGCACAAGGGTTCCTTTTTTCCCCCCACATCCTTGCCAACACTTACTATTTCTTGTCTTTTTGATTCTAGTCATTCTGACAGGTGTAGGCTGCTATCTCATAGTAGTTTTGAATTGCATTTTCATGATGATTGTGATGTTGAGCATCTTTTCATGTGTTTCTTGGCATCTGTATGAATTCTTGAGAAAAATATCTACTTAGGTCCTCTGCGCCCCTCCCCCCCCTTTTTAAGAGCAATAGGTGAGCAGAGAGAAAGGGAGAGAATCTTTTTTTTTTTTTTTTTAAGGGAGAGAATCTTAAGCAGACTCCACAGCTATTGCAGAGCCCATTGTGGGGCTCAATTTCACAACCCTGAGATCATGACTTCAGCTGAAATCAAGAGTGGGATGCTTAACCTACTGAGCCATCAGGTGCCCCACTCTGTCCATTTTTTGATTGGATTGTTTGTTTGTTTGTTTGTTTTGGTGTTCAGTTATGTAAGTTCTTTATATTTTGGGGGTATTAACTTCTTATGGGATATATCATTTACCAGTATCTTCCCCATTCACTAGGTTTCCTTTTCGTTTTATTGGTGGTTTCCTTCACTATAAAAGCTTTTTCTTTGGTGTAGTCCCAGTAGTTTAGTTTTGCTTTTGTTTTTCTTGTCTGAGGAGGCACATTGAGAAAAATGTTGCTAAGGCTGATATCAAAGAGATTACTACCTCTTGTCCATTTCCATTTTTTGAAAATACGATCTTTTTCCCATTGTGTATTCCTACCTCATTCATCATAAATTTTTTTTTCCTTAATCATAAATTAATTGACCTTACAAGTGTGGGCTTATTTTTGATCTCTTTATTCTTTTCCATTGATCTGTGTGTCTCTTTTTATTTCAGTACTATACTGTTTTGATTACTACAGCTTTGTAGTATATCTTGAAATCTGCATTGTAATTTCTCCAGCTTTGTTCTTTTTTTTTTGCTTTGGCTATTCAAGGTCTTTTGTGCTTCCTCACAGATTTTAGTATTTGTTCTAGTTCTGTGAAAAATGCTGTTGGTATTTTGGTAGGGATTGCATTGAACCTGTAGATTGCTTTGGGCAGTACAGACATTTCAACAGTAATTCTCCCAATCCATGAGCGTGGCACATCTTTCTCTTTTATCTTCAGTTTCTTTCATCACTATTCTCTAGTTCTATAGAACTAAACTATAGTTCCATAGTTTTCAGAGTATAGCAGGTCTTTCACTTTCTTAAGTTTATTCATAGTATTTACATTTTTTTGGTGTAATTGTAAATGGTATTGTTTTCTTAATTTCTCATGCTACTCAGTGTATAGAAATGCAACAAATTTCTGTACATTAATTTTGTATCCTGCAGTTTTCCTGAATTCACTTACCAGTTCTAATTGTTTTTTTTTTTTTTTTTGGTGGAGTCTTTAGGGTTTTTAAAATATAGTATCATGTCATCTGCAAAGAGTGACAGTTTTACTTCATCCTTACCAATTTGGATGGCTTGTATTTCTTTTTCCTCTCTGCTGCAGCTAGGACTTCTAGTGCTATACTGAATAAAAGTAGTAAGAGTGTACATCCTTGTCTTGTTTCTGATCTTATGGGAAGAGCTCTGTTTTTTACCGTTGAGCATGATGCTGTCTGTCAGTTTGTTATATATGGCCTTTACGATGTTGAGATATGTTCCCTTTAAATCCACTTCACTGAGAGATTTTATCATAAATGGATTGTCATTATTTTGTCAAAATCTTATTGTAGTAATCATATGGTTTTTATCCTTCCTCTTGTTAATGTAATATATCACATTGATTTACCAGTATTGAACCATTTTTGCATCCTGGAATAAATCCTACTTGACCGTGGTAAATGATTTTTTTTTATGTATTATTAAATTTTTTGTGAGGAATTTTACATATATGTTCATCAGAGACAATGGCCTATAGTTTCTTCTTTTTTGTAATGTCTTTGTCTGGTTTTGCTATCAGGGTGATGCTGGCCTTGTAGAATGAATTTGGAAGTTTTCCTTCCTTTTCTGTTTTTTGAGGTAGTTTGGGGAGAATAGGTATTAGCTCTCTTTAATTAAATGTTTGGTAGTAATTTTGTGTGAATCTATCTTATCATGAATTTTGTTTGTTTTTTGATTACTGATTCAATTTTATTAGTAGTAATTGGTTTGTTCAAACTTTCTATTTTTTCATGATCCAGTTTTGGAAGATGATGTGTTTCTAGAAATTTCTCCATTTTCTTTTAAGGTTGTCCACAATTTATTGGCATATAATTTTTCATAATCTCTTAAAATTCTTTTTATTTTTGTAGTCAGTTATTTCTCTTTGTTTCTCATTTTAATTATAGGAGACCTCTCTTTCTTGATGAATTTGGCTAAAGGCTTATCAATTTTATTTTATTTTCAAAGAATTAGTTCCTGGTTTTAATGACCTTTTCTATTTTTTAATCGTGATTTCATTTATTTCTGCTCTCCTGTTTATCTTTCTTTTCCTCTAGCTTTGGGTATTATTTATTTTTCTGTGTCTAGCTGCTTTAGGTGTAAAGTTAAGTTGTTTGAGATTTTTCCTGTTTTTTTTTTTAATTTTTGTTGAAGTAGGCCTATATTACTATAAGCGTCCTTCTTAGAACAGGTTTTGTTGCATTCCAAAATTTTTGAACCATTGTCTTTTCATTTTTCTCCATTTTTTTAAAGTTTCCTTTTTGATTTTTGGTTGACTCATTCATTGTTTAGTAGCAGGTTATTTACCCTTCATGTATAGTGTACTTTCCAGACTTTTTCTTATAATTGTTTTCTAGTTTCATACCATAATGATTAGAAAAGATGCTTAATATGATTTTATTTTTCTTAAATTTATTGAGACTTGTTTTGTGACCTAACATGTGACCTGTTCTGGAGGATGTTCTATGTACATTTGAAAATATATATTTTTTAAGATTTTATTTATGCATGAGAGAGAGAGAGAGGCAGAGACAGGAGAAGCTGGCTTCATGCACAAGGAGCCCGATGTGGGACTCGATCTGGAGACTCCGGGATCACGCCCTGAGCCAAAGGTAGACGCTCAATCCCTGAGCCACCCAGGCGTCCCACTTGAAAAGATTCTGAAGATGAATCTTTTTTTAGCCTAAACTCTATGGTATGAGGTTAAACAATTAGGGCAGCCCCGGTGGCACAGCGGTTTAGCACCGCCTATAGCCTCCGACGTGATCCTGGAGACCCTGGATCCAGTCCCACGTCGGGCTCTCTGCATGGTGCCTGCTTCTCCCTCTGCCTGTGTTTCTGCCTCTCTCTCTCTGTGTGTGTCTCTATGAATAAATAAATAAAAAATCTTAAAAAAAACCAGTCATAATTTAAAACCAAGGTAGGGAGAATTGATACCTTCTTACTCAAAGGCTCCAGGCAAGAGGAAAGGATGGAAATGTCCCACGTGTCAGACTTTGTGTGAGATGGTTTCATGTACATTCTCTCACTTACTCTTCCAACCTTATGATGCTGGCACAACATGCCCATGTTACAATCTGGGAAAGTGAGGTCCTGGGAAGTTAAATTTTGAGTGTCAGCACTGAGATTTGAACCAAGCCTGCTGGTTCCTGTTTCAGTCAGTACTCTTTCCCATCTAGTCTGCACCCTTTACTACATGCAGTCATTCCTACCAGTATCTGTACTGAATATCATACTGAATTGTATCAGTCCTGCTTTGTGCTCTCGACCTAGGTTACAGTGTGGGGGGGAGGCGAGGGTCATGAAATCAGTGCCAGGAAAGTGTAGGCTAAGGCCACTCAACAGCCCTCACAGATTGCTGAGAGCCAGCAGCCACCCATGAACAGCTTTGGAGAAAGAGGTGAGGTCCATGCTGATGGTCTTTTCCCACCACAGAACGGTTGGAAGCCTCTTTATGTTTCTTGTTTCTTCCTCTTCCCCAACACCCTTTCAAGTTTGGTTCTTTCCTCAATTATCCACCAGTCTTTTCCTCCAGAATAATTTGTATGAACATCCATACACAGTGCTTTAGTGCTTTTCACTTTACTTCAGCATTGACTGTACTCCCCCCCCTTTTTTTTTTAAGATTTTATTTATTTATTAGAGAGCGAGTGCACAAGCAGGGGCAGCAGCAAATAGAGGGGGAGAAGCAGGCTCCCTGTGGGGCTCTATCGCACAACCCCGAGATCATGACCTGAGTCAAAGTAGACACTTAACTGACTGAACCACCCAGGCACCCCCCAGTTTTGCCCTTTGTACTCCTACCATCCTTGATTTTTGTTAGAATAGGCAACATAAGCAATTACCTGCAGCAAATATATTTGGAGCCTTCCCTCAACAACCAAGTCCTTCTTCATCCTATACTGAAGTGTGGTGATAATAGAATTCAAAGAGAGATGTTTGGACATTGGCATACTTAATATTCCTGGAGATTAGACCCCCAGGCATTTAGGTCAATTTTTAAGGACTGGTCATTGTGTTTTCTGTACCTATTTTTTGTAAATTTTCACATTATTTATTTTTGTTTGCCATGTGCTTAAACAAAGGTCTTGGGAGGACAGCATCTCTTCACCTCCTGCCAAGTGTCAGCAGGTAGAGAGCTCATAGATTTTATAATTCCTAAGAGAAATGTTTCTGTGTCCCACTCTTCACCTTTTTGGACTCTTTATCTGGGACATAAAAATAATATTTTTTTAAAAAGATCATTCATTCATTCATTCATTCATTCATTCATTCATTCATGAGAGACAGAGAGAGAGAGAGAGAGAGAGGCAGAGACACAGGCAGAGGGAGAAGCAGGCTCCATGCAGGGAGCCCGACATGGGACTCAATCCCAGGTCTTGAGGATCAGGCCCTGGGCCGAAGGCCGGCACTAACCACTGAGCCACCCGGGGTGCCCCTAAAAATAATATTTAATGTATCTGCTTCACATCAGTACATAGTAAAATCTGATGATGACTTTTAGGATTTAAAATTTACTTTTTCTGTAATTACCAACTGACTTCTAGTTCCAGGGTTGTTGTATTTTTTTTCTTTTTAACTGTCATTTTTTGGTCATTTTTTTAAAGATATCTTATTTTGTTCAATTGCAGAGTTAATTTTAAGTAGAGTTATGTTTAGGACTTCATTTATAGTCAGGCACACCAGAAATGGACATTGTGTTTCAGTGTACTTACTTTCAAATGAAACATACCACTGTGAAAACATTTTATGACTTTTTGTTTTGTTTTGTTTTTGGTTAGCTTTTCCTTGGGTTGACAATGAAATAGGTAATAATAGATTTTTAAATACAGATATAGTTATTAGTGGAGAGAAAGGAAAGAGCCATTATTGTGCTGATTTTGAAGAGTAATAATCTCTTCAACAGATGGTAGTGGGAAATTGGTTATCCACATGCCGAAAAGGAAATTGGGCCTGCCCTTTGCATTGTATACAAAAATTAAAATGAATTAAAGACTTAACTATAAGATGTGAAACTAAAAAACTCCCAATACAAAACATAGGGGAATACTTCCTGTGCTTAGTTTTGGTAATAATCTCTTGATTGGTACCAGAAGCATAGGCAACAAAGGAAAAATAGGTAAATGGGACTATATCAAACTAAAAGACTTATCATAGTAAAGGACAATCAACAGAATGATAAGGCACCCTATGGAATTGAAGAAAATACTTGCAAGCCATATATCTGATAATGTGTTAATCCAAAATATGAAAGAAACCCTTCAGTAGCAGTGGTAATAATAATAATAATTATTATTATTAACCACCACCCGGTTAAAAACTGGGCAACGGATTTGTGAAAAGATACTCTTCAAAAATGACATATAAATCAACAACAGGGATATGAAAAGATGCTCAACATCATTAATTATCAAGTGCAAATCAAAGTGTAAATCAAAACTTAAAGTGCAAATCAAGTGCAAATTCAAAACTAAAATGAGCTATCATCCCACACCTGTTAGGATGGCTGTTATTTAAAAACAGCAACAACAAAAACCATGAAATAGCAAGTGTTGGCAAGGATGTGGAAAAATTGGAACCCTTGTACACTATTGGTGGGAGTGTAAAATGGTGTGGCAACAGTGGAAAACAGTGTGGGTGTGCCTCCAAAAAATAAAAAATGTAACTACCATATGATCTAGCAACCCCGCTTCTGGGTATATATCCAGAAGGACTGAAAACAGAATTTCAGAGAGATACCAGTGCACTTGCAGGTTCATTGTAGCATTACTCACAATAACAAAGATAGGAAAAAATCCAAGGGTCTATCAACAAATGAAAGAAAGAAAATATGCCATATACAGACAGCCTTAAGGAAGAAGAAAATCCCGCCATTTGCAAAAATACAGATGAATCTGGAGGACATTATGCAAACTGAAATAAAACAGTCACAGGACAAATAGTGCATATTTCTAACATGAAGTATCTAACAGTCATATGTACAGAGAATACAATAGTGGTTGCCAAGGCCTGGAAGGTGGGGGAAGTAGGGAATTGTTCAGTGGGTATAAAGTTTCATCTAGGCTAGCAGTGCCTGGCTGGCTCAGTCAGTAGAGCAAGTGACTCTTTTGATCTCAGGGTTTTGAGTTTGAGTCCCACATTGGACATAGAGCTCACTAAAAATAAAGTTTCAGCTATGCTGCTATACAACCTGCCTGTACATAACAATACAGTATCATGCATTTCAAACTTGAGAAGTGTTAAGTGTTACTACCAAAAACCCCAAAAAAGACACAAGGAAGCTTTGGGGAAGTGTGTATACATGTATTACCTTGATTGTGGTGATGGTATCATGAGTGTATGCATATGCCCATATGCCCATATTCATCAACCTGTACACATTAAATATGTATAGTTCTTTGTATATCACTTATATCTCAATAAAGCTATTGAAAACTCAACATACTTTTCAGCAGATTGATGTGAATCTGATGATCAATGCCTTATCGTACACAAATTATAGTATCAGATCTGCAGAATACAAAAACCAATTTAATTGCAATGTAAAGAATGGGTTTTAGGGGGCTATGACTAAAGGAAGAAAATTCAGTTAGAAGAGTTTTTTAGTAATCTAGTTATCTAGTTAGTAATCTATGCTTAGATTCCTGGTTTGGGCAACAGGGCAAGTAGTATCCTCTGTCACCTAGAGGGAAGAAAAAAAAAAAACTATGAGGGAAGATTTCTCTGGGAAGATAATGAGATCAGTGTGGAGCAGTAGGAATGTGAAGTGTCTGTTAGCCCTATAGAGATCATCTGTATAGCCCTGGCTGAGCAGTTCTGGAGGTCTCTACGTGGCCTAAAGAAATATGAGAATGATCATAGGTAGAGAAGATGGTTACTGAAGCTTGGAGTGGTAAATATACGCATGGAAAGAAAGTATTTCAGTTTACTCTGTGTAAACATATCTATGGATACATATGAAACAGTGTAATGGCAAACTATGAGAAAGAACTGTGATTTTAATAACATAAAACATAATTTGCTTGCTATCTGTAAGTAACAGTAGCCTTAGTGAATAAAATGATAAAGGTCATAAATATTTTTATATCAGGTAGTTGACTTCAGTTTACTTAAATATTTATTGAGCGCTTTTGGAATTTGTGTTGCTGTCCTTAAGTGGTGGTATTACAAAGGAAAACGTATCACTGAGAAGAACTGCCCTTACATTGTTTGTTGTAAGCCAGGAAGTTACAGTATCAGGTTTGCAGAATACAAATATCAAGCTAATTATAAATAATGGACTTCAGGGGCATATGACTAGGGACAAAATCCAGTTCGAAGATTGTTTTGAGTGAGACAACTGATAATGTTCAGTTTTACATTTGAGATAGGGTATTGGGTATTCTGTGGTGAGGTATGTGAAGTCAGTGATGGCATGTCTGGATGCAGAAATAAGATTGGGGGTGGTTATTGTAATAGTGCATAATACTAGAGTAAATAGAATTACCAAGAGCTATGCTAAAAATAAAAACAGGTCTTTAGTTATTGAATGAATTAGGTGTAAAAAGAAATCTGTAAGGATCACAGCTGTTTTCATGTTTGGATATCTAAAGAATTGTGGCGCGTTTAATGAAAGAGGAAATAAAGTACAGCCCATAGTGAAAACAAAACAAAACTTGAGAGTTTGGTTTCTGATTTCTGGGTTTTGGCATCCAACTTGTAGATAAGTATGGTATTCCAAAAGAGAACAAGTTCTTGTTCCTACTCTTAACTTTTTCCCCCGGTTTATTGAAGGTTGCAGAGTTGAAACCTGCTTTGTGAAACTGAGCCATGACTTCATCTAGGTGTAAACTCTGACTGAAGTGATGAGATGAAATGGGTTTTCATTAAGCACATAGAAGTACAAAATATACCTTTAAGGAAATGAGTACTTTTTTCTTACATTACTCAAGGTGTACTGCATTCTCATATTACTGTTTTTTATCAGTTATTTGGGTTAAATACATTTATAATATTTTCAGTGGTTTTTTAAAAAAATAAGTTTTGCTTATTTGAAACAATAATATATTTAATTCTTCCATTAACCTTTTCGTTTTGGATGCTTTTAATATAAAAATATTTAGTAAATAGTGATACCTTTTAACATTACTTTATAAGAAACTCTTGTCTTTGTTTGAAAGTAATTATAAATTGATTTTTTAAATCAGTAATTGTAGGAGTGCCTGAGTGGCTCAGTCCTTTAAGCTTCTGACTTTGGCTCAGGGAATGATCGCAGGGTCCTGGTATGCGTGCTCTCTCTCTCTCTTTCTTCCTCTTCCTCCCCCTCTCTCAAATAAATATATAAAATCTTTAAAAAATCAGTAATGGCTTTAGGTCTTATTGTTAGTGAAAATGTATTTAATTCCCATAAAAGATCAATGTCTGAAATACTGAATTCAGTCATTGGCTAAAGATTTATTTAATATTAGAAGAAATCTTATTTGTAATTTGTTTGAATTATTAGAAATGTGTAAAATCTAGTCAAAAATGTTATATTACATATTTGAAAGTTGGGAAGAGTAAATCTTAAAAGTTTTTGTCACAAGGACAGAAAAATTTTTTGTAACTTTGTATGGTGACAGATAACTAGACTTACTGATTTTTTTTTCACAGTGTATACAAATAATTAAGTAGTATACCTGAGACTAATACAATGTATGACAGTTTTACCTCTTAAAAAAAAAAGAGTAGAACCTTATAATATCTACAGATATTAGATCTTCCTGGTAGTGAAAAGTTTCTATTAAAATCCTATGCTTCTGGATGTATGTATGTATGTATGTATGTAGTATTTATTTTATTTATTTATTTATGATAGTCACACACAGAGAGAGAGAGAGGCAGAGACACAGGCAGAGGGAGAAGCAGGCTCCATGCACTGGGAGCCCGACGTGAGACTCGATCCCGGGTCTCTAGGATTGCGCCCTGGGCCAAAGGCAGGCACCAAACCGCTGCGCCACCCGGGGATCCCTGCTTCTGTATTTATATCGGTCTTTGTCAGTACTGTCTATGGTGCCTGTGTGCATGAGAAGACATTTTCAGGGATGACGTGTAAAATTTCTTTACAGGCGCTAACAGATAAACATTTGCAATTGATTTTGATAAAGGGAAACACTAACGTTCAGCCCCAATTAAACATTTTTCCCCACTCACCAAAAGATGCATTATTCTCATTAATAGATCCATATTATAAAAAATGTACTGCATTATTATTTGAATTTAATCAAAAACTTTATGGCAAAAAAACTTTATGGGAAAATATATGTAGAACCTTTTTATACTCTGCCTAAATAAGTCTGTAAAGTTAATAATTTTTAAAGTAATTTAATCGAATTAAAAATGCTGCACTTCATAACTTCATACTAGATAACTTGATAACTTTCATATAAAATTACATAGACACTATGCTCAATATGTATATAGTATAGTCACTAATAAAGTACCTACATGTCATCTTGTATTAGTAATTATTCTATAAATAGAGTACAGAATGCATCATAATAAAAATAAATATGGTCTTTAAAAAACACTTCCTAGTAAGGTGCACAGTTGTAATGACAATCAAAAGATTCTGTCAGTGCTAATGGAAATGAAGAGACATGAAGCGGGGAGAGTTGACTCTTGTTTACTAGAATAGTTTCAGCTGAAATGAAACAGAGCTTAAAATTTCTAAATAGAATTGTGTTTTAAGTGAAAGATTATCTGCTGTTGATAAGAGTGTCCTGCAACTTATGCAGCTTTTATCTGTCTTTCACAGAGTTCCTTAATAAGCATTTACAGTCAGTTTTTGGCAGCCTTAGAATCACTGAAGGCATTCTGGGATGTTATGGATGAAATCGATGAGAAGACTTGGGTACTTGAGCCAGAAAAACCTACCCGGAGTGCAACAACACGCAGAATTGCACTAGGTAAGAGAAAGGATTATGGAGGCTTTTCACATATGTGTGTTTGTACTTTGTATTACTTAGGAAAATGGATCTAAAGAGGACGTTGGACTCTTAGGTGAGACTTTTTTGCATGAAGTCAACGATTAAAACTTTTTGGGATGAACTGTGGTTTATTACTTCGTATTTGAATGTAAATATTCATTTGTATATATGGAGGAGAAAAGGGCAAGTACTGAGGTATTTCATTATAAAAGGTGATGATCCAATGGAAGTATCATTCAGAGATACTGTTTAATTAGCTTCTAATTAGCACAGAAATAGTGGAACAAGTTTTTCAAAACTTACATTATTACTTAGGAAAAAAATTATAATAATGAAAGTCTTCATCCATGAAACTAGATAAGATTGATATGAATGATCTGGGAATATTTTCTGATAAAATTGAGAGGATAAAAAAAAGCTGAAGTGGGCCATGCATGTCATTGAAGAGTAAATAGAAAGCAGAAAATAATAATTAGACATATTTTAAGTATTTTCTTTACTATAAATACATATTAATGAATAATATGTGATATAATTATAAATATCCCTGCACTATTACCATATTATCTTTATTATAAATTATTACTGTATTTTCATTATGAACTAGTAATATATGTTAGTTTTAGAATTCAAGCTGTCAATATTTTAGATATATTAAGCTATATTTGAGTTCACAGTAAGTAGTGTAGTTTGATGATTATACCTGTTTATGTTTCCTTCGTGTTTTTCTTAGCCCAAATAAATTGTTAAAAGGTATATATTCCAAAGGATATTACAAAATTCTGTTGTGAATCATATCCACATTATAAATTTTTGTAGTTTTCCCCCCAGGCATAATAGATTATCTGGGAGAAAAGTAACATGTAATTATGAGAAAAGGAAGGTATTGTGCAGCAGTTCTACAATTAGTATTGTTACTCCATCTAAGAAGTCTAATGGTATTTAATTTGGAATAACAAATTATGGTGTACTTGTAAACAAATAGATATTAATGAAAATATTTTCATCAAAGAACTATAGTAATTAATTTCCTTCATGGCTCCATTTAAATAATTATTTTGATCAGGTAATGATTAAATATACCTTTTATTATATTTCTCATTTTCAGCATAAACAACCTGGTTTTTATTCACTCTATATATACCTTTAAGCTCTTTTTATTTTCCCTTCAAGCATTGATTTGCCTTTTTAAGGCCAAGTTTTTAGCAAATTAATTGAAGTATATTAAATAATGTACCCACTGTTAAGTAATTTCCGGGGCCTTTAGTACATGACATTGCTAAAGGCTAATATGGAATTTGTGCTCATGGTAAAGAATGTCTAAAAAAATGAGATTATAAGTTAACTTGTATTTTTTTCCCATGAATGATTTGTAATCATTTTTTAAATTTTACATGATTATCTTTTTGTCAGGTCTGTTGTAATTGAGCTCATATTATTGCCAGCCTTAGCCAAAAGCTAATGCTATAGTATATGAAATTTATCAAGCCATTTTTACTGTAAAAATAAAATCCAAATAGACTTTATTTATAGTTATATTAATGTATACCTTTAAAAATAGTAAAACTTCTGAAATTAATACAATATTCCTGCAGATAGAGTTTATAAAAAGAATCTGGTGCCAAGTAGAAATAGATTTTCTTAGATTCTATAAACAGTTTAGTTGTTTTTGTTTATGTATTGAATGAATTTCTGATTTAATATGGATAGAATCCGTTGTTAACTTACAATAGAAAGCTTCACATGGGACAAAAGAACTCAGTAAAGATTTTTTCTATATTTTTTATTATTTTTTAAGTTTTTAAATTCCAGTATGAGTGAAATCAAATGGTATTTGTGTTTCTCTGACTGACTTAGTTCACTTAGCATAATATTCCCTAGCTCTGTCCACATAGTTGCAAATGGCAAGATTTTATTGTATTTTATGCCTGGGTAATATTTCATTGTATATCTGTATCACCTCTTCTTTATCCATTCATTAGTCGATGGACCCTTGGCTGTAGATAATTTGGCTTTTATAGATAATGCTGCTGTAGACATCAGGGTGCGTGTATCCGTTTGAATTAGTATTTTTGTATTCTTTGGGAAAATACCTAATAGTGCAATTGCCGGATCGTGGGGTAGTTCTAATGTTTAACTTTTTAAGGGAGTTCATACTCTTTTCCTGAGTGGCAGTACCAGTTTGAATTCCAACCCATAGTGAGTGCAAGAGGGTTCCCCTTTCTCCACATTCTCACCAACACCTGTTTATGTTGTTTTTAGTCATTCCAACAGGTGTGAACTGGTATCTGATTAGAGTTTTGATTTGTATTTCCCTGATAAAGAGTGATTTTGAGCATCTTTTTGTGTCTGTTGACCATCTGTATGTCTTTGGAGAAATGTCTATTCATATCTTCTGCCCATTTTCCCATTGGATTATTTGTTTTTTGGGGGGTGTTAAGTTTTATACATTCTTTTATATTTTGGATACTAACCCTTTATCAGATATGTCAGTTGCAAATATATTTTCCCATTCTGTAGGCTTCCTTTTAGTTTTGTTGTTTCCTTCTCTGTGCAGAAACTTTTTATTTTGATGAAGTTTCAATAGCTTATTTTTGCTTTTGTTTCCTTTGCCTCAGAAGACCTAGAAAGAAGTTGCTATGGCCAGTGTTACAAAGAGGTTACTGTCTGTGTTCTAGGATTTTTATGGTTTTAGGTCTCACACTCAGGTTGTCTTTCACCCATTTTGAATTTATTTTTGTGTTTGGTGTAAGAAAGTGGTTTAATTTTATTCCTTTGCATATTTCTGTCCCAGTTTTCCCATCACCATTTGTTGGAGACTATTCTTTTCCCATTGGATATTCTTTCCTGCTTTGTCAAAGATTCACTGGTCATATAGTTGTAGGTTTATTTCTGGATTTTCTGTTATGTTCCATTGACCTGTGTGTCTGTTTTTGTGCCAATACCATGATGTTTTGATCACTACAGCTTTATAATATTATTTGAAGTCTGGAATTGTGATGCCTCTAGATTTGCTTGTCTTTTTCAAGATTGCTTTGGCTATTCAGGATCTTTTGTGGTTCCATACAAGATTTAGGATCGTTTGTTCTAGTTCTGTGAAAAATGCTGTTGGTAGTTTGCTAGAGATTACATTAAATGTGTAGGTTGCTTTGGGTAATATAGACATTTTAACAATATTTTTTTCTTTTAATCTTCAATAAAATGTCTATTTGTGTCATCTTCAATTTCTTTGATAATTGTTTTATAGTTTTCAGAGTGCAGGTCTTTAACCTCTTTGGTTAGGTTTATTCCTAGGTATCTTGTTTTTGGTGCAGTTGTAAGTGACACTGATTCCTTAATTTCTCTTTCTGCTGAACCATTATTGGTGTATAGAAATACAACAGATTTATGAACACTAATTTTGTATCCTGCAACTTTACAGTTTTTTTATGGAATCTTGTGGGTTTTGTATATAGAATACATGTCATCTGCAGAGAGTCAAAGTTTGACTTCTTCCTTGCTGATTTGGATGCCTTTTATTTCTTTTTTGCCATCTGCTGTAGTTAGGACTTCCAATGTTATGTTAAATAACAGTAGTGAAAGTGGACATCACTGTCTTATTCCTGATCATAGAGGAAAAGGTCTCAGTTTTTCCTCAGTGGGGATGATATCTGTGGATTTTTCATAGATGGCCTTTATGTTGAGGTATGTTTTGTCTAACTCTACTTTGTTGAGAGTTTTTATCATGAATGATGAATGTTGTATTTTGTCAAATGCCTTTTCTGCATCTATTGAAATGATTCTTATCCTTCTTTTAATATGGTATATATATCCCATGGATTGATTTGTGAATATTGAACCACCATTGCATTGCAGCCCAGGAATAAATCCTTCTTGGTTGTGGTGAATGATTTTTTTGAATGTATTTTTGTATTCAACTTGCTAGTATTTTATTGAGAATTTTTGCATCCATGCTCTTCAGGGATATTGACCAAAAGTTCTCTTTTTGACTGGAGTCTTTATCTGGTTTTGGTATCAGGGAAATGCTGGCTTCATAGAATGAATCTGGAGGTTTTCCTTCCTTTTCCATTTTTTGGAATAGTTTAAGAACTATTCCAAATAGTTGAGAACTAGGTACTAACTCTTCTTTTAAAGTTTGGTAGAATTCACCTGTGAAGCCATCTAACTCTGGACTTCTGTTTTTGGGAGTTTTTGGATTACTGATTCAATTTCTTTGTTATCAATCTGTTCAAGTGTTCTGTTTCTTTTTAATTCAGTTTTGGTAATTTACGTTTCTAGGAATTTATCCATTTCCACCAGGTTATCCCAGTTTGTTGGCATATCCCAGTTTGTTTTTCATAATATTCTCTTATAATTCTATTTCAGTGGTTTTGGTTGTTATTTCTCCTCTTTCATTGTGATTTTATTTATTTGGACCCCTTCTCTCTTTTCTTTTGGTAAGTCTGGCTAGAGGTTTATCATTATTATTTTTTTTCCTCAAAGAACCAGCACCTGGTTTCATCGATCTGGTTTTTTTTTGGGGGGGGGGTTATTTTTAGTTTTATATCATTTATTTCTGCTTTAATCTTACTTCCTTCTACTGGCTTTAGGCTTTGTCATTATTTTTCTATCTTCTTTAGGTGTAAGGTTAGGTTGTTTGAGATTTTTCTTGCTTCTTGAGGTATTCCTGTATTGCTGTTACATACCTCCCTCTTAGGGCCACTTTTGCTGCATCCCCAAGGTTTTGGACTGTTGTGTTTTCATTTTCAATTGTTCCCATGTATTTTTTAATTTCTTCTTTTATTTCCTGTTTGACCCCATTCATTGTTTAGTAGCATATTGTTTAACCTCAATGTATTTGTGGTCTTCCCCAATTTTTTCTTGTGGGTTGACTAAATTTCATAGCATTGTGGTCAGAAAAGGTGAATGGTATGATTTTAATCTTTTTGTATTTGTTGAGGCCTGTTTTTGTGACCTAATATGCGATCTGTTCTGGAGAATATTCTATATGCACTTGAAAAGAATGGGTATTCTGCTGTTTTAGGGTACAATGTTCTGAAAATATCTGTTTAGTGCATCTGGTCCAGTATGTCATTCAGAGCCATTGTTTCCTTGTTGATCTTAGATGATCTATTAATGTAAATGGGGTCCTAAAATTCCCTATTACTGTTATCTCTTAGCTCCTTTGTTTTTTAGTAATTGTTCTATATATTTGGGTGCTTCTACTGGGTGCATAAATATTTACAATTGTTAGATGTTCTTGTTGGATTTTTTCTTTTATTATGATATAATATAATATCATCTTTATCATCTCTTGTTATACTCTTTGGTTTAAAGTCTAGTTTGTCCATAGTTAACAATAGAGCTACCCTATGGCCCAGCAGTTGCACTACTAGGTATTTATTCCAAAGGATACAAACATAGTTATTTGATGGGGCACCTGCACCCCAGTGTTTATAGGAGCAGTGTCCATAATAGCTAAAATATGGAAAGAACCCAGATGTCCATCAACATATCAATGGATAAAGAAGATGTGGAGTGGTGTGTGTGTGTGTCTGTCTGTGTGGGTTGGAATATTACTTAGCCATCAAAAAGGTGAAATCTTACCATTTGCAATGACATGGGTGGAAATAGAGGGTATTATTGCTAAGTGAAATAAGTCAGAGAAAATTACATTATTTCACTCAGATGTGGAATTTAAGGAACAAAACAGAGGAGCATAGAGGAAGGGAGGGTAAAAATAACATGAAATCAAAGAGGGAGACAAATCATAAGAGATTCTTAACTATAGAAGACATATTGAGGGTTGCTGGAGGGGTGGTGGGTGGGGGAATGGGGTAACTGGGTGATAGGCATTAAGGAGGGCAAGTGGTGTAATGAGCCCTGGGAGTTATATGCAACTGATAAATCACTAAACTCTACCTCTGAAATAATATACTATATGTTAATTGAATTAAAAAAATAGTCTAGTTTGTCCGATATAAATATGGTTACTCCCATCTTTCTTTTGAAACCCATTTACATGATAAATGTTTCTCCACCCTCTCCCTTTCAATTTGCAGGTGTTTTTAAGTCTAAAATGAGTCTTTTGCAGGCAGCATATAGATGGGTCTTTTTTTTTTTTCCTTTTACCATTCTGACACCCTGTCTTTGGATTGGAGCATTTATTCTATTTATATTAAAAGTGATTATTGATAGAGAATGTTTTGATAAAATTTCATAAAAAATCATAAACATGTTGTTTTTACCATTTATTGTGTTTTGTCTTTTTATGTTTGACCACAGTTCTGCTTTTCAAGAAAGTCATAGAAGTCATTTAGATAATTATCTCTCAATCTTGCTATTTTTTTTAACATTAAAGATCTTTATCACCCTATAGATAATTTTTATTTAAACTGCAATAAAATTCTGACCAGAATTCTAGTATAAATTAATTGTAGTAACTCAGTGAATTGACTGTGTATTTTGAAACTCTGGATGGATCCCCAAATCTTTAGTCATAATCGTAATTTCAAAATTTATATTAGATTATAAAATACTAATATACTTATTTAAAAAACTATAAAACATTAACTAATCTATCCTTTGGTACAATAAGTATCCAGATAAATGCTCCTTTACTTTTTGTCTGATGAACTTTTCTATTTCTATAAACTTTAATATTCTTGTATTTTAGAGAATAAGGCTTCAATAAATATAGAGGTTGACCCCAGGCATCCCACTATGCTTCCTGAGTGCTGCTTTCTTGGAGCTGACCATGGTATGAGCTCTCATATTTAAGTGTTTTTAACAGAGTCATAAAATTATCTTGCACTGTTAAAATACTCTAAAATATCAATATATATTGGTAATCATTTTAAATGAAAATGTCTCATTCTGAACTATGTACTTTTGTAGTTTTTAAAACATACATGATTTAGATTTTATAGTTAAGTAATTAGCAAGTTCTGTATTTAACAATATTGTATATTTCAAAGCTGCTAAGAGAATAGATCTTAAATGTTCTCATCAGAAATTTATAACTACATGCAGTGATAGATGTTAACTAAACTGTGTAGTAAGTGTATCGTAATACATACATATACCAAATCATTATGTTGTACACCTAAAACTAATACAATGTTGTATGCCAGTTATATCTCAGTTAAAAAAAATTATGTGCTAAATGTCACTTCACAAAGTGAGAGCAGCAGACGCTAAATTATTAAACTTTTTTTTCCCCCCATCTGAAGTGGTAAAACCGCTGGGAATTAAACTGAGCAGAAACATACATTTGTGGTAGGTAACTTTGCAATACAATTATGTTTTCTATTAATTTGCAAATTTAGTAACAAAATTCTTTTCATGCTTTCAGGGATCCAGAAAATAGTCTGTTACAAAACTTGAAAGATGTTTTAGAAATAGATTTTCCAGCTCGTGCTAACCTGGAAAAATCTGTAAGTTTTATCAGTGCTTTGATATTCCAAACAGCATAGCATAATGAAAGTTAAATGTTCGTCTTTTAGACACCAGAGAAAAATGAGGCTGAAAGGGAGGGAATTGGAAGAATATTATAACAGACTTCTGAACTGCAAGCAACAGTAGCATCAAAGAACTTGTTAACCTTTGATAAGTGGTTTAAGTATACTTTTTTCATGGTCTTCATAGCAGTAAAGTGATTAATGACAGACATCTTTATTATTAAAAATAGGGGGAAAGGTCCAAAGTAGCTAATGAGATGTTTGGATATTCTCTTACTATCTACTTATGAATCATTGAAATAAAGTTTTAATTAGCTTGATGTATTTGTGAAAGGTGGCTGTACAGTTTTTAAAAATGAATAGACATCACTGTGTTGCAAAAATAATAAACTTAGAATTGATTTTTGATAAAGCTGCTGAAAGGTTGTAGACTCAAAGTGGTGGGGATATTTTTGTCTTATTCCTTTAGTTATAGAATTTTGAAGTTTAGTAATCACTAGCTAATGTCAGTTCTTCTCTTTCCATACTACTGTGCCATTATATTGACATACAATATGGGAAAACTGAGCTCAAAATAGAATCTTTTTGAGGAGATCTGTGTTACTTGTTGGATGAAAAAGGAAGTATTCTTTTCACAAATAGCTTTTCTAAGGTGTTAAATAGTGATGTAACTATTTTCTGTAATATAGTGATATAGCTACCTTTATAAAAACTTTATATAAAGTTAATATTTATACGTATTACTCATTTTTTCTTATTTTATCATGTGTGTTTTAAACACATATGCTTATAAATATTTATTTTCTTTTGAAGGATTTTTCTTTGGATTGTGGGATTTGTTATGCCTATCAGCTTGATGGTGCCATTCCTGATCAAGTGTGTGATAATTTACATTGTGGACAGCCTTTCCATCAAATATGCTTATACGAGGTACAAATAAAAAAATAACCTTGGCAAGACTTTTTTGGCTACCATGACATAGGAATATAGGAGTCTAAAATCTGTTTAGTGAATGGTGATCTCTATTGCCATTAGCTTCTTTACCAGTTCATTTCCAGATGCTCATGTGCTTTCATTTTTTTCATCCTGGTCACTAATAAATGAAGAAATCCCAAACAGGGAAAAAAAATACCTAGAATATGTTTATGGACTGCTTATTGATGCTCACAAATCAAATTGATGTTATCTTGGTTTCTTCAAGTAAATATCTCCTGTAATAACCACAGTGCAAACTCTGTAGACTCATCCAAATGGGAGTAGTGGTGGCAATAAGGTGAAAGGGAAGTAGCACTATCAAGTCTCTATTACTCTTCAGAGTGCACAAGTATAGACTAAATGTAAGAATCTTACATTTGATATTGAGAAGAATGCATTAACCTTTTACTATTTATTTACTATATATGAATTCTGCTTTCATTCCTGTGTAGTCACTTGGTCTCTATAGCATTCATCTTAGTGCACAGTTGACATGATTAACCATATATGCATATATATGTAGAACATCTTGTAGTTGTATCGTGCTTTGTCTTCTTTAATATCACCTCCCGTTTTTGTGCTTAGAGACGGCAGTTGGTGTTATCTGCACTTTAACAATGGAGAACATAGAGATGTCAATTTACCTTATATTAAAATCATAAAGTACCAGGTCTAATTATAGAGATATTCTTAAGGGAACATATGCTTTCTTTTGTAATAATGAATATTCATTTAATTTTTTAAAATGGACTACACCTCATGCTTCTAATTAATGGATTGAGAATTAACCCAGTATTGGTGATTAAGACCTAAATATTCAAGAGCCTATGGTATCTTTTATAGCAGCAATGCTTAATTTGTAATAAATGATTTTAGGTGGGGTCTGTGAACCACATGGACTTGTGTGCATTATTTTTGTGACTGTTTTGGGAGTTGAGAAAGTGCATAAAGGGGCCCATAAACCAATGGCATTGACCTTGAAATCCATGCTGGTCTCCCCTTGTTATTCAGCATATTATTACCAGTCTGGTATGGGTTCAGGATATGTTCCCTTTACTTTTTGTAAAAGAAAATTAAGAAGGCAAATCTTTTAGAATATGTACTCAAAGGATGTGCTATTTGGAGTATCTGTGATTTGTAATCATGCTGACACTGATCCCTTTATCTTCTCTTTTTAAAATCTTTAGTGGTTGAGAGGACTGCTGACTAGTAGACAGAGTTTTAACATCATATTTGGTGAATGCCCATATTGCAGCAAGGTAAGAAAATCATTAATCACATTTCATATAATGTGCCTAGCTTTTAGTAACATGTTTTGGAAGATAAGCTGATATGCTATATCTATCTATCTATCTAAAACATTTTGTTACATCTTTTTTAAATTGCTCCTTTGACCAAAAAAAGTATTTTCTAAACTGTATCATGACACTATTTTCTAGTACAAAGCAGTCTTATTTTTAGAATGTCCACAAACTTACTTTGTTAAAATGTGTTCTCTTTTTACAAGCCAATTACCTTGAAAATGTCTGGGAGGAAATCCTGAAATAAGAATGTAACATTTCTGTGAAGAACTGGCAACTTTAAAAATTATCAAAAGGATTTTATTTGAGCTCTTCAGAGAAAATATAAAGCAAGACATACTAAAGTCAAAAGAAAAAGAATGATGAAGCCATAATAATACATGTCTGCCTTTGTCTTTTCACTAAGAGTAAAGTCTGTGACCTCCAAACCAGTTGTAGAAGTATATGTATACCAAGAGGAAGATCTTGAATTATTGAATATATCTGGACTGGTAAAATCTTGATAGGGTTCATAAAATGAATTTGGGAATTGTATACTGCTGGCTTGTTGTGGAGAACTTTTTATTTCATTCCGAATTTCTTGAGACTCATAATACTTCTGTCTTCTTCTTGTGCTTTCCTATAGGGAAGAAAAAAAATATATCAATCATATATATATGGTGTTAGGTTTGGGTTATCCTAGTACTTATTTTGTGTATTCTGTAAGAATACTAAATAAAACATGTTACACAAAAAGAACAAATTTTTGTATATTTTTTCCCGAGAAGTTTTAGGTCCTGGATCCTATGTTTTATCACATTAACCAACCAGAATCTAGTTAAACTGATTGGTTCTTTCAAATCAGCAAATAGGCCATCCCATAAGTAATTTATCCTCTAAAAATATGAAATATGAAAACAATTTTCTTGGCAAGACAAAAAACTGGGCTTATTAATCTTACATGGGCAGGACAGTCATAATTAGAAAGCTTTTTGGTCATTAATAATTAATGATTCTAAAGGAGCCAAGGCAGCAGAACAAGATGGTGGGGGCAGTGCTACATGTCCGCAGAGCAGTATCAATCAGCAGCCTCCTGCCCAGGCTCCAGAGAATGACGTCTTCCAATAACAGAGCTTGAGAAGACAGCTGGTTAAAATCCTTATTTGTCCTGAAAGTTGATCCAAGAAAAGATGCTCATTCTAATCTCCTAGCCAAAAAGGAAACAAGCAGGCTCTACAAATTATAGTTTTGCAGTGTTAAACTGAAATGCCTAGAAGCACACAACAAAATTTGTCAAGAGATGTTGCCAGAGATTCATGAAGATAAACATTAACTTTGTACTCTGGTAGGGACTTGGAATATACTGTATGGCAAGCAGGATCAAGTTGTCTACCTGTGGAGGTATGAAGGAGGATATCCTCATAATAAATCTCTGGATAAACATAAAAATCAGGTATTTGTGGAATTCCGTAAGGCAAGAAGCAACATGCTTATTTCTTAGGAAGAATCAGCCACTATTCCAAGGATAGGACCTAATATACGTGAACTCAGATCTTAGCAACTCCAGCCAGAAACTGATTGCATAGGGCAATTACTATTTAGGCAAAATGTGGGTTTATTTTGTTTTGTTTTGCTAAACTAACCTACACATTGATTGGACACAGTCTCAGTCAAAATCCTAACAGGCTTTGGAAATGCACAGGGCCCAAAGTAGCTAAAACAACCTTGATAAAGAACAGAATTGAAAGAAACATTCCTCAATTTCAAAACTGACCACAAAGCTAGAGAAATCAAGACAGAATGGTTCTGGCATAAGAACCAGTATTCAGATCAGTGGAATAGAACTGAAAGTCCAGAAGTAAACTCTCACATAAATGAGCAGTTGGTTTCCAACAAAAGGACCAAGGACAGGTAATTTTCGACAAAGGTGTGGAAGACACTGGACATCCTTGCAGAAAGATAAATTTAGACCCCTACCTCATTTTACACAAAAATTCTAGACCTAATAGCTAGAATATAAAACTTTTAGGGAAAAAAAAAATCTTTGTCTAACTGTAGACCCAAAGAGTTCTCATATATTTGTAATTCAAAGGACATCATTTAAAATAAAAAGTCACAGGGTGGGAGAAAATTCTGCAAATCATTTATCTGATAAAGGACTTGTATCCATAATATGTAAAGAAGACTTGACTAGTTTTCTAAAAGCATGTGAGAAGATGCCAGCATCATGGATTATAAGAGAAATGCAAATCAAAACCAGAATGAGGTATATCTTACCAATGGCCATTATCAAAAGAACAGAAAATAACATGGTGAAGATAGATTGGAACCCTTGTATACTCTTGGTAGGGCTGTAAAATGGTGCAGTCATTATGGGAAACAGTACAGAAATTCCTCAAAACATTAAAAGTAAGGGATCCCTGGGTGGCTCAGTGGTTTAACGCCCGCCTTTGGCCCAGGGCGCAATCCTGGAGTCCCGGGATCAAGTCCCATATCAGGCTCCTGGCATGGAGCCTGCTTCTCCCTCCTCCTGTGTCTCTGCCTCTCTTTCTCTATGTCTATCATGAATAAAATAAATAAATAAATAAGTAAGTAAGTAAATAAATAAATAAATAAATAAATAAAATCTTTAAAAAAAAATTAAAAGTAGAATTACCATATGATTCAGCTATCCTACTTCAGATATATATTCAGAATTCAAATAAGTTTCTTGCAAAGATGTTTATACACCCATCATAGCATTATTCCCAGGAGCCAAAAGGAAGAACAACCCAAAGATCTATAGGTAGATGAATGGATAAAGAAAATGTGATATAAGCATATAATGAAATATTTTGCAGCCTTAAATCCTACCACATGCTACAATATGAATGAACCTTGAGGACATTATGCAGAGCAAAATAAGCCAGTCACAAAAGGACGTATATGATTCCACTAACACAAAATATTTAAAGAGGTCAAATATCAAAGTAAAGGGGCAGTTGTCAAAGTGCAGGGGAACTGGTAGTTAGTGGGCCTAGAGTTTCAGTTTTGCAAAATGTAAAGTTCTGGAAGTTGTTATACAACAGTATGAATTGTACTTGGCACTACTAAACCACACAATTGAGGTATATGCTTTCTACCACAATAAAAAATAAAATTTAAAAACAGTGATTCCCAAAGTTCATCATGACATCCGCATCTTTTACCCAACGTATATGCCATCTATAACCAGAGTAAACTACCTAGGAACAGACCAACCACTATAGACTGAACAGATACAATATATGTAAGTTCCAGGAATTTCTTAAGTGTTTTTAACATCATTCCTGTTGGCCAGAGCTCCAAGAATCTGTTTCCTGCTTTCAAATAAGCTGGTTAAAAGTTCTGTTTCTGCTTCACATTGGTGACCTGACCTTCCTTGTACTATTTATCAAGTCAGGAGAGATTTAAAAACAAGGCAAAATATTTCAATCTTCATTTGATGTATTACCATCATTCCTCACAATAGCTACTTTCTCGACCTCTAAATGACCATTCTTCAAACTTGAGTTTTACTCTCACAAAAGTCACTTTCAGGATAGAGTTTTAGAAGGTAAAAAGTAACTTCTACATAAGGTATATAAAACAAAATAGATGTCTTGAAGCACTTTAGTTCTTCTACTTCGAAGAAACTATTGAGAGTCAAATAACTGACTTTAAGCTACTCTTTACTGCCTGAGAGCTAAAAAGTCATCCTATCACCATTTTCCTAAAGTTTTGTTATCTTTGATGCACCTGGCTGGCCCAGGGTAGAGCATATGACACTTGATTTTGATCATGAGTTCAAGCCCTATGTGGGCCATGGAGCCTACTTAAAAAAAAAGTTTCAACTTTATTTGCTACAAGCAAAGTAAGTGATAATTACTCCCATAAAGCACTGTTCTTCCACAAAGAAAAAGAAAATATGCCATCAAATTGTATATTTTTAAAGGCTGAGACCACCGGGAAGCTAACTTAAGTAGCATTTACATATACATGTGGAAGTAGATGATAACCCACCTAGATAAGAACAGAAGTCAAGCTACTAGAATTTCAAGATGGAATTGTCTACTATATAACCTGTGTGCCCAGTCTCTCTTTAAGCAACAACTGATATCAAATAGGAAGGCGCTCATGTAAGGATTTAACCACCAGTTGTCTTCAGTTTACTGAGTGATCTGCTTGGGAAAGATAGTCTGTGGCATGGGTTGTAAAAATGTTGTGAGCTGCCTGTTTTGTGAATAAAGATTGGAACACAGCCACACTCATTTGTTTATGTATTGTCTATGGCTGCTTTTATACTGCAATGGTGGAGTTGAATTATTCTGACAAAGAGTAGGCTGTAAACCTAAAATATTTACTGTCTGGCTCTTTAAGAAAAAGTCTGATCTATGGCATAGTTTTTCAAACATTAGAAAAAGCATACAAATCATTTTGGGATCTTGTTAAAATGCAGATCTCATTCAGAAGGTCTGACATGAGACCTTAGATTCTGTGTTTCTAAGAAGCTCCAGGTAATGCCAATGCAGCTGGTTGGCACAGCATACTTTCAGTAGCAGGGGCTTAAGGTATGCAGTAATCTATTTTGCTAGTTTAGTGTTTCCCAACCTGGGACAATTTTGCCCCACAGGACATTTAGCAACTTCTAGAGAGATTTTGGGTTACTATGACTGGGAGAAGGTACTATTGGATCTATTGGATAAAGACCAGAGATATCCTATAGTGTACAGGATAGACCCTTAACCCAGCTCAGTATGCCCAGAGTGGATGCTGTGGAGAAACTTTGAATTCTGAGCAAGTTACTAGCCTTGAATGCATATCAGAGTCAATTAAAAACCTATTAAAAATATCAATATCTCCTTTAGTTCTGGCCATGAAAAATGGGCATCAGACCTTCTCTCCTGCTGTTAAAGCCCATGAAATGAACACAACAGAGTTGGACAAATGAAGCAACCTATCAGGCACAGAAAACAAACAAGGCTGTCATTCTTGAAAAAAGGAAAACCACCTAGATCTTAGGCTACAATTTCAGATGACCCTTACCTTAGATCAGCCTCCAAAAAGCCCAAACAAGTCAGGACCTGACTAATAAGTTGAATCACCAATAAACTACCTCCCAGGATAAAAGTCAGCACTCTTTAAAGGAATACAATAAAATGTGGAATTTCAAGAACTGACTTGTATTCATAATATTCAGCATATAATAAAACCTTACTATACATGAGGAACAGGAAAATGTAAAAAGGAGAAATAGATATGACCCAGATGGTAAAATTTCAAACAAGGACATAAAACCTCTACATAAGTATGTTCAAGGACTTAAATGAAAAGTTAAATATAATTAGTGAACAGATTGAGAGACTCATCAGAGAAATGGGCAACATAAAATACTGCTTGAATGGAAAAATACATGAAATTTAAAAATCCACTGGTTAGGTTTAATAGCTAGAGGTCAGGCAAAGGATTAGACTGAAGCACAAGATAAAAGACTAATTTGGAAAATGAACAAAAGCCTCCGGAAAGTCCTGTTGAGAAAAGGTAAAGAATTCTAACTTACATGTACCTGGGTCTCTGAAGAAGAATCAGGATTAAGGCATGAAACAAATCATAGGTCAAACTTTTCCAATTTGATGAGTTATCAACCCACAGATTAAAAAAAAAAAGCTCAATGAATCCAAAGCAGAATAAAGACAACCATATCTAGAAAACCAAAGATAAAAAAGCAAATATTAAAAGCAGCCAGAAGAGACACACACACACACACACACGTCAGTAAGAATAACTGCTAACTTATTAGGAAAAAAACATACAGAAGACAGGAAACAGCATCTTTTAAGTTCAGAACGAAAAATTCCATGTCCAGTGAACCCTTCATGGTGAAGTTGAGGAGCATCTAGTTCCAGACAAGACAGTAAGTATAGAGGAATAGAGTAGAATTACTCTATTCCTTCTGCTTAATTACTACTGAAGTTTTTTTGGACAAAGAGCAATTAAGAGAACTTTCTGAAAGGTACAGAATAGAAGGAAGACTGGATAAGGACCTTACGACACAAGGAAGGACCCAGCCAGATGTCTCACCCCCAACCACCTTTTGATGCCTATTTATCCCAGCCTGGTCTATAATGTAGTCTACATTTGAAACAACAAAATGCACAGACAAAATAAGGTCCAAGAAAAAGCCTGCTGTCTTTAAACAATGGATCAGCAGGAGGGCAAGTACACAGTTCAGAGCACTTTTGACTATACCTGCTCTATTCTAGATGAACATCATGAAAGAAGCTGTATATACCCTTTCTACTTCCCACTAGGTGATGTGGAAACTGTGGGGTGGAGTCCTGTCAAGCATTGCCACCTTGTGCTAACCAGGAAGCATACCTGCCCCTCCCCACCAAGGACTGAGACTCAAGTGGAGCCCTGTCAGCAAGACCATGCGCACACTAACAAAGCAACAAAGCTGTACCCTATCCCACTGGGGTTATTTATGAGTCAGAACCCTGTCACCCATTTCCAGCCTATATTACTGCAGTGGTACTTCCCCCTCCTTACCAGATACTATGGAGACCAAAGGGCAGAGCCTTTTAGACTGTTCTCCTCTGCACTAACATAGGCAGAAGCAGTACCTCTTCCTCCCCAACGGGCACTGTGGAAATCGTGCAGTAGAGCCCTAAGGGCCATTCCCACCTGCATTAAGCAAACATCAGCAAAAAGCAGCAACTCTATTTCTCACTGGCCTCCAGCACTGGAGAGGAGCCCTATTGATCCATCATTGTCATGCATTAAGAAAAGGCAGTACCCCTACATCATTCTAAGTAGAAAAGCCTGTTCTAGGTAATTAACAGACTACAAGAGAACTAGCTAAGCTATAGAAAAAAATTATGACACCAGACACCAATGGGATGTAACTGATATTGATAGAGCACTCCGCCTCAAAACAGCAGAATGCATGCTCTTTTCAGTTGGCATTGGAACATTCACCAAGACAGACCATACCCGAGGTCATAAAATAAGCCTTAACAAATTTAAAATAAAATTATACAAAGTATATTCTCAGACAATAATATACATTAGACATCAGTAACAAAATGGGAAAAATCTTCAAATACTTATAAATTAACATACTCTTCATAGCCAAAGCATCAAAAGAGGTCTCCTGAAAAAGTACAAAATTTAACAAAAATACAATACAGAAGGATTTATGGGATGTAGTTAAATCAGGGCTTAACAAGACATTTATAGCATTTAATACTTAGAAAAAATGAAAGGGCTCAAAACAATAGTCTAACTTCCACCTAAACTAGAAAAAGAAAAGGAAAATAAACCAAGAATCAAGCTGAAAGAATAGGAAAGTTTCCACAAACACTTGAAAATTTAAAAACATTCTTCAGAATGGGTTAGAGACCCCAGATAAACTTAAAAACATATTGAAGTAAATTAAAATATATCAAAGTATATAAGGTTTGGCTAACAGTGCTAGATGTGAAATCTATATATTAAATATTAAATCTATATATTAAATACCTAGAAAAAAAAGAGAAGTCTCAATTCAACAATTAGAAACATAAGTTACTATCTCAAGAAACTAGAAAAGAAAATACATAGCAAAAAGAATAGAAATCAGGGAGATTGACGATAGGAAAAAAAAAAACCCTCATCCTTTGAAAAAAACCAATAAAATTGATAAACTCTCAAGATCTAGAAATATTTCTACAGACCCCATAGCCATTTAAAGGATTAAATAAGGGAGTACTATGAACACTTCTACACATAAAAAATATGACTGCTTAGATACAATGGGCTGATTCTTAGAAAACCACAAATAATCAAAGCTAAATCAAGATGAAACCTTTACTACAGGTTGGTAAACTGTGGTCCACAGACCAAATCCAGCCCACCACCTGTTTTTGTAGAGCTACCAAATAAGAATGAGATTTTGTGACATTTGAGAAATCATATGATCATACTAATTGATACAGAAAAAGCACCTGATAAAATTCAATACTTATTCATAACTCTTAATATCCTAGAAAAGCAGGTGAACTTCATCAACTTGATAAAGAACACCTACCAAAAATCTACAGCTAACATCATACTAAAAGGTGGAAGGTGGGGATCCCTGGGTGGCGCAGCGGTTCAGCGCCTGCCTTTGGCCCAGGGCGCGATCCTGGAGACCCGGGATCGAATCCCACGTCGGGCTCCCGGTGCATGGAGCCTGCTTCTCCCTCTGCCTATGTCTCTGCCTCTCTCTCTCTCTCTCTGTGACTATCATAAATAAATAAAAATTTAAAAAAAAAGGTGGAAGGTGAAAAATTGAAAACTCACATATTCTTCAACACTACATCCATACTTTAGAATACTACTTACCAATTAAAAGGAATGAACTAAACTACTAATAGATAACATGCAACACTCGGACCTTGAGGGCATTATGGAGAATGAAATAAAGCCCACCTCAGCTTAGGTCATGATCTCAGAGTCCTGAAATCAAGCCCTGCATTAGGTGCTCCACTCACTGGGGAATCTGCTTGTCTCCCTCTCTCTCTGCCCTTCTCCCGCCTCCCGTTCATGCTCTCTCTTCCTTCCCTCTAAAATAAATACATAAATCTTAAAAAACAAACAAACAAACAAAAAACCCTTTAATATTTATTGTAGTATAGGTTTCCTAGAAACTAATTCTATCGCTTATCTGTCTGAAAATATCTTTATTTCACCTTTTTTTTTTTTTTTTTTGGTGTGGGGAGAGCTGGAACTGTATTTTACTTCTGAATATATTAACATTTTAAAGTAACTGCAACACTCAGAAATTGAAAAAATAGCAAACTCCTGTGTACCCTTCACCCAGATTCCCCAGTGACATCATCTTAATAACCACATTATAATTTTCAAAACCAAGAACCAGTTGTAAACTCAAATCTATGGAAGGTCTGAAGAATTCCAACAACAGTAAATATGGGGATATTTAAGACTTTTTTTTTCTTCCTCATTAATTTCTTTGAAATGAGATTTTTATTTTTTAATTTTTAAAAAATATTTTATTTATTTGACAGAGACCGAGTAAGTGAGCACAAGCAGGGAGAACAGCAGAGGGAGAGGGAGAAGCAACTTAACCAACTAGATGCTACCCAGGCACCCCTAAAACTGATATTTTAAAGCACAGTAACTGTATTATGGAATTAATTATATATGTAAAAACAAAATGTATGACATCAATAGCACAAAGGATGGGGGATGAATCGAAATGTGTTTTCATAAGGTTCTTACATTATATGTGAAGTGGTTGGTATATTAGTCAAGGTAGACCATGGTATGATAAGTTAAAGATGTATATTGTAGTTTCTAGAGCTATGCTACTATAGTAGCCATTGACCACGTATGACTTGAACACTTGGGAGTGTTCTGAACACTTGGCTAGTCTGAATTAAGGTGTGCTGTTAGTGTAAAACACACAGATCTTGAAGACTTCATATGAAGAAAATAATGTAAAATGTCTCAATTTTTATTACAATTCTAATATTTTGGATATTGGTTCAATCAGACTATATTATTAAAGAAAACTTTACCTGTTTCTTTAAAATTACATATGTAGCTTTCACTTTATTTCTATTAGAGTGGTTTGAGAGCAAGGGTTTGCAAACTTTTTCTTTAAAGGACAGATGGCAAATATTTTCAGAGTTTTAGGGCATGTAGTCTGTGTTACAATTACTCAGCTCTACCACTATAACATGAAAGTAGCCACCGACAACATGTAAGAGAATATGTAAGTGAGTAAGTATGACTGTGTTGTAATATAACTACAAAAATAGGTGGCTTGCTGAATTTGGCCCATAGGCCATAACTTGCTGAACTAAAGTACCCACTACAACAAAAACAAAAACCAAGAAACTAAAAAAGAACCCAAAGCAGTATAGTTTAAAAATTGAAGACATGAAAGACAAATTCTTCATTACTCTAAAAAGAAGCAGGAGGGAGGTAAAAAGTGACAAAGAATGAAGAGGGCAAAAAGAAATCAAACAGTGATTGTACATTTAACTCCAATGATTACATTCAATGGAAACAGACAGATTAAAAGTTTTGTGAGGTTGTACAAAAAAGAAGACAAACTCTGTTATTTACAAAAGCACTCACAGACACAAAAACATAGAAAATACAAAATAGAGATGCCTGGGTGGCTTAGCAGTTGAGCCGCTGCCTTCATTTAGCTCAGGGCATGATCCCGGGGTCCAGGGATGGAGTCCCACATCACGCTCCCTGTGGGGAGCCTGCTCCTCCCTCTGCCTGTGTCTCTGCCTTTCTCTATCTCTCTCTCTGTCTCATAAATAAAATCTTTAAAAAATATATAAAACAAAACATTAATATAAAAGGATGGAAAAGGATATATCATGTAAACTAATCATAGGAAGGCTGGAATTGTTAAAATCAAATCAGATAAAGTAGAATTCAAGACGAATACTGACAGAAGAAAGATGTTTCATGGTGATAAACAGATATTTCACCAGGAAGATGTAACAGTTCTAAATTTGTATGTACCTATTAACAGAGCCATCAAAATCCATGAAGCAAAAACTTACAGAACTAAAGGAAAAATAGAAAAATGTGCAATTACAGTTGAAGACTTAACATTTCTTTGTCATTACGTGACTCAACAGAAGGACAAAATAAAGTAAAACAGTAAGGATATAGAAGGTTTGAGTAAGACAAAAAATCAACCTAATAACATTTTAAAATAGTAAACGGCAAACTTCAGAGTATTCATTTGTTAGAAGTACACAAGGAACATTCACCACACTAGATGGTCAACTTGGCCATAACACAAGTTTAAAGGATATTAAGAATACAGGATATGTGTCTGATAATAACCGTTAAATTAGAAGTCAGAAACAAAAAGGTACAAAGACAATCTCAAAAATATTTAGGAATTAAAAAGCATACTTCTAAATAATCCACTGGATCAAAGAAGTCAAGGGAAATTCGAAAATATATTTAACTAAACAACAGTGAAACACAACATATCAAAATTTGTGGACTACATCTAAAGGACTGCTTAAAAATTTTGTATAGTTTTATTTTATTTTTTAAAAAAGATTTATTTGAGAGAGAGTGAGCATGTGTGTATGCATGCAAGATTGGGGCGGGGGAGAAAGACTCCCCGACTCCTTGCTGAGCACAGAGCCTGACCTGGGGCATGATCCCACTAGGCCAAGATCACTACCTGAGCCAAAACCAAGAGTCAGGTGCTTAACCAACTCTGCCACCCAGGTGTTCCACTATATATTTTAGGGAAAAAAAAAAGGTTTAAAATTAATTTTAGCTATAACCTTATGAAGCTTGAAAGAAAAGAGTACCCAAAATAAGTATAAGGAAGGAAATGATAAAGAATGGAAATTCGTGAAACAAAAAAAATCAACAGTAGATAAATCAACAAATCTAAAAATCAGTTCTTTGAAAACATCAATACAAACAACAGGCATCTAGCTAGACTACCAACAAAAAAAAAAGGAAAAAGAAACTGAAAGGTTACCATTATCAAGAATAAAAGTGTCACATCAAAATGGATACTGAAAATGCTAAAAGGAGAATAATATGAACTACATAGTACTGAAAAATGTAATTTAGATGAGATCACAAATTCCTTGAATGACACATATTACCAAAATTGACACAAGAAGAAAAAGAAAAATCTAATGATTTCATTATAGATGTTAGAGTAAATTCATAATTAAAAATTTTCCTATGATAAAACTCTGGACCCAGATGATTTTCTTGCTAAATTCTATTAAATATTTATGAAAGACAAATCTTAGTAAAACACTTCCTGAAAATAAACCCTTCCAACTGATATAATGACCTAAAAACAAAACCACACAAGGATATGAGGAAAGAAATTATAGATCAGTATCTCTCATCAATGTAGATATAAAAAACCCCTTAATGGAATAATAGCAAATTGAATTCAGTATGACAACACATCATGACTAAATGGGGTTTATCCTAGAGACAAAAGGTTGATTTAACATTCAAAAATCAATGTAATTCATTATTCTAGTAAAGGAGAAAAATCATATGATCAGCAGATCCCCCACAAAACAATATACATTCATGACCTAAATTTTATTTTCTTTCAACAAACTACAATGAAATTTCCTCAGCCAATAAAGAGTATTTAAGAAAAACCTACAGCTAACAACATCATGTTTAATGGTTAAGGAATGAATATTTTCCAGCAAAGAACAGGAACAAAGCAAGGATTCCCACTCTGGATATAGTATTAGAGGTCACTGCAGGTGTAATAAAGCATGAAAAAAGATATGAAGGCATACGTGTTGGAAAGGAGGAAATAAAACTCCACTCACAAACATGATCATGTAGAAAGATCCTAAGAATCTACCAAAAAAACTACTAGAATTAAAAAGTGTATTTAGAAAGATCCCAAGATACAAGGTCAATATGCAAAAATGATATTTACAATAGAATTTAAAATATTTAGACATAATTTTAATGGAAAATGTATAAGATATCTACACTAAAAACTATAAAACACTGCTGAGACAAGTAAAAGATCTACATAAATGGAGAGAAGTATCAGTTTCATACATCAGAAGACTCAAATGTGCTGCTGGGATCTTCAGTTCCTCTAAACTGATCTTTAGATTTAGCAGAATCGCAATCAAAATTCCATTTGCTTTTTAGTGGAAATTGACAAACTGGTTACTAAATTTTATGGAAAGGAACAGAACCCAAAATGGTAAAGCATTCTGAAGAAAATGCTTGAAGGACTTCTACCTATTTCAGAACTTGTTGTAAAGTTGCAGTAATTGATGAAGTGTGGTTTTGGTGTAAGGACTAACAGAAGAGAAGAGAGTCCAGAAACAGACCATGATTTACACTATTAGTTGACTTGAAAAAGACTCCAACAAAACTTAATTAGGAAAAGGAAACTATTTTTAACAAACGGTGCTGAGACAAATGGCTCTTTCATGTAAAAATAACCTCAACCCCTTATACCATACACAAGAATGATCTGAGATGGCTCAGAAACTTGAAATGAAAGCTAAAACTATAAACGTTTTTAAAAAATGCATAGCAAACTGTGACCCTGAGATAGGCAAAGTTTCCTCAGGTTTCTTTACAGAAAAAAAAAAAAAAAAAAGATAAACTGAACCTCAAATAAAAATAACAGTTTTTGCTCATTGAAGATACTAATAAATAAATGGTCAGGCTGCACACTAGACTATATTCACAATACAGATGTACATAGAATTCCTACAACTGAGTGGTAAAGAGACAATCATCCACATAAAATTGATCAAGACATTTCACAAAAGAAGATAATGGGCAGTCAGCACATGAAAAGGTGCCCAAATTATTATCAGGCATGTGATAATTGAAATCAACAGAGATAACATATGTTGGAATGGCTGAAATTAAAAACACCAAAACCAAATGTTGGGGAGGATCTAGGATTACTGGTAGGAGTACAGAATGGAAGTATTTTTCAGCTTTTTATAAAGCTGAACATACATCTGCCCTGTGAGCTAGCAGTTCCACTTCTTAGGACAAACAAAACGTAGCCATAGAAGGACTTGTGTCACAATGTTCATAGCAACTACTATTATTCATGGTGGCTAGAGCCAGGGGCAGCCCGGGTGTCATTTTTTTTGTTGTTGTTGTTTTTTAAAGATTTTATTTATTCATTAGAGAGAGAGAGAGAGAGAGAGGGGCAGAGGGAGAAGCAGGCTCCATGCAAGGAGCTGATGTGGGACTTGATCCAGGGACTCCAGGATCATGCCTTGAGCCAAAGGCAGATGCTTAACAGCTGAGTCACCACAGTGTCCCGCCAGGTGTCGTTAATACGAGAACGGATATATGAATTATGATGTAGTTCCACAATGGAGTACCACTCAACAAGAAAAAGAACAAATGGCTGATAGATGCAGCAATATGAATTAAAAACAAAAAACAAACAAACAAACAAAAACAATGCTGAGCGAAAGAAGCCAGACCCAAGAGTGCATACTGTGTGACTACATGGTTTTGACATTCTAGAAGAGGCCAAACAAGCCTAGTGATGAAAATCAGAATATCAGAACAGTGGTTGCCTGGGAGTAAAGGGACTGACTGAGAAAGGGAACAAAGAGCTTTCTGGAATGATAATATCTGCATGCATGTATCTCAGTGCCACCCCAATTAAAATAAATCAATGTCTTTGCTTAGAATCTTTGCTGAGAACCTGGGCATCAATTTTTTATCATCCCTCCCTATCTCCATATATAAGTAATTCTGGTGGACAGTAAGGGTTGAAAACGAACATTCAAGATCTAAAAATTTTATCACCAAGCAGTATTTGTCTATAATTTTATAAGGTGGGAACTGTAACTGCAAAAGATTCTTATTAGTACTAAAAAAGCCTTCTGTGGATAAACGTATACACTTGCTCGTTGGATGAAGAAATGCCCAACTTCTACGCATCTAATTTTTGCCTTGGCTGCCAAAAAGTTCAAAGCCAAATTCAGTGTTCAGTTTCGTGATTAACATCCCAGCTGCCTGATACACCAATCTGGGGGGTGGGGGGAGATAGAAGATGAGGGGCCATTAAAATATCCTATCATATTTTAAACTACCTCAAATCATGTTGGGGAAAATGACAGAATATCAATCACGTAAAATGTTGGTCATTTTGGAAAAAAAATTTTTTTCACAAAAGATATAAATACATTGTATGCTTCTGCTTCTTGTCAAAAAAAAAAAAAAAGGGTGGGGGTTAGATCAGGAAAGACTTTTGCTGTTGCCTGGATGAGTCCTCTGCTAAAGGTAAGTCACTACCCAACCAAATGATCGACTAACGTAAAAAATACATCATTTTAAAATACAACCATATTGACAGGGAAACTCTCCCCTTTTATTTGATTAGAAGGGTGAGATTGGAGGAAGCCATGTAAGAGTACGGAATATGTGAAGAGTCCCTAATGGATCATAGATGGCATAAAAAATTTAAGTGCACTTCATTACATTCTTAAGGCTAAAGAAAGAAATCAGATCTGTACGCAAATGTGCTCACTGTCATTCTGTTTCTATGATGACTGGTGTCGGCTGCTTTGATTTCATCCACTGGATAGGATATTTTTCTGCCCTTCTCATTTAACCAAACCATACAACCTTGGCCCTCAGGAGAAAATAAAACGTCTTTATTCCCAAAGGGCATATTCTAATGTAACATGAAGGAAAAAAGAAACAACAAAAAGCCTCTCACCTGAGTTGTCTCACTGTTAAAAAATCCAGTCAGCGGTTCCTCTTTTTGCACTTTTCTCCCCGTTAAGCAGGACTCAGCACTTCTCTCACTATGGATGTTTTTTTCTATTAACCTATTTTGCATCTGATTGACTTGCTTTGTTGCAGCCTTTCGAGGAACAACCTGTTGATAGAGAGTAATAATGTATAAAGAAAACTTTTGACACTTGTAAAGAAAAATACATTCATGTCCAGATTCTTGAAAATTTTAAACTTGCCAAGCTTTGAAAAAAGGAAGAAATAAAGAGGAAAGCAACAAATGGATGTTATGGAAAGAATATAGGAGTTGGCAAGATCCAGACTCTTTCTCATCAATACTACAAGACCAATTAAAATTAGTGTCACTGTTGTACGCTCTTTAGAAATTATCTCTACAGATAACTTGCTTATTGAAAACGGCATTTTTACAGAAAACTGTCACATTCTAAAACTGCACATGAATTCATTATTAACCTTTGCTGGGAGTGGATCCAGTACATCTTTTTAGTTTAAATTCTTATTAATTAGAGTCTTAGTTTTCTATCATTGAAGTGAGCCTAATTAATGTGAACGTATAAAAGGAGCTTATGATGTTGCTTACTTTTTTAAACAGGTAATTTAACCTTTGAGCGGGTGAGTAACAGTTCATGTCACCCAGTACCTTGTACCAGTATCAGAGGTTAAGTTCTACAACAAGCCTGCTGTCTCTAAGGTTTCTTTTTCACACCACGGTGCTACCCCGGGGATGACTGACTCTTAATAACCTTGAAGTAGACACGGAAATAGAAGGGCAGATCCCACAATAGAGTTGGAAGATTGAAAGCCACAGTGAAGACCCTTATGTGAAGTATTTGCTCAGCAGCTTCATGTTTACAGCAGCTGAAAGTGCCATCACCTTTTTTCATGGGTTAAATAGGGGGCAGAAGATAGGAACAGCACAAGGGGAAATAATGGAGTAGCCTGTGCCAAAACGGAGAATGAATTACATAGGCTGGGCAAGCAGAGCCTTAATTTGTAGTCTCTCAATTTTTAGCTTCTATTGCCAAATGTGTTCACTCCTTCCCTTTAATATATGCTGGTGTTTTGTGGCTAGGTCTAAGCTGTCACAACACCATTCTTTATTCGCCCCTCCTCCTGGATCCCAGCTTCTCAAAGGATAGCAAAGCCATTGCTTTTCAGTAACCTGACAATTGGAATTGTTCCCTCATCACTCAGGCTTTCTTTATTTTCACCACTCAACTCTCCCAAACTACTGGGAAAATTCATGTGTAACCACCTTCTGAGTCACTCTCCCACTGACGTCGTCTTTGGTGACAAATGCTCATCATACCACTAGTGTGAAGCAAAGGCTTTCCCAAGGCCGTTGTACACCATTTCATCCTAATAAAAGACTGGCTTGCCAATCATTGTAAAACTGTGTTTTATGATATAAAGGATTAGTTGAGATATTAATTGAGGTTTTTAATTCCTCCTGGATGCTAGGCACTTGAGGTATAACAGGTTTTGGCCTGGGAGCCTCTGATCTACAAACAAAATTTGATCTAATATATTCAGTCCTCTGAGAGGCTTTCTGGAAGAGCTGATGCCTACTGGATCTGCTGTCAGTTGGCCGGATGGTTAGATTGTGCTGCCATAAGCACTTCTAGCTAATAAACAAAATGATATCCAGTTTATGAAAAAACTCCTATTTCTACGGAAACTGTTAAATGGTAAGAGTGAAATGGGATGATTAAGTTTTACCTCTGTTCAATTGTGAACAGAGGTAAAACTTTCCTCAAAGACATAAAAGTAGTACAGGAAACACTGAGCATCTTACATAATCAAATAAAATGATATTGTCCAAATATGTGTCATTTTCAAGAAAGTGGCCATTCAAATAAAGTACCTTTTATTTAATTTTCCATTGGCACTTCACAGTGTTCTAAGATATCAGGAATACGCTGGGCTCCCAAAATTCAGTAAGTCAAAAACGTGCTCAGAGCTGATAATTTATATTCTCCTTTTCTCACACAATATAAATATGAAGACAAGTTTAATAGAATTACTTTGAGAATTAAAGCTAGAAAGAATTTTATGAATTTTTAAGTTCAGTACAAAGTTTACTATAACCAATAATGATATATTCACCCCTGGATTTGCTGTGGGAATCTCAGATTTAGAGTAAATGAAAGGACAAAGTTTTACTTGTCTGAAATGTAGGACAGCTGTTCTACAGCTACTCCTCTGCCTCGGTAGAGCATTTAGGAAGGATGGGTGGCTCATTACGCCCACGTGTCTGTGCTATTACAATAGGGATGCAGGCATCCTAACAGGGAGATAAAAGGATCCACTACTGTCTCCTGAAGAAACAGCTTATTCAAGGGTTGAATGGGCCCTTCCATAATCATGGTTTTCTAACTTGGCTTTAGCATTCTCATCTGGGAATTCGAGAGCTTTAGCTCACCTCAATAAGCATTTTTACTGAAATATGGTTTCCTTCAGTGAATTTTGGACATTAAATCCCAGTGGAAGGCATAAATAGACTGTGGTAGCCCTGATGATAGATTCTTCTAATTTGACAGTGTTACCTCAGGAGCCATCAGAGCTACTAAGGAGTGATTTCAGCCATACAGACTATCATTTTGATTGAGGCAAATGCCCCAAAAGATTTGCTTTTCAGGAAAAAAATATCAATGTCTCCCCTGTCTTGACAAAAATTCATTTCCAATTTAACTCCAGTAACAGCATTCGAGGACTTGTGCAAGGCAGCGGCTCAGTTTACAGGAAACAGTTTATGATGCCTACTAAAACCCAGTATTGGAAAAATACCTCATTTTTCTTTTGCAAAAAGATGCTATAAGTTTGCCAAGATTCTTTTGGTGATATGCTATTTTCTAATACCTAACCAAACATATTTTTGTTAGGAATGCTAAATTTAAAACGCACAACCACTTACACTGAGGGAAATAACATTAAAAAAAAAAATCCTAAGTTTTCTTTGAATACTGAATGAATGATAGAAATATTTTATTTATCTAACTGTGTATGTTTTCTGGTCTACTGACTCCTTTTTAATTATCTTTGTCCAAAAAGTGTAAGTCCAAAATTCATCCAATATTCTGTTAAATAACTAGAGTAAACCATGTATGAAGTAACAGGAAATGTTTTTTAGTTACTAAAAAGGGATTCTATGACTAAAAAGAGAAATCTGGAGCTATGTGATTGATATTCATTCTGGACCGAAAATGATTTTTGTTACGGAAGCAATCAGCTGCGCTACCCTGTACTTGTAACATTCAGGGTAACGGACTACAGGACAGTTTATATTGTCATATTTTGCTTTTTAAACATTTCCAAGCTTAGTTTTTGCAACATTACAAAATCTGTAAACTTTAAAAATAAAAATTGAGATACACTGGGTTTAGCCACATGGTGAACCCATTTTTATATTATGACTATTAAATATATTTGCACACTTTAACTATTACAGAAATAAAGGCATTATTCAATAAAAATTCATCTGCTGTGAAAATATCTCCAAATCACCTTACTGTCTATGACCACTGGAGCTGGTCATATTATTAGAAATTAACTAAGGTCTTAAGAATGCACATTATTTTTAGTGTTTTCTTTTTGCTCATAATCAAAGTGCTCTAATAAAAAGGGAAGAATAAAATATTTTTGACTGGGGCTCATTGGAACAAATGTTTTATGTTCTATTCTCTGCATATAAAAATGGTTTCACAACAAACATCCTTCTGAAAATTCTGGTGGATAATAATTAGAATTTTACATCAGAGGATATAACTATCAGTTTTTAAAATGGCTTCTTTTATATTTCAATTAAGTTTATGAAACTGAAAAACTACAAAAAAGGAAAAAAAATCTACTTAAATTAGCGTAGATTAAGTGGTGACCATTATTGCAAGGGAAATACTATGTTAAGGAAATGGCTCTTTGTTTTGTTGCAAAAGTGATAAAAACACAAAAGTCAATAAAACTGTTAAAATAAGTCTCAGTAATTACCAAGATCAAAATCCACTGGCTTTTTATTAAACATGAACTTTTGTTCTGCCTTCTGCAATACGTAAATAGTGCTGACAATTGGTTTGTGAGGCATTTGCTACAATAAAATGTAATTGTATCATGAGAGAAAGGTGACAATCAGGAGATCATGAAAAAATTACATATTCTCACTGGTAGTTAATTAGCCATGCAAAACCTCCTCAAACAGATATTCTCTTCTATTAGGAATGATTACTATGCAGGCCTACAGATGTCAATACCACAGTCATTCAAATACTTCTTTCCCTACTAATTGAAGGTTGTAAAGCTCTGGTGCCAAGGTTTTGCTTCCAAAGAGCTAATTTATGACTAGAAGGATATTTTATGTCTTCAGTTGCAGCAGCTACAAAATTCAGCAAATCAGAACCATCTGTGCACTGATACTTGACTCACCATTCATCTCGCAGCCTATCAGTCACATCAGTTTGCATCCTGCATTCTTGGCTCATGCACACTTGCGATGATCCAAAGTTCATAAGAAATATTAAAAACGAATGGCATCCTGACCCTACCTTATTGTACACGCATCAGGAAGAAGCGCCCCCCGCCCCCATCTTGTGTGTATGGACAGCATCAAGGAAGGCCTGGGCATCTGGCTGCCCGTCCAGTGAGGGCCCTCACAGCAGTCTCGAGTCTCCCCCGCCCTCTACGAAATGCTATGTGAGTCCTAATTCTTGTGTGTTGTTTCAAGTTCAGTTTTTTTAAGCTGACGTATGTGAGTCAGTTGGAAGATTACAGAGTGAAGGAGAGAAGGTGTAACTTAAAAAAATGTTTTCTGAAAGGTTACTTTTGTAGATTGAAATATCAGTACAAACAAGTCCTCTGGTTATAAATCTAAGAATATCATTGTGATTGCCACCAAATTATGGCCAAACCGGTAAGCAAAAACAGAGGGCAGTAACTAAGGAAGTCTGAAGAGAAGCAGCAAATAAAAGTTCTCAGGAGTAAAGTCAGATTAGCCTTTAATCTGACCCCGGTCATAACTCTGTGACATCAGTCACTGCCTTATTTCTTTAATAGAACACTAAATAGGCCATGGATCCTACTATTTTTCTTTAAGAGACAACAGGTCAAAAGAACTTTCAACAAAATTTCTTGGAGCTGAGGAGAAATAGGAATTACATATAATAACCAAGAAACTGGGTTGTCAGATTCCTTCTGAGACCTCAAACAACTTCATTTGGTAGAAAAGCTTCACAGAAGGTAAATCATAGGATCCCAGGGACTAAATTACTTACTTTTTGATTGTTTGGAGTATGCACATTTACACTCTCTCCTCTGGTATAAAAGTCCAGTGGTCCTAAAGGTATCCCACCTGGGTTCAGAATTTTCTTGAGCATTTCATAGTCTGGCTTTTCATCATATGCTAAATTATGAGCACATGTCAAATATTGGGCTATTTCACCTGTGAAGTGTTAAATTTTTTTTACAAGTTATAATTGGCAAGAATTGTCAAGGCTCCAATATCATCAAAACCTCTCTTCTCTTACACTTGCACACAACACACATCCTGAAGAAGCTAAGAACGAACCGTCTGATGAAAAGCATTTTTCAAATGATACTGAAAAATGACTGAAATAGTCACCCCCGAGACTTGACAAGATGGGAGAAACTGGTAATTCTTTTTTTAAATATCTTTGTATGTTTATTTTTCACTAATCTTATCAAAGGGCACAAATTTTTAAAGTTATAGTTAATGATTTTGATTTATGGAGTGCAATTACTAAGAACTACATAAATAATATAATAGACCAGGTACCTTCATACTTTATCTTGAAGTTTTAAAAATTCAGTTAAAAACAAGTTTAACTTATTATAAACCTCCTTACTTTGACAGAAAAAAAAAATCACTGCAAACTTTAATTCAGGCTTTGATTTTAAGATTATAACAGTACATTTAGAAATGACCTTGAATTCTAGGTTTTTTAGCCATGACTAATTTGGTCATTTGGCTCCCTCGAGTCCTCCATACCTGGCATTCACTGCATTGTCTTCCTGATTTAGAGCAGAAGGATGAGATGTTGCTACTTTTTTTTTTTTTCATTTTAATGTAATCTCTTCCATAGAACTATATAGTAATCCCCTCCAAAAATATGAACTAGAAACCTTTTAAATACAAATAGAATTAGTAACAAACATCACTCCTTAAACAGATGTGGTTAGCATTTTTATTTCAGGTGGAGATTCAATCTAAAATCAAGACATAAGTAAATAATACCATATACTGCTTAAAATCCAGGATGTTTTCCTTTGTTTGGAGAGGTGTTTAGATACTCCAAAAACTAGTTTTTACAAGCTTTTCCCCTTCAAAAATGTGTTACTCACGCAGACATAAGTACCTCTTACTTTCTCACTAAGTTGCTATATCCCCGTGGCGGGGAAAATCTGGGAAGCTTTGTGGGTTGGCAGGAGTGACTTCCTAATCCTTCCCTTCCCCTCCAGGCCCACCTCCATTCAAGAGGGAACTGCAGACACTGGCTTTCACTCCCTAAAGGGGGAAGAAATTCCAGAAGGAACAGTCACCATCCCTTCCCCCTATGGAAAGTCCCCTTCTCCCTATGGAAAGTCAAGGTGACCATTTTATACCCTATTATCCGCAGCTATGTTCTAGGAACATAAGGCTACTGCGGCTAAAATGAGAACTCTTGGCTCCAGGGTTTTTTATTTTTGGTTTCTTTTTTTTTTTTTTCTTTTAGATACTGTGGCAATTATGCAACCTACTTTTTTCCTTCTCTAATGTTGTAAGATTTATCACATTCTTGCTATCTAACATTCAATCAACCAGATCTCTATTAACTAGCAAATGGCATGGCTTCATCACATTTATAACTCCTGTGTCCTGATGCCCAGTGCGGGCATCCGATTCCTGAAGGGATGATCAAAAAAGAATAAAGATTAAGTTACATTCACTACCATCTTCATGTAAATATTCTGTTGTTCTTTGGCCCTTTCGGGATTGGTAAACCAAGTCTGGTATATATTATTACAGTTCTGTTAACCAAAATATCCCAAATGGAGAAGAGAGCTGAATGTGATGGGAAAATTTTCACAGGTCATGGCTTGAAGACAATGGAAGATTCCTGGAACCCCACCAACTGCCAGCAGCTGTGCTGCAAAGTCTTCGTGGGTCTGAGGCGTGGAAAAATGAGGTATCCGGGAGGTTGGAAAGAGAGAAAAAGAAAAGCCACCTCTTATAAATTCATTATTATCAACCTGAAGCTTAGACTATTGTGATGTATTACTGCTCTAAATGCTAGCCTTCCAAGATCTGGATTTATTATTTTAAGTATACTTTTTAATTTACTAGCATATCTCTGGAGCTATAAAACAAAATGCTTTGAGTAGTATGAAATTATGATATTCTTGAATCATCTGCTTTTAAGCTAATGAAGTATTAAATATCATTACTATCATTTCAGGAGATAGAAACTTTTGCAACTATTATTATTACACTGAGCTGGACGTGTGTATTGGAAACTTGTTGGTGGTTTTATTTCATAAATTGCCTCAGTAACAAACCTTTTATAAATCAGATTAATTGTCATGCTTGCGGTATTCACTCCTAAGTACAGCCAACTAAGAGATCTTTGGTTAATATTAAAGTTTCAATGTTTTGTGCTTTAGAAATAGAAATCTGGACTTTATAAAATAATAGGATGGGCTCAAATAAATGGTTTGTACTGAAAACGGAGAACCTGGCACTCTTGTCATTTCTTGTTATCACTCAGATCTCATCTCCAGTAGTAGGAGTATCACAGAATATACACAGGCCCACAAGCATTTATCTTGTGCAACCCAGGGCAGCAGGGCTTTCTTTTCTAATCCTGAACCAAACAGTCACCTTTTGTGCCCGAGGGGCAGAAAAGGTAAGGGAGATACGCAGAGAAAACTTTCTTTGACATCTTCTCTTTCTCTTGCTGTCCTCTTGAGTAAAACATAAGCTGTATGACTTGGTCAAAATGCCAGTAAGCCTATTAGCCAAAAAGGCAGACTGGCATTTTGACCAAGTTACTCAGTGCAGTTACAGAAACGGAGAGTTTTCATCCTTCAACCCATCCACCCTGAAGGAGAATACTCCCGGGTTTGTGCCCTCCGTCAGAAGAGGGACTCCAGAAAGTGGGAGGCAGGAGGCTCACGCTGGGGCAGCCTTAGGACTTGGGGAATGGAGGTGGAAAAGCAGAACTGCTTTGTTCCTCTTTCGTTTCTCATGGAAATGAACATTTTGGTTTCTTGTCAAAGAGGGGCTATAAATAGAAGTTTAAGATAATTTAACTCTACATTTAAACTCTCAGATGGAAACTGATGCTATTTGACCTCATCTAGAGGGTCGGCGTACACATTCACTTTCGTAAGTCAGCTAAAAGCCAACTTTGAGATTGCCCAATAGAGAGAGAGAACAAGATTCATTCTGCTTATCTGTCTCTGAGAAAAAGCGAGCCTGACAGCACAAGCCAGCTCTTTTCTATAAGACAATCGAACTCATTTATTAAATTGGTGAACAATGTGCCATGCATGCATATGCAAACGACAGGCACTTGGGTAATTGTGAATTGACTTACTATTTTTTACTGATAATACCGTCAATTAAAGAATTGCAAGAAGATCCATACTAACTTGAAAGAGAAAAACCATTTAATGAAACATACCTTCAAATCCCAAGGCTATATGCCTTCACCAATCCAAAAGTATTTTTTGTTTTTGTTTTTGTTTTTTTTTTGCTGGCTGTTTAGTCAGAGTGCAACCCAGGTCTAAACAACACTCAAGTGTTGGATGATTTGGTTTTTCAAATTATCGATTGAAAGTAGTCTTCCCCTAGATCGACTTTATCTCCTTTCAACTATGTACAGGTGGACAACATCAGAACGTCAACTCTGAAAGAACTAGATACAACTGACTACTAAACCTGTGTATGATTCTTCCCTTCCCGTAAAAAAAAAAAAAAAAAAAAAAAAAAAAAATTGCAGTCAGCAAAGCCTAGAACGTGGCCTCAATGTTTTCTTGCAGCCTTCTTGGGTTCTAATGTCAGAGAGGATCTAAACGTTCTCTCCTCTAGTAACCCGGTACACAGCACTTTCTCCTGCCCCATGGGGATGGGAGCGGGTAGATTAAGCAGAAGCTGTAAAACAAGAGTGACAAATGTGCAAATGTGGTGACCTGTAAATCATACAGGAGAAGGTGGTGGAAGTTATCATTTGACTTACGGCAGCAGCTTCCGGAAGGAGCCCATTTAAGCACTGACTCAGGGAGCTCATCCAACAGACTAAAATAAAATAGAGTGATACACAATGAAATCTGTTTACCATCCTGTGATTCACTGTTTTGATTAGAAAACAAAACTCAAACTCTGTGTTGGCGGGTCACCCATATTATGCCTTTCAATATTTTTTTTCACCCACCTGTAATGGGCAAGAGGGTAAGTGGAGGTGGGCGAGATCCCTCAATTCTCAATGACCAATTTTCTACCAATCACCTAGAAACTAAATGTAGATTTACAGTGTAAATGCTTTAATTCATAGTCCGTACTTGTAGAAACGCAGAAGTAGGGACATTATCATGATTTTTTTTTTTTTCTTAAAAACAAGAAAAAATACGTGGGAAAATTTTATCAGGATTTTTCAGGAGATGTTTCCCTCTGGCGCTCACCCTCGGGGAGGGGCAAATTATTTCCCTGTTTATGTGCACTGTTCTCCTTTGGGCAGTGCTTTATGCTATCCTGTGATTAATTAGGTTTACAAGAAATATCCACACAGCAAAACAAACAAGAAAAGGCATTATTCTAACCCTTTCTGGTGTTTTACTGAACAAGTACAATTCTTTGAAGTGGCTTCAGCCACCAATATATAAACATGCAACCAAGGTTATTGATATGAATGTTTGATTGGCAAACTCGGGCATAGGCAGAGTTGCAACAGTAAATGCACTGCTCTAAGGGCACCCTACGTCAGGAAACTAAAGGGCATGGGGCGGATACGGTCTCATGGCTGTACAGGCAAGCACGCCCTTGAGGGAAACTCCGCGCGTGCCTTCTTAGCGGGCTGAATGAACTGTGGTCATATAATACTTACCATCAGTCTAAAAATGTCTATACGTCACCTTAATTATAAACTTCATCAGGTATTAGCTTTACTGGCTTATAGGTTTAGGTTAGTACTCAAATCAAAAAGAAGATACACATAAGGGTCCCCAAAATGTAAATGAGGTCATGCTTACTGGCATTAGATTTCATTATTTTGCACGACACCGTATCATATTTGAGTGGACCCACGTAGGCACGGTCTTTAGACATCTACAATGAGAGCCTCCATCTAGGTCCACTGATGAAAGACTAGATCAAATCGTATCAGTGAGTCTTATCAAAAGAAGAAATACACAGCGCCTTTAGAGTTAAGACGCGCATCTTTTAAATATAGCACATTATGCAAATGAGGTGAACCGAGGTGAAAAACTGGGTATCAAGATTGTTTATATATGCCCGTTACTGTGCTTTGCCCGTGACCCGTATATTGAAAAATGTCGGTTAATACAGTCAGTTAATCACCGCGGTAAAGAACTGATTAGCCAAGTCTAATATTGACTTCTAGAAACGTGTTCCTCCGGGCAAGGGGCCGGGCGCGGCGGCTCCCAGGCGGCTCCCAGGCGCAGGGAGGCCTCGCGGAACTGCCGGAGTCTGCCCGCCGCACCCGCGGGCGAGGGGAGCTCGCGAGGGGAGCCCGCGGGGTGAGCCTGGGTCCTGCGGTCCTGCGGCCCCGCGGCCCCTCGGCCCCCCTCGCCGCGACTCACCTGACCTGCGGGCGCAGCGCCCGGGCTGCCTACTGGGCGGCGGGGCCTGGCTATTCTGCGCGCGCAGCGGCCTTCCTCGGGCCTCCGCGGGGAGGAGTCCGGAGGCGGCGCCCCCCCCCCCCCGGAGGGTGACCCGGGCCTCGGGCGGGCACATTCTAGGTGATAAAGTGGCGGGGGAATCCGGGGCGTTCTCCGTGCTGCAGGGCCGTGTCGGGCGTAGACACGCTCCGTATACGTGAACGAGCTCTGCGTGTTGCTTCCCTCAGGAACAGGACACACTCCGTGGCACCCGCAGCGCTGGGGGAGGGCAGAGCGCCGCTCCCGCGGGCACCGGGCTGCCCCGGCTCTGGAACCTTCCCCAGCCGCGCTGCACGCGGCGGGGCGGGGCGGGGCGGCTGCCTGCGTGGACGCCACAGCGGTGGGCGGACGGGCCCTCGGCCGGGAGGGAGGCCGCGTCTGGCCCCCAGCGCCCCCCGCCCCCCCGCCCCCCGCCCCCCGGGGCCCCGAGGGCGCGCACCTGGTCTTGGCGGCCTGCACGGCGGCGGGGTCCCGCGCCTCCCAGGGCAGGCGGCCGGCGCAGCAGCGCAGCAGGCAGTAGGCCAGGGTCTCCAGGTCACTCCGCCGGGACGGCGCTGCGGGAGGGGGCGTCGGGAGACACGCGTGAGGCCGAGCCTCGCGCCGAGCGCCGCGACGCAGCACGAACGGAGCAGCCGAGGGGGCAGAGGCGCTGTGTTTGCTCAGCTGCGCGGGGCCGCGGGGCCGCGGGGCCGGCCTGGCCGCCGCGGAGGGGACGGGTCGGCTTCCGCGGCCTCCAGCCCCGTCCTCCCTCGGTCTGGCCTGTCACGGGAACCTGAGCTCGCGGCCTCTGACAGGATCCAGACGACCCATAACCTGGCACCGACACTTTCTCAAAGAGCCAAGCAGGAAAACAAAGAAATAAATGTCTGCGGCTAAATTGCTGCCATATGTGGCAGGAGGCCCCGGGGCCGCGCCGGCCCGGCCGAGACCCTCCGGGCGCAGGGGACGCGGCCGCCGCAGGCCCGGCCTGCTCCGCTCGCCCAGCAGCTCCGGCAGCCGGAAGAATATGACAAAACTGCCATCTAGTGTGCAGGATTAAAAACCAGGCCCAGCTGAAGATTTCTCGATTAAAGGAGAGAAAACATCAGCTGCTGAAGGCGTGCGGTGCCAAAGCCCTGCAGATACTTTGGGAGAGGGGCAGCCTGAGCTCCGAGTCTGGTCCAACAGCCCGGACGGGACGCCCGGACGGGAGCCGGACGCGTGAGGCGGCGCTGTGCGGAGGCAGCCGGCCGGGGGCCTTCCGGGTTTAAAACAGGGTGGCTTTTCGTCAAAAAAAAAAAAAAAAAAAAAAACAAAAAAAAAACCCATACAGGGGAGCATTTTTAGGCCACCGTAAATATGACTTCTAGCGAACTACTCGGTGCTACAGACTAATGGTATGGTAATTTTTTGCGTTTTTTAAAGCGTCTGATGTGAAAAGACAAGACAAACGAAATCCACCGTAAGCCAAAGTAGAACAGATATTACTGGAATAACGATGAAGACATTAACGAGACCCCACAAAATAAACTCATTTTTTTTTTTTTATAACCACTGCAAATTGTTATAGGACAATAGGCTGGTATTTACATTTCTGCCATTACTTGAATGTTCATCTGTGCGGGGATATAAAATCCCCTAAGTGCAATATGTGGCCGTTAAGCCTGCTGTAAACAGGTATCCTATTTTCTTAACGTTCATTAAATAAACTCTGAAAAGTCACTCAGTAAACTTAGTTTTTAATTTAAAAAGTCACCTATTAAGAAGGACGCTGCTAGCCCATCATAACGACTTTTGGTGGTCATACACAAGTTATCATAAAAGCAGAAGACAGGATGAGCCGTTCCGCGTAGTCTATCTTAACTGCTCTTAGAGCACTGGATTATTAAAGGCCCTTCAATCTAGCAGAATGCTACAGTCCCATGGGCGCCGTTTGCTTTCTTCACAAGCTTCCACAATGTCCTAATGCAAGACTTGGCTCTCCTATTAAAATAAAAACACAATCTCTACCACGCTGTTTGGTACTGATTTCTTCAGTCATAAATCTCCCACTAATAATGGAATGGTTCCATTTGTACAGATGTGTTCACAAGTCCCTTTTCCATTATGGCAATTCCTGGTTACCACCACTTGAAAAAAAAAAAAATTCACATCCTCTAATTTTCAAAAAAAAAAAAAAAATCTGGCACCGGTTTGGACGACATAGACTACACACAAGAGGCCCTCTGAGGAAAAATAATCAGAATTAAAGTGGAATAAACTTTCCCAGTCACTTCCCCCCTCCTCCAACAGAGGGATGACTTGATAGGAAGCTGTAAGTAAAAGTAAGGACAAGTCCTTTAGATTTCTGAAGGCAATCTTTCATAAACTGGTTTTCATTCGAAATAGCCCCTTGAGAGTTAACTTTACTTCACTATTATAGTTTGATCTTACCTAATTAAAATACATTATCGCATTTTCGATCTTTATTTTCTTTTATTGCACGTATACATTGATAACTATAGTTACGTAAATGTTTTACCACGTTTCCACTAAAATACATGTAATGTTAGAAAAAAAAAAATCCTATAGTCACTCTTTCCCACCATGAAAGAGACACCTTTCCCTGAAGTGCCTTCAGAGGAACAAATGCAAAATTCTGTGTTTTAATGAACTTTAATGAAGTTCAACCCCAAGACTCGACCCATGATTAAGTCTTCTTTCCAGCTACTGTACAGAGAAGAGTCATTCTAATACCTGTTAAATTCACTGAAAATAAATATTCTAGATGACAACATTAGCAGCTATGTGGATGTGTAATTAACACAATGAATTGATCATATATTTTTAACTGACTTTAAAATGCATCTTCGAAATATAGATGATAGGACAAAAGGATAATTATAGAACTCAGGAATTAAATAGTTGGATAGGAATTATACTAGTCTATTATTTCCTGTGCATTTGAAAAAAAAAATAAAATGCTGAAAGCAAAAAAAAAAAGAACTGATTATATTTGAAGAGAACTCTTAATATCTAACTATAAAAATATTTTTAATTTGAAAGTTGAAATATGAAGTATTTTGTTTCTGTAGAATTTGGTCTCTGTATAATTTATTGTAATATATAATATATTCTTCAGTTGAATTTGATTATTAATGTAATCATTAACAGTAGTATATTTTTATGTAGATTTTACTTATGATGCTACTGCTTAGAAATGTGGCAAGATTTTGTTATTAATACTTTTCCTCTACACTACATTGTTAGTTTTAAAATATAATTTCGCATCTAGTTTTTATTTACCTCATTAATATGGAGCAATGCAAATGACTCTTCACTGAAAACCTGTTGTGTTCTCAATTGTTTAACATTTCTAAATTATAAAGTACTGCCAAGAGTAACAACAATTAAAAAAAAAAGGCACGGGTGGGGACTTGAATTCTATCTATTCTTCTAAAAAGCAGATTCCAGGAACAGTGGACACTAGAATGCATAATTAAAATAAAACTAACTGATATGATTTGTGGATCTGCTACTGTGCCAGACGCTCCAGCTGCTTTTATATTATCTCATTTAATCATTCTAACAATAGTATAAAGTACTACTAAGCCTATTGATAAATAAGAGAAGCTCGGAGAGGTTAAGCAACTTGTTTAGTATCACAAAGCAAAAATTGATGAAGCTCTGCACTGAAATCCCAATCTTTCCGAATCCTGAGCCGACAGTCAATTAACAATTACTCTGCCCTGTCATTAGTTTTAACACCCTTTAAACCACATTACACATAGTACTTCTACAGTCGGGGGAGTACCTGAGGTGGGCTTTTTCACTTACAACACCAGAAGACATACTGATGCAAGCATGGTTGTCTGGCAAGGAATAAATCAGCAGCAGGTCCTGAGAGGCAGCAGTAACTAAAGTTTCCATGCGACTATCCTTCTATGAAATGATTTCTTTCAAATCACTTCATTCGATGAAGAAGGGGGTCTACTTAAAGCATTACTTTATAAAGTGTTTTGAATGTCTTTCCCAGCTGCTAGGAGAACAGGAGAAGCTAACTTAGGAGGACTGGTCCTTATTCTAAAGACAAACCAGAGTAAAAGTCTCTGGGGCCAACTCACCAAATGGAATGAAATAGGAATTGAGGGAAAAAGAAACTCTAAGTGTTAATCCCAAAATGGATCAGATTATTTGCCTAAAGTGCTTTCTGTTTAGTTTTATTTTTTATAGAGAGTAACATGAAGTATGAAGAAAAATAAGAAATAATAAAATGAACTTAAAAACTTCTGCCTTAAGCAGACAGGGTTGAAATGCCCAAAATACGAGTTGCTATGCCCAGAAATGACCTAAGAAAGAAGAAAACATCTGAACAGGATGCTCACCTGAAGAAGTGAATCGTGACTACCCATGGAACAAATTTAGAGTGTATGCTTTCATTCCCAACTAGTAACCTGTATCATTATATTTTGTCAATTCAGATTGACAAAGAGCTGAAAAATTTCACGGTGGCCACAATATATTGCATTTCAAAAAGGATATCTCAAAGAAAGCATTAAACTCAGTCTCTCAAAAAAAAAATAAAATAAAATAAACTCAGTCTCTCTTATTTTCTCCGTACCTTTAAAATTTTATTTTTTTTCAAAGGCCGGTTTTTAAAATGATTTTATTTATTTATTTTAGGGAGGGAGGGAAGGGGCGGGGAGAGAAGCAGACTTCCCACTTAGCAGAGAGCCCTACATGGGGCTCGAGCCCAGGACCCTAAGATCATGACCTGAACCGAAAGCAGATGCTCAACTGACTGAGCCGTCCAAGCACCCCAGTATGTTTAAAATTTTAAGTCTTAGTTTTTTTTTTTTTTTTTTTTTTTTTTAATGAAACGCTACTCTGTGAGTCTTAGGAAAAGTTATTTAGTAGAGCAAAGGTGTTATTTTGTTTTTTTGTTCTTTTAATTTTTATTTTATCCATCCTCCCACCCCTTTTCCCTCTGGTAACTATCAGTTTGTTCTTCAGAGTTAAGAGTCTGTTTCTTGGTTTGCCTCCCTTTCTGGTTTGTTTGTTTTTTTCACCTTTGCTTATTTTGTTTCCTAAATTTCACAAAGTTATCTTATATTTGGCCAATGTATATTATTAACCCAATCAAATAGTTCAAGACCTACATTAAGGCCTTAAAAGTCATGGCTAAATGTCAAAATTGGGTTATACCATGTAGAACAAATAGTGTCTTCATTATTTTTTATTTATATATCGACCGAAGACTGTTTATAGCAGTAAATTTACCTAAAAACAGAAATCAATGGTATGCTTTTCTGACTACTAACAGGATCCAAGCTTGATGGTGTACCTTAATATCATAATTGAAAAATAGGTTCCCTTTTTTGAATTATTATTTGAGGTGATAAATATTGTGTAAACTATATCATTTCCTCAAGTTTGGTAACATGAAAATACACTCTCAGTTTATTTCACATATATTTTGTAAGCTGGAGTGCTAGATTGGAGTGAAAGGAAACTGTGCAAAAAATAACACAAGACTTGGATTTCATATATCATAGCAATTGGCAAAAATAAAAAGTATATGTCTCTTTCCTTGATACTGAATATATTACACAAACAAATGGACATTTAAAATGCAATTTAGACATCATATTTTATGGTCATCAATGATGTCAAATTAAAACAGGTATTATACACTCAATGCAGAGGTCTGAAGTATTTAAAAAAGCTCAATATGTTAAATGCAGTATATCTCTAGAGAAATTAGGTATTGACTGCATGCCTCAGTGAGTAGAAAAATCTACAAAAATCCATACCACACATTGATCCAAATATTGCTTTTTAACATTACTAAGAATGTAACAAATTTTAAAATAGTATATTTGACACAGATATAATTCTCTTTAATTATCAGGCAACAAGCCCAAAATATGTCAATGTTTATGCATGTTAGTTTTTATGAAGAAGAAAAAATTAATAATAGAAGAGATAGGTAAATCCAATGTATATTACTCTAATTTTACATTAAATGAAGCATTTCAGCCACTCAGAAAATACCTTTAGGTCATACAAGAGAATTGAGTTTGGAAGAATAACTGCAATTTTTAAAAAGCATACCGATTTACATAGATATATGGCAGTCCCAGGAACATTCATTCAATTAACCATCCGTCTCTAGATATCTCTATTCCTATTTTTTGGTTTATAGTAATACAAGCTGCCTTCCTTTTACATAAGGTTGAACTAGAAAATGCTTACGTGAAACTGTGATTGGTACCTTATACAAACTCCTTCATTAAGAAAACCCAACTAATCCACAGAAAAATGAGAGTTCGCTCTGGTTTCCAAATACTCACTACAAAACGTAGGAGAGACCAGACAGTCTGATCAGGTTATCAGGCTCTGTTAAGTGGCTAATTCATAAGGCAGTTTTACACTAAATTCTGAATATTTCCCTGGACCTGACCAGACACAGATATACCTGACATATAGCAAATGCTTTGACAACTGGAGGTTCTATTTCCTAGAGATAACTTGTTTTGCTCTTTATGTTTTCCTTTGCATTATCTTTCTCAGTATTTATTTGATCTCATAGCTGGACTGGTATAGAAAAGATTTTTCTGAGATTAAACTACATAGTGACTGTACTGAAAGTAAACACATGAATATTTATGAATCTGACCTTCTACATTTAACTACAGGATTTATGGCCCTGTTTATTCTGGCTTCTAGATATGACTAAATGATCATTTCATTTCTAATAAAATCCTAAAGTAAAATGTTTTATTTTGGGAAATTAAATGCAAAACATTAGGAATGAATAGTACTCAAACATTTGAGGATATCAAACCCTTCACTTTATATATTAGACTGACACTGCGCATTGTAATTTCAACAAATGTATATATTTATATGTACGTATTCATGCATGTGTGTGTGTGTATATATGCATTCATGTATGTATGTGTATACAGCGGACCCTTGAAAAACACGGATTTGAATTGCCTGGGTCTACTTATATGCAGATTTTTTTACAATACAGTACTGTTAATGTATTTTCTCCTCCTTATGATTTTCTTTTTTTTTTTAAATTTTTTTTTTATTTATTTATGATAGTCACACAGTGAGAGAGAGAGAGGCAGAGACACAGGCAGAAGGAGAAGCAGGCTCCATGCACCGGGAGCCCGATGTGGGATTTGATCCCGGGTCTCCAGGATCGCGCCCTGGGCCAAAGGCAAGCGCCAAACCGCTGCGCCACCCAGGGATCCCTGCTCCTTATGATTTTCTTAGTAACATTTTCTTTCTCTAGCTTACTTTATTGTAAAAATACAGTATGTAATACAAATGACATAAAAAATATGTGTTAGTAGACTATGTTATCTGGTAAGACTTCTGGCTATCAGTAGACTTCAGTGGTTAAGTTTTGGGGGAGTCAAAAATTATACATGGATTTTTGACTATGTGGGGCATCAGCATCCCTAACCCTCAGATTGTTCAACGGTTAACTGTATATGTATGCAGTAGATATGTATATGTAGATATCTATGTGTAGATATAGATATGCCTAGAAGTTTAGTGTAAATTCTATTTTAAATGCATTTAAGGGAATCCACTTTTTATAAGAATCCTCTGAAACCCATGATAAAAATGCATTATTCACTACAGCATATAACTTTCTAGCAAATACCAAAATTATGTAATAAAGGCACTTCTCTGAATAGTCCTCCCAGGGAGGTAATACCATCTTTCTACCATCATTCTCAGTTTAGTCTTATCCTCAGAGACTCAGCATGGTGAAATCTACCCAACTCATCAACATGTGTTATTATTTGGGGAGGAAAAACCTTAAATAGACTACAAGATAAAAAACTGTTTAAACTGTTCACAAAGATAGCATAATGAAAACACTGCCATGGGGGGCCTGGGCGGCTCAGTAGGTTAAGCATCTGCCTTCGGCTCAGGTCATGATCCCAGGGTTCTGGGATCGAGTCCTATATCAGGCACCCTGCAGAGGAGGGAGCCTTCTTCTCCTTCTGCCTCTGCCTCCCTCTGTCTCTCATGAATAAATAAAATCTTTAAAAAACAAAACAACAAAAATCATTGCCTTAACCTACAGAGTATAGAGGGCATTCGGAATTAGCATAGACTGAATGTTGACCCAACTAACATGTGACAATTCTACTTTCCATACTGCAATCACAGTTGTTTCTTAGCAATTTCAACAGTTAAAATCTGAAAGGACCAGAATTAGAGCTATCTACAGAAATAAGTGGCTGAATCACATAAGTTAATATCATTAACATAACTGGACCAATGCTTAAGAATCTGTATGATGAATTTCTAGCTATACTGCTATGAAAAAGTACTTCTGAGTTTCTGCAAATTCTTTCATACTAATAAATCCAGCAAAAACGAGAAACAAAATTCATTTGGAGTCAAAGAACTTTAAATTGAAAAATATATCAGTAAGCATTTGCCTCTTAAAGTCCTTAATTAAAGCCATGTCCCACTATATTTTTAAATGCTCATTGATTCATTAACAATGTAAATGGTGAAAAATTACACAATATCACTAAATTTCTTAGTGATCATTACTTTTCTAACTATCCTATTCTTGAAAAAAAAATTAGTGGTTTCTGTTACTCTGATCAGGAATACAAAAGGTAATTTCCATTTCAGAAACTGTAACCTATGAATTCTTCCTGGAAAGAAGGCATACAACTGACACACTTATTTCACTTTTTACTGGCTTACCTTACAGTAGTGTGGGTTTTAATTGCTCTGGAAAAAGATCAAGACCCTCTATATTACATGGTCAATGGTCCTTTTAACAGAAAAGGCAATAATATACAGTTGTTTGCACCAACCAAAACTCGTCAGAAAGTATCAGCTTAGGGTAACAGTTCAACAGCCATTAACCAGTGCAAATGTCTAATTGTCTTTTAGTGAAATGGAGTCCTTTCAGCACTGTTTTTAAATTATTTTTATGGTTTAGCATATTTGAAAATACTTTTATAAATAAAGTTTACAAAGAATATGATTTTGAAAGGCAAACTTCTTCAATAATCACCATTTTTTTACTAGCATAACATTAGAATTGACTTTTTGTCTTGCTGACAGAGCAACTAAGAAAGTACAGTTGCATTGACCATATTGATTGTGAACAAAGCAACCATCAGTGGGACTCTGCACCATATATTTTCAATATTGACCTCCTACTTCCTTTTCCATGGCTTTCTGGGTCGGCTATTGGATTTGGACTGCAGTGTAATAAACAGCTAAGGTTTAATTAATGGTAAATGAATACAAGACATAGGTTATGACTTTAACTAATTAGGGAATTGTTGAATTAAGTCTGCCTTGGAATGCAAGGCAGTACAATCAATATCCAATAAAAGGACTATGTATGTAATTTACCTGCAAATGTGTTTCCAATACCATCAAAGTGAGTTTAAATAAGTAAGATATATGAAAGGCGACTAGGAGAGATTTCCACAAGTTAACACTTTATAGTTTCAGAAAAGATTTCCTTATTGCTGAGAGATGGTTATCTTCTAAAACTCTGATAAGGGCCTGGTGAAAAACAGGAATAATTCTTCCCATGTGCACCTTTACCAAATCTGTTAATAGTGGTGATAGCATACAAACTCACTTGCTGACCTCCAAATTTAAACTATAAAAACTAGTGATTTCCTGGCCCAAATCAGCATCAAGTTTTGTTTACTTGACATCCTGCCGCGCCCTTTCACTTGTCACAATCTGTCTCCTCCCCCAGTTAGGAAAAATATTCATTGGCATACAGGAACTCACTACTTGTGATAAAAATCTCATCCACGTTCTCACTCTTCAGACTGACTATGCAAGGGGCATATCATGGGCCTTATTACTCTTTAATCATTCTTCTGAAATAACATTAAGAAACAGAAAAAAGGAAACCTACCTACTCCCTTGTGGGCATCTACGCTGGTAAACTCTATTGTCCCATTATGGGCTTTTTTAGGATTTTCCTGATACTGTTTGTGGTTCCCATTGGGACAATATCTGTAGCAAAGTCCATAATCTGCAAGATAAACCTGGAAGACATGAACAGAGAAATGAATAATGCTTTTGTCCTCTGAAATATAACCTTTATAATTAAGTCTTAAGAAACTGATAGGTTAAGAACAGCCTCACATCTACATTTTATTAAACCAAATGGTGCCTCAGGATAAAATATGTACAACTGGGGGTCATAACAACTAACTTCCCAGCTTAAATCCTTACTTCATCATGGGCATATCTTGTTTCTGAGCTGACTTAGATTTTAGTCCTTTTTATTTTACTCCTAAATTCCCTTCCCTGCAGGTGGGCATCCAGATATCATAAACTACAATAGTTTTTTTTTTTTAAATCTGTATTCATACAGCTTATGAGGTCTGCCTTTTCTTTTAACCCCTCCCCTAAATATAAACGTTTTCAAGCAGGGAGGGGACAGGAGAGCAAATAATCTAAAAATGTAAACCCAATGTTATAGGAAACTCCATTAACAGGAAGCATAAAAATAGTGAACAGACTATAAGAGGTAATGACTCTTAAAAAAAAAAAAGAAGAAGAAGAAAGAAACCACCATGTTGTCTGTATTTAAGAATGGAGCATCAATGCAGTACTTTTGGCCTTTCAGACCGATCCATATCATCACTGTTATCTCTGTAAGTCAGTCAGAATTGCAAGCAGGGTCTCCAAACAGAATATAGATTGTTAAAAGTCAGATGGCAATTCAAGTGAATTTTTCTCAGATTACTTTTGGAGAGAGAAAGAAGGGGGGAGAAGTAGTTTTACAGATATAGCATGCACTGAATAGGGAACTGATACTAGACATTTATTCTCACATGTAGTCAGAACAGAGGAGTCCCCAACTCTGTTACCATGCTCCCTCCAAAAAGAAAGCAGTTAAATTTTTAAATGTGTTGTTTCACATATATTTCTTTAAAATTGGGGGACTGAGGTGACATTTCATGATAGAGCTTCAAGACAACAGAGTACTGCAATACAACCTGTGTTTTAAAATAGAATACCCATTAAAAGAAAATTTAGTATGAAATTTAAGTCTCTAAGTTTCTGGTTTTACGATAGCCTAAGGAGGAGATAATTTGACCTTCAAAATATAAACAGCACAGAGTTTTCTTCATCTGATGGAGAATATAGCTTGCTAGAGTGTCTGGAAACATGATATTTCAGTTTTCTCTCTCTCGCCCACAGACACCATTTCTCAACATGGCCTCAGAAGTAACCGATCCCTCTGCCCTAAATAACTAGACTCCAGGATCAGATGTGTAACTGGTTGCTTGCTTTCACTATTTATGATGCACTTTATTTAGTTTGAGAACTAAATAGACTTCACTTCGCGAAGTAGATATCCTGAAAATGTACATACTGGTAACTCAGCAAAAGGAAACATTTTAAATATGCTAGAGTAATTTACTATTTGAAAAAAAAAAAGATCTATAGGCAAACCGTAAGAGACTCTTAACTACAGAGAATAAACTGAGGGTTGGTGGAGGGGAGGCACAAGGCAGGATGAGGTAACTGGATGATGGGCATTAAGGTAGGCATGTGATATGATGAGAACTGAGAGTTATATACAACTGATGAATTACTGAACTCTACATCTGAAACTAATGATGGCTAACTGAATTTAAATAAAAATATTTAAAAAATTTTTAAAAAGACCTATCAAGTTTTCATGCAGTCGGTAGTTCAAAAAAAAAAATCAGGCCTAAAATTTATGGAGTGCCTAATATGCACCAGATAGCATGCTAAGAGCTTTATATTCACTGACCTATGGCATCCTCACAGAAATCTTGTAGGTGGGTACCATTACCTCTACTTTACTCAAGTACAAACTGAAGCCTAGTGAGATTATGTGATTTGTGTAGTAAGATGACACTGGAATCTTCACATTCAATCACTGTCAGAGGGAAATTGCACTGGACAAGTTACACAGACAAGGAAGACTTCATTCAAAGCTACTAAATAAGAGAGAGTGCTGCAATTGGGTAGGGAGTTTGAACTCAACTCCACTGAAACAACAAACGGGCAAGTTTTTAAGTGCAGGGGGTGAGCTAGTGAAATAACTGGAGGAGGTTAAGGGGAGGCTGTTCAGAATGACTAGGCTGTCCATGTTGTTATTTGGTGTACAGGCTCAGAGACAAGGGCACAAGGGCACAATCTTTCTTAATGACTACATTTTAAAGGGGGTGGCTCCCAGGTCCTTGAGAAAGACATTCCCAGGTTTTAAAACTGGCAAGAGGCTGGGAGAAGATGTACATCTCAAAGACGCAGAGAAAGAATTTACAATTTCAAGTTTTCTAAGGTAAATGCTCTAAAATAAATAAATAAGTAAAATTTTAAAAAAGGACAGGGGCCTCTAATCCAGAAGAAAATTGTTCTAAAGTTTAGTCAAGCTGAAGGGGAACACGAAGGTCTTCTTGATCATCATGGAGGTATGTGCCTCAAGATGGTATTGGCTTGCACCAACTCTGAAGGGCAAAGCAGGGTCTACATTTAATATAAGAACAAGAAGCTAATAATATAGTAAAGAAAACATATGGTAACCATTTTACTCCCCATAGGGGACATTAAGTAAAAATACCTCTTTGAGATAATGATTTCATTTCCTTTGGATAAATACCCAGAAGTGGATTGTTGGATCACAGGTAGTTCTATTTTTAATTTCTTGAGGAACCTCCATACTGTCCTCCACAGTGGCTGCACTAGTTTACATTTCCACCAATAGTGCACCAGGGTTCCCTTTCTCCACATCCTCACCAACACTTATTTCTTGTCTTTTTGATAATAGCCTAATTGGAGTGAGTTGGTATCACATTATGGTTTTGACTTGCATTTCTCAGATGCTTTAGTGATGCCGAGTACCTTTTTATTTGTCCGTTGGCCATCTGGATGTCTTCTTTGGAAAACTCTACACCAATCCTTTGCCCATTTTTTAATTGGGTTGTTTTGTTTTTGTTATTGAGTTTTATGAGTTCTTTGCATATATTGGCTATACCCTCACTGGTGGTTCAGAAAGGTTTTCTCCCATTCTATAATTGCCTCTTCATTTTGTTGATGGTTTCCTTTACTGTGCAGAAACTTTTTAGTTTGATGTAGTCCTACTTGTTGATTTTTGCTTTAGCTGCCTTTGCTTTTGGTGTCAAATCCAAAGATGACTGCCAAGACCAGTATCAAGGAGATTTTTGTTCAACACCTCGACATTTAATAGTGAAGCTTGCAAATTCCAAAGATAAAGAGAAGATCCTTAAAGCAGCAAGAGACAAGAAGTCCCTGACTTTCATGGGGAGGAATATTAGGGTAACAGCAGACCTCTCCACAGAGACGTGGCAGGCCAGAAAGGGCTGGCAGGATATATTCAGGGTCCTAAATGAGAAGAACATGCAACCAAGAATACTCTATCCAGCAAGGCTCTCATTCAAAATGGAAGGAGAGATAAAGAGCTTCCAAGATAGGCAGGAACTGAAAGAATATGTGACCTCCAAACCAGCTCTGCAAGAAATTTTAAGGGGGACTCTTAAAACTCCCCTTTAAGAAGAAGTTCAGTGGAACAATCCACAAAAACAAGGACTAAATAGATATCATGATGACATTAAACTCATATCTGTCAATAGTAACTCTGAACGTGAATGGGCTTAATGACCCCATCAAAAGGCGCAGGGTTTCAGACTGGATAAAAAAGCAGGACCCATCTATTTGCTGTCTACAAGAGACTCATTTTAGACAGAAGGACACCTACAACCTGAAAATAAAAGGTTGGAGAACCATTTACCATTCAAATGGTTCTCAAAATATACCCTAAAAACTATAGAACACTTCTGAAAGAAATTGAGGAAGATACAAAGAGATGGAAAAATATTCCATGCTCATGGATTGGCAGAATTAATATTGTGAAAATGTCAATGTTACCCAGGGCAATTTACACGTATAATGCAATCCCTATCAAAATACCATGGACTTTCTTCAGAGACTTAGAACAAATTATTTTAAGATTTGTGTGGAATCAGAAAAGACCCCAAACAGCCAGGGGAATTTTAAAAAAGAAAACCATATCTGGGGGCATCACAATGCCAGATTTCAGGTTGTACTACAAAGCTGTGTTCATCAAGACAGTGTGGTACTGGCACAAAAACAGACATATAGATCAATGGAACAGAACAGAGAACCCAGAAGTGGACCCTGAACTTTATGGTCAACTAATATACGATAAAGGAGGAAAGACGATCCACTGGAAGAAAGACAGTCTCTTCAATAAATGGTGCTGGGAAAATTGGACATCCACATGCAGAAGAATGAAACTGGACCACTCTCTTGCACCATACACAAAGATAAACTCAAAATAGATGAAAGATCTAAATGTGAGACAAGATTCCATCAAAATCCCAGAGGAGAACTCAGGCAACACCCTTTTTGAACTTGGCCACAGTAACCGGAGAAGGACAAACAGTGTATGTTCTCATTCATTTGGGGAATATGAATAATAGTGAAAGGGAATATAAGGGAAGGGAGAAGAAATGTGTGAGAAATATCAGAAAGGGAGACAGAACATAAAGACTTCTAACTCTGGGAAATGAACTAGGGGTGGTGGAGGGGGAGGAGGGCGGGGGGTGGGGGTGAATGGGTGATGGGCACTGAGGGGTACACTTGACGGGATGAGCACTGGGTGTTATTCTGTATGTTGGTAAATTGAACACCAATAAAAATTAATTTATAAAAAAAATAAATAAAAGCATACAGACAAAAAAAAAGGAGATTTTTCCTGTTTTCTTCTAGAAGTTTTATGGTTTCAAATCTTATGTTCAAGTCTTTAATCCACTTGGAGTTAATTTTTGTGTATGGTGTAAGATATGGGTCTAGTTTCATTCTTTTCCATGTAGCTGTCCAGTTTTCCTGACACCATTTAAGAGATTACCCTTTCCCAGAGGTAAACCGAGTGGGGGGAAAAGAAAAAAAATTAGAGAGGAAGACAAAGCATGAGAGACTCCTAACTCCGGGAAACAAACGGTTGCAAAAGGGGAGGATGAGGGGGGTGGGGGCGACTGGGTGATGGGCAGTAAGGAGAGCATTTGATGGAATGAGCACTGGGTGTTCCACTATATGTTGGCAAATTGAATTTAAATAAAAAAAATTTTTTTAAAAAGAGATCATCTTTTCCTTATATATATTCTTGGGTCCTTGTGAAAGATTGACCATACACACATGAGTTTATTTCTGGAGTCTCGATTCTGTTGCATTGATCTACATGTCTGTTCTTATGCTCATACCATATTGTTTTGATTACTAGAACTTTGTAATCCAGCTTGAGATCAGGAGGTATGAGGCCTCCAACACTGTTCTTCCTTCTCAGGTTTGCTGTGACAACTCAGGACCTTTTGTGGTTCCAAACAATTTTTAGAATTGTTTTTCTATTTCTGTGAAAAAGGCCATTGGAAATTTGATAAGGACTATACAGTCTGTGGACTATTCTGGATAGTATGGACATTTTAAAAATTTTAGTTCTTCCAATCCATCAGCATGGAATTTCTATTTATTTGTGTCTTCTTCAATTTTTTTAATCAGTGTTTTATAGTTTTCAGTAAATAGGTGTTTCATGTTCTTGGTTAAATTTATTCCTAAATCTTTTATTCTTATCCATGCTATCATAAATAGAATTATTTTAATTTTCTCTTTCAATAGCTCATTGTTAGTGTATGGAAATGCAACTGATCCTTGCATACTGACTTTGTATCCTGCAACTTTACTGAATTCATTTATTAGTTCTAATAGACTTTTGGTGGAATCTTTAGGGTTTTCTCTATCTATAAAATATCATGTCCTCCACAGAGATAATTTTACTGCTTCCTTTCCAACATGAATGACTTTACTTTTCTTGTCTAATTGCTCTAAGTAAAACTTCCGGTACTATAAAAATAGTAAGAGTAGTCATTCTTGAATAAAACAAATTTCAGCAGCACATTAAAGAGGAATATATCATGATCAAGTGGGACTTATTCCTGGGATGAAAGGTGAGAGTAGTCATTCTTGTCATTTTCCTGACCTTAAAGGAGGAACACTCAGCTTTTTACCATTGATTATGATTGTCTATGGGCTTGTCATAACTGGCCTTTTTTATATTAAAGTATGTTCCTTTATAAAAAATATTAATTTTTATTTTGGAGGGGGGCAGAGGGAGAGAGAGAAAGAGAATCTTAAGAAGACGCCATGCCCAGTGTGGAGTCCCATGCAGGGCTCAATCTCTGACATCATGACCTAAGTCAAAATCAAGAGTCAGACCCTTAAACAAGTGAGCTACTCAGGTGCCCCAAGGTATGTTCCTTCTCCGTGTAATTTTTAGAGACTTTTTAATCATGAGAGGATGTTAAATTTGTCAATTTTTTTCTGCATCTATTTACATGATCATGGGATTCTTAGCACCCATTTTGTTAATGTGATGTATTGCATTGGTTGATTTGCTTATGTTGAACTATCCTTGCATCCCAGGAATAAGTCCCACTTGATCATGATATATTCCTCTTTAATGTACCGCTGAAAACAGTTTGCTAATATTTTGTTTACTGTTTTTGCATCTATGGCCATCAAGGATATTGGCCTATAATTTTCTTTTCCTGTAGTACCCTTGTCTGGTTTTGATACCACAGTAATGTTGGCTTCTTAAAATGAGTTTAAAAGTGTCTCCTTTAAAATAAGTAAGTAAGTAAGTAAGTAAGTAAGTAAGTAAATAAATAAATAAATAAATAAATAAATAAATAAATAAAAGTGTCTCTTTTCTATTTTTTGGAAGAATTTGAAAAGAATTCATATTAATTCTTTAAATGTTTGGTAGAGGGATCCCTGGTTGGCTCAGCGGTTTGTCGCCTGCCTTTGGCCCAGGGCGCGATCCTGGAGACCCGGGATCGAGTCTGACGTCAGGCTCCCTGCATGGAGCCTGCTTCTCCCTCTGCCTGTGTCTCTGCCCTTCTCTCTCTCTCTCTCTCTCTCTCTCTCTCTCTCATAAAAAAAATAAGAAAAATAAAAAAATAAATGTTTGGTAGTATTCACCAATGACATCATCTGACCCTGGGCTTTTCCTTGTTGACAGGTTTTGATTACTTCTTAAGTCTCCTTACCAGTAATAGGTCTGGTCAGATTGTCTATTTCTCCATGATTCAATATTGGTAGGTTGCATGTTTCTAAAAATTTATCCATTTCTTCTAGCATATATAATATGTTGGCATATAATTATTCATAGTAGTTTCTTACTATTGTTAGAATTTATTAGTTATAATGTCTCCTCTTCCATTTCTTTTTTTTTATTTTTTTATTTATGATAGTCACAGAGAGGGAGGGAGGGCGAGAGGGAGGGTGGGAGGGAGGGAGGGAGGGAGAGGGGGAGGGGGAGAGAGAGAGAGAGAGAGAGCGCGGCAGAGACACAGGCAGAGGGAAAAGCAGGCTCCATGCACTGGGAGCCTGACGTGGGATTCGATCCCCGGTCTCCACGATCGCGCCCTGGGCCAAAGGCAGGCGCTAAACCGCTGTGCCGCCCAGGGATCCCTCCTCTTTCATTTCTGATTTCATTGATTGGGGTCTTCTCTTTTAGTCTAAAGGTTTTCCAATTTTGTCGATCCTTTCAAACAGTCATCTCTGTTTCAATGATCTTTTCTAGTCTTTTTAGTCTCTATTTCATTTATTTTGGCTCTGAAATGTATTATTTTCTTCCTTCTACTAACTTTGTGCTTATTCTTCTTTTTTTAGTTCCTTTAAGTATAAAGTTGGGTTGTTTACTTAAGATCTTTTTTCTTAATGTAGGCATTTATCATTATAAATTTACCTCTTAGAGCTGCTTTTCTTGTATCCCAAAAGTTTTAGTATGTTGTATTTCCATTTTTACTTATCTAAAGGTATTCTTTGATGTCCCTTTTAATACTAGTAATTCAGGAGCATGTTCTTTAATCTCCACTATGCGTGAAGTTTCCAATTTTCCTATAATTGACTTCTAGTTTCATACTGTTGTGGTTGGAAAAGATGCCTGATATTTCAATCTTCTTAAATTTATTAAGATTTATTCTGTGGCCTATGATCTATCCTAGAGAATGTTCCATGTGTGTTGAGAAGAATGTGTATTCTGTTGCAGTTGGATGGAATGACTTGTATATGTTTGTTAATCCATCTCATCTAACATGTAGTTTAAGCCCAATGTTTCCTCATTGTTTTTCACCTGGATGTTCTACTGGTTATTGAAAATGGGATACTGGAACCTCATATTATTGCATTATTGTCTATAGGTGATAATCTTTAATCTGTTAATGTATGCTTTATATATTTAGTGCTCCAATATTGGGTGCATGGTCAGTGGTTTTTGTTGTTGTTGTTGTTTTTAGATTTTATTTATTCATGAGAGATACAGAGAGAGAGAGAGAGAGAGAGAGAGAGAGGCAGAGACACAGGCAGAGGGAGAAGCAGGCTCCGTGCAGGGAGCCTGATGTAGGACTTGGTCCTGGGACTCCAGGATCATGCCCTGGGCCAAAGGCAGACGCTCAACCACTGAGCCACCCAGGGATCCCCGGTCAGTGGTCTTAATAGAGTTGTGGGCAGGATTCAAATAATCATGGAATGCTATCGAGCAAAGTGATAAAACAACTATCTCCACCACCCTATATAACCCCTCCTGTTTTTTTAATTTGTTTTTTATCTACTAAGGCAGTATATGGCTTAGAATATTTATATTCTATGAGAACTGAATATAGTCTCTAAAATTCTTGTAAGTTTTACTGCTAGCATCTATCAGTATTACAGATCTTGACACACTACTGAAAAAATTTAGGAGTGACTGCATTTGGTAAGTAGAGATTTTGGTGTACGTCAATAATTTGTCCCAAGGTATCAAAATGTTTATAAATTAATTTGATACAAATTAGGTCAAAGTGAGAGCTTCTATGAAGATTTGGTGGTAGAAAAACAATCTAGAATTCTGTAAGAACAATTCAAAGAAAGAAAGAAAAGACTGGGAGATACTGTCAAACAAGATAAGAAGGGAATAAAGGAAGAAAATTTGTTGAGGTTCTTATTATGTGATAATCACTGGGCAAAGTACTTTTCACAAAGTATGTCATTAAATACAGGCAATCTCCCAGTTAGGTAGCACTGGGTCTCACTTTACATATGAGGAGGACAAGCATCCCAGTAATTAATTAATTAACTCGTCCAAGTCAGAGCTAGTAAAGGACGGAAGCAGGATTCAATTCCATGCCAATATAATATCAAAGTCCATTCTCTCTTTTTTAAAATAGTATAGAATTTGGGGTTCTGTCCATTTCTGAATTTTTTTTGGAGTCGAAAATAAGTTTAAGCAGAACTTAATCCACAATAAGGTTTGCAGTCTAGGTCCTATTTTTGTGTGTCCTTGAGCTAAGAATAATTTTTACATTTTTATAGGATTATAAAAAAAAAAAGAAAAGAAAGAAGAAAAGAGAATATGCAGCAGAGACCCATATGTGGCCCACAGAGCTCATAAAAGCCTAAAATATTTACTATCTGGCTCTTTACAGAAAAAGTTTGCCAACCCCTAATCTAAAATAAAACTTGCTTTCCAGTTAACTTTTTAAATATTATCTTTTTTCTATGAAATAAAAAATAACTAGTTAATATTTTTCACTTTCAGTATAAATATATATAATATCCCTAGTTCTAGACAAGCCTGTAGTGGGAAACTCAATAGTACCAAGGTCAAGTAGGAAGTAATTATTTGCATTGTAATCATACTAGGTATAGGAAAATGTAAATATCTAGCTCCCTAATGCACTTTAATTATTTTTAAGATTTTATTTGAGAGAGAGAGAGAGAGAGAGAGCCAGCATATAAGCAGGGGGGAGGGGCAGAAGGAGAGAAAAGCAGACTCCTCACTGAGTGGGGAGCCCCAAGGGCTCCATCCCAGGATCCTGAGGTCATGACCTGAGCCAAAGGCGGACACTTAACTGAGCCACCCAGGAGCCCCTCTGGTGCTCCCTGTCAGAACTGTATCACAATCTGAGCTCTCCTAGCCCAATTCTTCCTGTCCCCCCTTCCTGTCACATGGGTCATGTCAACATCCCACTCTTAAAGCTTTGCTTGTCCAATCCTGTTTTTTCTCTTTTCCTACTTCCTTGGTAATATACTTGCTTTCCCCCTGTAAGGCCTTGCACTCCTAATTCCATCTCGGCATTGACCCTCTGAGATCTGAATTTGGCACAGGTGGCCTGTAAATCATAGCCCTCATTAAAAGCACTAAACAAATTAAGATGAAAACAAATTAGACTTTGGTGTCCATGAAGAACCCAAAATTCTTATACTGAACAGGACTGTCTCAAACATTCTCCCCCTTTACTCAGCCAGATCTGCATCCATATATGCCACATTCTCAAGTTCTGCACTTAAACCTTCACTTCCCATCACCTTTGTTTCCAAATGTGGGAAGGCTCTTACACTGCTTTATTTTACCAAATGGATAGGTAGAACCAATGATTACAGAACACCCTGTGATAAGTCCTCTTTGCAGTGAATTACATGGGAAGAAGCGCCTTTGTCTTCAATCCAGCACACCTCTAGGGGTGCCCAACGTGCTCTTTTCTGCTTCCTATCACAACCTTGGATTCACACTTCATAATTCCTAGGTTCACCACTCACCCCTGAATCCTATTCTGGTATGTACATTCCTTCAACCACAAAGAAACTTACTGGGTTTTCATTTGTGTCCCACAGACTTACTACTTAAAAATGTAATTGAGTTATTTAGCTTTTCTTTTCTTTTTTCCCTGGGGTGGGGAGGGGTACAAAGGGAAAGGGAGAGAATCTTCAGCAGGTTCCACGCCCAGCACAGAGCCCAATGCGGGGCTCAATCTCACAGCCTTGAGATATATGACCTGAGCCAAAATCAAGAGTTGAATGCTTAACTGACTGGGCCACCCACAGGACCCCTAGCTTTTCCTTTATTTAAGCCCTGGCTCCCCATTTATGGACTATAAGCTCCATAGGGACAAATGGCCAAGATAATGTTGTATACATATTTGTATCCATGACAGTACCTTTTCTTAAGGCCTTCTGCCCAGGCTTAAGTAAATTTTTATTGATTTGACTTGATGGTAATAACTGGAAAAATTGAAGTAAATTCTTTTCAGTAGACACCTGAGTGCCAAGCATGATAAACTATCGAGAATTGTTTATTTAAAGAAAAAAAAGAATGCATATTTATTGAGTGTTTGCCATGTGAAAGCATGAAGTGCTTTAGAGAAATCAAATCATTTAACCCTCATGACCCTAAAAGGGGTATATTTTAAGATATCTTGAGGATGAGAAAACAATGAGTAAAGTTAGGTACTCTGTGCAAAACAAACTTAGGGTAAGGGGCAAAGTTGAAAGTGAACCTCTATCAGTCTGATCAGAAGCTGAATTTTTTTCCATATGTCTCACATAGAGAAAAGAGATGATATAAGTGCATCTACAGGTTCAAATATAACATTTACTTTAAGAAAAGTACAGCAGATTTAAATTCAGTAATATTTTAGAGCAAGAAGAGTTTATTTCTAATTGAGGGGCTCAGAGAAAGAATCATTTGAGTTGGGCCTTGACAAATATCTAAGATTTCCACAAATGGGGACAGCAAAAAAGAGGTAACCCAAGAAGGAAAACCAGGGCACGGGTTAGTGTAGGTCGAGAGTACAGAGGTTATTGGAAATACATCACGAGTCAGAAAAGCTGGTTAGCATCAGCTTACACCGAAAGATTCTAAAACCATTTTAAGAAGCTGAGACATAATTTTTATATGCAAATGACAGTCACCAGAGGCTTTTGGCAAGAAATAGTATTATCAGTACTGGCAGCACCATAATGAGGAAAAAGTAGCAAAGAGTAAGAGTGGGTAACAACAGTCCAGGCAAAGAGCAATGGGAGGGCAGAGTAGGACCCTGGTGAGCAAAAGAAGGGAGACAAAGGGGAACCATGGTTCTTGGAAAAGAGGACCAATGACAACTCTAAAAATGATGTGGCTGGATTCCACACCAGTGAGGATTCAGTGAACAAAGAAAACAGGAGGAAGAGGTGGTTTGGAAGGAAAATGATTTATTCATTTTTGTACCAAAAGTGAACTGGCTGGTTAGTGGCTAACACTCTAACCCAACTAGTTCCTGGTTCTTTCAGTTTATGCAAGATTGAGGGACATATTCATAGTTGATGGAAAAAGTAAAGGACCTCTTTCCCACCAAGAGTCAAATCGGCTGCCTTCCTGCTCCCCAAGCAACCAGGAGTCCTACGTACCAAGGGGTCAGACTGGCTCAAATGGAAGCATTTCTCAACACTTAATGTGATGGATAAGAAAAATGTCAGCTGGGGAATGGGTGCAAGAGGTTATGGAGCTGAGACAGAAAGAAGGAAGACATAATGTGAACAAATGTCACTGCCCAGTGGGGTGTGGCCACCCATTAGCTCACGTTACTACTTTACCTCCCCTTGCAGACTGATTATACATTAGAGATGTATATTCAGCCCCCAAAATGGGATTCCCTTTCTAAGAACTATTTTTGTCATATCTCATAATTTACACTTATACAATTAAATCCTTTTACTTAACACATGTTGTATCAAGAAACGTGTCTGTTAAGCTCTCATTATCAGGGACTGATGGATATTATACTGTGGAGGAAGACAGTCACTATTCATGACTTTTTTAAATGGAAATTTAGAAAACACTTTTAAAACTCTATCAAGAACATAGACTTATTCAGCAACTCTAAAGGCTTTAAAAAAAAAAAAAGCCAGCATTTATCTTATTTGAATAGGGTATAATATTTCCCTATTTTTCCAACAAGATACTATAATGTGAAAATCTTCACAATAAACTAAATGCTTACTAATGAAAATCACTATGTGCTGAAAGAGGAATGAAGCATGCAATGTGTAAGCAGCGTGTTTATGTTCATAAACATCACTTGTGTCTGTTAAAAACCTGTATGTAACCTTAGAGATGCTACTACATTTTGATATAAATCTGTGCTTTTTATTTTTATTGTATAGTACTTTTTTGTTTTTCAACTTCCCTACCTTGTTTTTGCCAGTAATGTCATATTATCACTATACAGTCTAGACAAAATAATGCAACTTTTGAGGTGCCAGCTTACTTTCAAACATGATGCTTATTAGAATAAGCATGAAGATGTATTTTTCAAAACGAAAGCCTGACCTTATCTGAGCTATAAAAAGTCTGCAGTTTGTTTCCTGATGGATGCAACATGCGATTATTCTTTAAAAAAAAAAATCCGTTTTATGTGTTGGAGGTTTTTTCCCCTCTTAGATCTCATAACTACCTACTCTACTTCAAATCTGGAATTTTGTCCTGTTTCCTTTATATGTAATATTCACTGAGAGTGAGAGATTTAAAGACTCATCCATGAGGTTAACATATGAAGAAAAGGCAGACAAGCTGTGCCTCTTATGAACTCTTCAAGGCATCTACTGTTCCATCAGGCCCAAGTCTATGGCTCCTTTAAATGGTGCTATAGATTCAAGCATCATAACAGAATTCCAAGGTATTTAGAAGTATCCTATGATTTTGAGCCCATTTTGAGCCCATGACCTGTTTTTCTATTCCAGTCTGGTTCTTTTAGCAATATGTGAAAGCCCATTTGATCAAATAGGGCTGTGACTTAATATGCTTTCCAGACTTTGGGGGGAAATTCCCTCAATAGATCATATGTGAGCAATTGCTTCTTTACTAAAAATGCCTTTCACCCACAAAAGAAAACCTTTCCAATTACAGTCTCTTTCCAATTTGTCCTTCTGACATAAGTTCTCAAGAATTATATGAAAGAACCTACAAGAATTATATGAAAGAACCTATCCTTTCTTCCGAATTTCCAATGTGATATCAAAGCACATAATTTGTGTCTGTCCTTTAACAAAATAAACAGGCAATGGGGACGATAATCTGAATTGCATCCAATTTATGGTCTTCCTTTTTGTCTAAATAAAATCTGAACCAAAGACCTTTCAGCATGTAGGTAAGCATTCTCAGAGCTTTGTATATCTGTAAATAGATACAAAATGTTAGCTGATATAATTTGACTGTCATTGATATAATATTATAAACACGTTCACCACATGGAAGTTTTATCTACATAAAACACAGCTAACCAACATTCAACATAGCCGCCCCCTGTTCTACATTAACTAAAAACTCCCCTGATTTCAAAGACAGCATTTGAGATTGCCAGCACCAATGCCATTCATACATACAGTCCCCTGGGGTTCCACAGTTTTTGAACAGCCTCTAAAATGGGGTTACATCTTAACCCATCCAATTTATGCAGCTTAATGAGGTGACTCAGAATCCAAAAGTACCATTTTCCCATACTAACTAAAAAACAAACAACAAATGAACCCCCTTTCGTGAATCAGGATGTTCAAACATTCTTTGGTCGTATATGCATCTGGCCTTTAGAAATACAAATAATATGACCAGTGGGATTCAGTAGGCATTCAATAAAGCATGCATTGATTATAGGAAAACACTAATTTTTCAACAGCACTAACTGTCTTGGGAACCATATTCTTGGGAATAGGTAATTTGTTAAATGGGCCATCCTATATTTACAGTGCACATACACTCCTAAAATGTGAAATATTTTCCCTTATATAGAAGACAGACCCTGGATGTTCTGGTCCCTACAACTGGAAGGATGTCTATCATATCAAACTACACATCTACACACCTCGGCAGAACTACACTTAATAAATCCAATTTATTAGCAACTTCTTAATATCTAACCAGAACACCATTATGTCTTTTTCATAAATCTAAAGAATTCTTGGAAAATGAAGATATGGCATTCTTTCATCATGAGTATAAAAATAATGAAATTACTTTCTAGTAATGTTACCTACTAAGTGCTTCTTATGTGCCTGATATTTGTCTAGGTCTTTCATATGTTTAAATCATTTTATTCTTCCCCCTCTTGAGGGAGGGACTATTATCCTTATTTTCAGATGTGGAAACAGAAGCACAGGCAGATGAAATAATATGGCAAAGGAAATAGTTAATAAGGGGCAGAGCCAGAGCTCAAAGCCAGGGAGGGAGTCTGATTCTGGAGCTCACACCCTTAACTATTTCTACACTGAATCTATATTGAATAGATTCAAATAGTTGCCATCTTCTTCTATTAAACTTTTTGGGGATGCCTGGGTGGCTCAGCGGTTGGGCGTCTGCCTTTGGCTCAGGGCGTGATCCCAGAGTCCCAGGATTGAGTCCCATGTCGGGATCCCTGCATGGAGCCTGCTTCTCCCTCTGCCTGTGTCTCTGCCTCTCTCTGTGTGTCTCTCATGAATAAATACATAAAATCTTTAAAAAAATAAACCTTTTGCCTGAGATGAGAAGATGGTAAACCAACCTTCTTTAAACTTAAATTGTTTTAAAAATATTTTATTTATTTTTGGGGGGAGGGGAAAGTGAGAGGGAGAAGATGACTCCTGCTAAGCAGAGAGCCTGACATGAGGCTCGATCCCAGGACCCTGAGATCATGACCTGAGCTGAAGGCAGATGCTTAATGGACTGAGCCACCCAGATGCCCCATCACCCTTTTTTTTTTTAAATCTTCTGATTCTAAACAAGGACATTTAGCTCCAGAATAAACAAGCAGTCTATTATCATGAAGAGCCCACCACACATGGGCAAAAATTAACTGCCTGGAGATCCTGTGTGTGAGAATAAATCATATTAGAAACACTAGCTGATCTGGCTCAGTCCAGAGAGGCCCTAGGCAAAATAAAAGAGGGGACTTTTCTCTCCCCTCTGTTCTCACTTTTCCCCCTTTCCATTTTTCCCCCTATCCTACTGCCCACATATGGTCAAAATAAACTGGTATTCATGGTAAAGTGTTAGCATCTTGTATGAAAGAAAATGCTATCCTGAGATTTTTATTAAAATTGTTTGGAAAATTTATTATCTCGACTTCCAACTAAAGATTTGTCCATGTCCCTCTATTAGTTTCGCAGGGCTGCTGCTCTAACCAGGTACCACAAACTGGGTAGCAATCACAGAAATGTATCGTCTCCCAGTCCTCACAGCTACCTGTTTGCCATCAAGGTGTTGTCAGGGTTGGTCCCTCCTGAGCACTGTGAGGGACGATCAGCTCCATGCCTCTCTCCTAGCTTCTGGTGAGCTCAGGTGCTCCAGCTTTATACAAGGCATTCTTCCTGTCTCTTCACATTGTCTTTCCTCTATTCATGTCTGGTCTGTCTCTATGTCCAAGTTTTCCCATTTATAACCTCAACTGTACTGGATTAGAGCTTTCCCTAATGACCTCATCTTAACCTATTTCCAAATAAGGTCACATTCACAGATACTGGGGGTTGGGACTTCAACATTTTCTGAGGAGATGCAATTTAACCCATAGCAGCCCCATATTTTGGTTTCTCTTCATGAATATGCTGGCAGAGCTCTATCCATTAAAAAAAAAAAACACTGGTAATGGCTATATAAAATACTAATGACCTTTTTGACACTGGACAGATTTCTCTCAATAGGAATTTAAGAAAGGTACAGATGCCTTAGTTGCTATATGTGGCTATAGTACATCCAGCTCTACTCGGTTCACTTTATGTTACTACTGAAAATTGAATAACTAATTAATCAATTCATTTACGTATTAACCTGTTCACTTACTTCTTGTTCATTCATCATTTATTTATTGAGTGCTTATTGTATGCCATGCTCTGTGCCAGCCACTGGGTACACATCAGTGAATAAAACATAATCCCTATCTTCCTATATACAAAACTAGAGATTTGCTCTCCTGATGGACATTCAACTGGAAGAAATCATGCTCACCTGGTTCTGTACCAATAATTTCCTAAATCAGATTTGTAGCTTACAACCAGTTCTATCCAGAAAGTCAGAGGCTATGAGAACTAAAAGGGAGTCAAAGAGATCGCATGACCTAGGTGACTTCGATTACAGAAAAGGAAGTTATAGCAGAGAAGTCTACTGCAATAAATAATTTTTAAAAAAGGAAAAAGGAGCTTAAGCACAATTAAAATAAAAATTGTCTGTATTTGTATTTTCTTGTGAATGTTAGGAAAACGGAGAAAGTAGATATAAACTGTACTTGACATTGAGGAATGATGTGATTTTGTTAAGTATTAGCATGGTGATAATATGGTGAATTGTCCTTATTTTTGGAAATGCATACATAAGTATTTAGAGATAAAATCTCATGATATCTCTAATTATTTTAAAACCTTTCAGCCAAAAAATAGATAAAATTTCAAAATGTTAATTTTTAAGTCAAAGTCATGGGTATCAGAAATTCTCTATTATTCTGTATGCTTCAAATTTTTCAAAATAAAAGGTTAAAAAAACCTGTATCCTCCTAGAGGCACAATTATCTACTTACTAGGTTCTCACTTGTCTCAGAGTCCCAGCAGTGGGAAATAAGCTTCACAAAATATTAATTTTAAATATGGAGACCATGGCTCCTAAATCATAATTATTATGCTGTTTTCTTCAATATTTTCCACTCATCACCACCTTCCAATAAGACTCTAGTAGCCTATATTCATATTACTGTCATTTGTGTAGCATTTTGAATAAGAATTTTTTTCTTTTTATATGGATCTAATCTGATTTAAAATCAGACATCTTAATATACACATGTTAAGAATAAATTTTGATAACAGGAACACCAATATCAGATAACAGAGCTAAAATACATTTGATTACTTAAACAATTTTAAAGTAATTCAATAAATTGAAGTGCAGTAAAACATAGCAGCATTAACACATTACAGAATGTTAGATAGAAATAAAGTTTGGAGCTGACTTTGTTTTTAATTTGACAAATCATACTGAAAGAATCCCAAATAGTAAATTTATAAAACTGATCTATGGGTAAAGATACACACAAGGTATTAAATCTTAAAAACACATATTCATATGACAAATTACGTTGAGACCAAATAATATAAAGCTCATAAAATTTTAAAAGTTCAAATAACTAAAATCATAGGAATAAATTTCAAAGTCCTTTTGCTCAACTAAAAATATATACCAGAACTTCACAAAGAAGAAAGACATACACGTTATTGCACGTCATAAGTGACTATAAACACACCACGCTATTTAATCTAAGGTATAACCCCATCCGTGTAATACCAAAATACTTTAAAGTAGCTTTACCAGCTATATCATCCAATGATATTATGGTAACATCAAGTTAAGATATACAACACTACTCCAAAGATAATGAAATACAAGGGTGCATCATCAGGACTAAATTATATATATATATATTCAAAAAAGGAAATGCTATCTCTAAAAATCATACCATATTATGTGAATATACCATGCAAAATTCCTATAAACACACTTTCACACTCCATCTTACAAGTAACTGATAAATGGATTATGTTAGAATTCCCTCTAGCAAACAGTGAACAAGTAGCTTTAATGAGGCTTATGACCCTACCCTATGGATCATAGTGAGCATTTTGCCACCAGATACAGGTCAGGTACTACAATTCCTGCTCCCAGATCATTAAATTTTTTTCTAAATTTAAACTTTTTAACTTCCTTCACTATTCAACACAAGATGGACACTTTGGAAACATTATAAGAAACATTACCTTCTGCAATGAACATTAAGCATCTGGAAACATATTTTCAGAGAATCACAGAATTTTAGAGCTACAGGGAATTTTTGAAATCACCCGAAGTCTAACATTTTATAGACTGGAGAGCTAAAGTCCTCACAGGTTAAAATATTTGCTGAAGGCTGCCATCCTGCTGAGGGGTCAGGGCTGAGTCTGGAATCTCAGGGTCTGACTTTCAGTCCAACACAAGTCCTAATAGTCATGTAAGTGTTTTTAAAAACCACAGGTTTCCAAAGCCATACTTATTCCTCCATTTGTTGACACTCAGAACTGTTCTCTCTACCTATGAGGGCCTTTCTCTTTGACATAGCAGGAAGCTTTTGGACAAAAACACATGGAGCGTGGTAGGGTGGAGAACCTGAACAATTAGGGTGTTCTGGGTACAAGTGAGATGGCAGGCATTGCATCAAGGCTGGCCTCACCTCCTGAGGAATCAATAAAGTACTTCTTGAAGGGTAATTACAAAAGCAACACTAACCTAAGTACTATGAGGAATACAAAAGAAGAGAAGTAAACCTATCTATAAGCCTCAAGAAGTCCATTCTAGTTCAGAACATAAGATAACTGAGACTTGAGGGCTTATGTATTTAAAATATATATTAGAAGCCAAAGGAAAATGGAAAAGGAAATCATTATAAACCAGAATCATCCAGAAAGTCTTCGTGTAAAAGCAGGGATATATAAGGTGGTGCTTGAAAAATGATGTGCTTCCATGAAAAGATGCTCAATATCACAGGTCATCAGGGAAATGCAAATCAAAACTACAATAAGATATCGTCTCACACCTTCAGAATGGCTAAAATCAACACCACAAGAAACAACAGGTGTTAGTGAGGATGTAGAGAAAGAAGAACCCTCCTTGCACTGTGGGTAGTAATGCAAACTGGTGCAGCCACTCTGGAAAACACTAAGGAAATTCTTCAAAAAGATAAACATAGAACTATCCTACAAGTCAGCAATTGCACTAGGTATTTGCCCAAAGAATATAAAAACACTAACTCAAAGGGATACATGCAGCCCAATGTTTATAGCAGCATTATCCACAATAGACAAAATATGGAAACAGCCCAAGACTCCAATGACTGATGAAAAGATAAAGGAGATGTGTGTGTATGTATAAATATATATATATACTTTATACACAAAAATTATATACATACAAATTTTATATATAAAATGGAATATTACTCAGCCATAAAGAAGAATGAAATCTTGCCATTTGCAATGACATGGGTGGAGCTAGAGAGTACTATGACAAGTGAAGTCAATCAGTCAGAGAAAGACAAATACCAATGCTTTTACTCACATGTGGAATTTAAGAAACAAAACAAATGAACAAAGACAGTAAGAGAAAGAAACAGACTCTTAACTATAGAGAGCAAACTGATGGTTACCAGAGGGGAGATCGGTCGGGGTGAAATAGGTGATGGGGATTAAGGAGTGCACTTGTCCGGGGCACCTGGGTGGCTCAGTCGGTTAAGCATCCGACTTGATTTGGGCACAGGTCATGATCTCAGGGTCATGAGATCAAGCCCTGAGTTGGGCTCTGTGCTAGGTGCAGAGCCTGCTTAACATTCTTTCTCTCCCTCTCCCCTCCCTCCTACACAAGTACACTTGTTGTGATGAGCACTAGATGATATATGGAAGTACTGAACCACCATATTGTACACCTGAAACTATTATTACACTGTATGTTAATTGGAATTTAAATAAAAATTTAAAAAATAATGTCCTTCTGATCAACAAAGTGGCCTTTTACACTAAAAAATAGTAAATGTACAAAATATAGTTGTGATTGACTTGAATTGTCTTTTCTGAAGATGTACCTCCTCTGGAGGTAGATGTTTCTTAATATAATTTTAATTTGTAATTTAAACCATTTTTTTTTAACCAAACCAATATACTTGATTTCTTTCCTTTTCTTCTACTGAATACAATTATTACCACTGAAGCATTTTCTTTAGTCTTCTGTCTAAACAGATTTTTTAAAGAAATCTTATTAAAATAGAGATTATGTAAAGAAGTACATAAGAAATCACAAATTTTTTTAAATGAGACTTTTCCACAGTGTTTTTTTTCTTTCAACAAAAAATGAAAGAAGGTATATGGTGTATACTTCGAGAGTCTTCAAAATTCCAAATTTAGAGAGTCCCAGATGAACTACCAAAAAATGTTCATACTCTAACAAAAGCATAGGGAAAAAGAATAAAATAACCTACAATGAGCTATTTTGACTCTCAATGAGGTTACTTGTCTGATCTTAAGGAAAAATACTGATTCCTATCTGAGTAGTGTTTGGAGCATTAAAAAAAAAAAACATAATAAGATGAAAATGGCTAGAACATCAAGTGTGCCTTCAAAAAGCTATCCAGAACTTTACTTTGACTGTCATCCCTGTTAGGACCCTTTCGTTCCACCTTAACTAAGATGGTTGTTGTTCCTATGCAACACCTCTTTGAATGTATTTCCTATTTTTATCTCGGTCCTTACAACTGGCTGTATAAATGTCAACTTTTCTTGCTTTTTCTGCTTGCCACATCATTCAACAATTCTCTCTATTCTTGAATCTCTTTTTCCACTTGTTTTTTTCTCCTCATTAAACAGCTTATTGCTCAAGTTCCTTTCCCATAATTATAATTCAAAACACACATGAAGGGTGAATTATTATTTAAAACTACAATCCAACAAACTTTCTAGAAATAAGAGGCTCAATCTACACATCAAAAGAGCCCATCAGATACCTGGGAAAACCAATACAAGATCTACTCTAAACATATACTGGTAAAACCATCAGACATTATTAATAAAGAAAAGAAAAATCCCAAAGGCAACAAGGCAAAAAGGAAAATAACATACTTTGGTAAGAGAATTAAACTACCAGCAGATCTGTTAAAAGCAACATGAAAAACGAAGCAACAGATCAACACTTTCAAGAGATTCAAGAAGAAAAAGTATGTACTAAATATTTTAAACCCATCCATGCTATCCTGCAAGGATCAATGCTATTGAAAAAGTTTTACACATGCAAAAAAATGTATCCACAGGCATTTCCTGAGCAATCTACTGGAAGATTAGTTTCATCCAATCTAAAGATAACTGGGTAGCTTTAGCAAAAGGACAGAAAAGTGAACATTTAATAAATTTAATTATATCCAAGAGCAAAACAAGGCTGGTGATAAATGAAGAATATACAAATGATAGATGCCCTGACATGATAACGTGGTAGAACTAGAAACTAAGGTGACAACATAAGGGAAAGAGAAAAGTAAAACAAGCAATAGTGAATTAGTAGTAAGAAGTAAACAATGACCATAAAAGACTATCAGAGTAGCAGTAAAGGATTAAATACAGACACAAAATGAGTTAAAAGCATCTTTAAAAAGTATAGTTAGCAAGGCAATCACTATTAATAAACATGAGCTCTCATAAAAAGTACCCCCCCAAAAAAAAGAAACCTTAAAGAACATCAGATCAAAGAAAACATATATGTAGCAGAGCAAATATAAATAATGAATATTTACCAAGCAGCACAGCAATGATCTTCACGAAACAAAAACTATAGGAATGCATGATTCTGGCCCTAGAGGCAACATGGAAACACACTGAAAACAAATTCTTTTTTTTTTTTTTTTAAGTAGGCCCCACGCCCAGTATGGAGCCTAATGCAGGGAGCCCATGATTCCAAGATGAAGACCTGACTGAGCCACCAGAGTGCCCCTAAGAGAAGATTATTAAATATCACTCTTGATACAAAACAAATCAAGTGAACAAAAGTTAAGTAAAGATATAGATGACATAAAAATACAGTCAATAAGGTAGATCTTTTGGACAGATATTAAACTTTGCACATGAAAATACAGACCTTAGTCCTTTTCCTCAAATAGACATGGAATACAGACAAAAACTGATCTTCTCAGTCACCAGTAAGAGTTTCAGTGTATTCTGAAGAGTAACATTATCATAAACGATATCCTGACCATCTTGTCACAAGTCTAGAGTTTAATAACAAATTTTTTTAAAACGGTCCTTCTATGTGAAAATTTTAAAATCTTCTAATAGACAACCTTTTGAAGAAGACATCAAAACGTTCTTTAAAAAATAATAAAAAACATTAAAATCTATGAGTACAATATAAAGCTGTGATCAGAGGAAAAATAAGAGCCTTAAACACTTAGAGAAGTAAAAAAAAATTACTGAAAGTGAATGAAATAGATCTGAAACTAAAGGCCATGAGAAAGAAAAAAAGGTGGAATTAAAAGAGCACAAAAAATGACATAATAAAGGCAAAATCAGACATTAATGAGAAGATAAAGGAAAATGTATCTTATTAATAAATCAGAATCCAAGTGAGTTGAAAAATACATTCATTAAGGCAGAAAAAGGAAGCGGGACACCTGAATGGCTCAGTGGTTAAGCGTTTGCCTTGGGCTCAGGGGCATGATCCTAGGGACCCAGGATTAAGTCCCACATCAGGTTCCCTGCATGAACTATGCTTCTCCTTCTGCCTGTGTCTCTGCCCACCGCCCCCCCCCCACACCGTGTATCTCATGAATGAATAAATCTTTAAAAAAATAAATCTTAAAAGAACTTTTTAAAAAAGGAAGCAAAAATAAAAAACTAGAAGGAAACAACCCCTGAAGTAGAAGGAATCTGAAAGTCGTAAGAGGCTACAATGCCTAACACGATACAAATAAATTGGAAAAAGTGGACAAAATGGTTAACTATTACAATTGACCCAAGTAGAGATAAAAACCTTAAACATTTCCATGGGAAAAAGGAGAGTTATGAGGAACTGACTCACAGAAAAACAGAACCAGATAGTTTCATATTAGAAAAACAAACAGTATTAATAGAAATACTTCTAGAACATAGGAAATGAAGTAAAACTTCCAAATTTCTTTTATGAAATAGAATGTTGATACCTAAAGCTGATAAAAACAGTACAAAAATAGAAAATTACAGGACAATATCACTTGTAAATACCTATCGGAAATACTACATAAAATCCTAGCAAACATACCTCAATACCATATCAAGTAAATAATATACTATAACAGTGGGATTTACTCCTGGAAAGTAAGGTTAGTTCAATATTAAAAGCACAGCAATATCTCACACCATATTAACTGATCTGAGAAAAACATATGATTATTTCCATACATCCTAAATAAATCTTTGGTAAAATTCAGTTCTCATTCCATAGAAACAAAATATCCATTCAAGAACATAGGAACTGATGTGCTTTCCTTAATATGACTATAATGACACAGAAGCACACAAACTCACATACACACATGTAGAAATCTTAGTCCTGAGGCCAGTATCACATTTAATGGAGTAAATTTCAAGCATTTCCACTAAGATTAGGAAGAGGTGAGGATAATCACTATCTTCCTTACTATTTCCTACATACTAGATGTACTAGCAATACAATTAGGCAAAATAAATCAGAGATATAAGATCTGGAAGAGAAAGACAACTGTATCTATTTGCATATGAAACATTTCCTAAGAAAGCCCTAAAGGATCATTACTAAAATGACCTCAAAGCCAGCAAATTGATAGGATATAGAATAAATGCACAGAAATCAATAATCATATATACAAACAAAAATAACTTAGAAGATAACGTAGTATAGTAAAAGAGCAGTGACAATACCAACAAAAGTGGTATATTATCTAGAAATAAGCGTAGCAAGAATTGTGAAAAAGTTAATGTGAGGATAGAGTGAAAATACAAATGAAAAAAATGACAAAATACATAAACATTCTTTGTTGAAGAACATCTCTACATCATAAAGATGCCAGGTTAATTAAAATTCTAATAAAAATGCCAACAAGTATTTTTAAGTAGAGCTAAACAAAATAATATAGAAAATCATGAATAGAATAATACGGAAAAAGAAAAGCTAAGGCACTAAGGATCACCAGATATTAAAATACATTACAAAGCCTAAGAAATTGATTCACTAGTATAATGATGAAACATAATAAGACAAACCGGAAGGATTCAGTTTCAAAGTACAGAAATGGAGCACCTGGGTGACTCAGTGGTTAAGTGTCTGCCTTTGGCTCAGGCTGTGATCCCAGGGTCCTGCAATGAAGTCCCACATCAGGGAACCCATTTCTCCCTCTGTTCCCCTCCCTGGTCTCTTTGTCTCTCATGAATAAATAAATAAAATCTTTATAAAAAAGTACAAAAATGGGGATCCCTGGGTGGCGCAGCGGTTTGGCGCCTGCCTTTGGCCCAGGGCACGATCCTGGAAACCCGGGATCGAATCCCACGTCGGGCCCCCGGTGCATGGAGCCTGCTTCTCCCTCTGCCTGTGTCTCTGCCTCTCTCTCTCTCTCTCTGTGACTATCATAAATAAATAAAAGTTAAAAAAAAAAAAAGTACAAAAATGAACTCAAGTACACATGGAAGTTTAGTATATAATAAAGGTGGCTTCTAATAACACTGGACCAACTTTTTTTTTAAAACAGTGTTGGAAAAACTGGCAAATCATTTAGAAAATGATAAAATTGGGTCCATACCTCATGTCATGTAAAAGAATGAACTTTAAATTAGTAAGGGATTTAAAAGTAAAAGAACAAAACTATACAATTAAATTCATATAAAATCTGTCTGTAGAACAAAGTTATGAACCATGACTCATGGGGATCCCTGGGTGGCTCAGTGGTTTAGCGCCTGCCTTTGGCCCGGGGCGTTGTCCTGGAGTCCCAGGATCAAGTCCCGCATGGGGTTCCCTGCATGGAGCCTGCTTCTCCACCTCTCTGTCTCTCATGAATGAGTAAATAAAATCTTAAAAACAAACAAACAGACACATAACTCAATATCCATAGTAAATAAAAGATTGAGAAATCTGACCTGATTAAAAATAAAGTTTCACTTTCTTTGTGGCAATAATACATCACAAGTATAATCAAAGGACAGGAGGCAAACTGAAAGAAAATATCTGCAAAATCTGTAATAGATGAAGGGCTTTATATAACACATATTTAAAGAGCTTTTCAAAACTGAAGGAATTTAAAAAAAAAGAAAAAGAAAAAAATGGGCAAAAGACCTGAGCATACACACACACAAATGATTTAAAACTAGCCTTTTTTGCTTTCAGCAAAAAGGAATACAATGACTAGATTTACACTTTCACTGCCTGTGGGAAACTGGGTAAAATGAAAGATAACAATTGCTTTTGAGTATTAAATAGGCAGCACAAGACTGAGCAATCCTTGTGAAAATGGGGGAAAAAAAGATTAGGTGAGTCCCACAGATGCCCCAGCTTTCAGCCTGTGACAATTCCAAACCCAGGCACAGGAAGGGAAATCCTAACTGCCTTATAGCAATCACACTGGGAGAGTGCCTGAGTTCAGAAAGGCTCCTAAAGAGCATCAAATTCCAGAGAGAAGTTCAGAAGAAGAGGCTACAAGGCAAGGGGGCCTCCAGAAAAATCTGCACAAGGATCTTATCTCTAGCATAAAAGTTGGAACAAAGAACCAATGAGGAGTAAAGAGAAGAATCATTCCCAGGGCTTACAAAGAGCCTTCAGCTTTTTTTTTTTTTTTTTTTTTTGGAGTTCTTGACCAACCAGAATAAGTCCTCACATGTAATTCCATAGGAATCACAGAACTTCACAGCATAGAAGTTGGAATTAACTATCCACAGAGTATAGGCTACTATAGATTCATCTTAGCAAAGCTTAAAAATAGCCTCAAAATGAACACACTATCTCCAAGAAATTTAAATGTACAGACAAAATAGATTAAAAGAATGAAGAAGATATATAACGTGCACACTAATAAAAAAAAAAGGCTCTGTGGCTATGTTAATGACCGATGAAGTTGACTTCTGAACAAGAAATATTACTAGAGATAAAAGCTCACATTTTATAATGATAAAGGGGACAGCTTATAAAGAGGACATAAAAATCCTAAGCATGTATCCCAATAATAGACTTCTAATACATGTGAAACAAAAACCGATGGGATAAAAAAAAAAAAGATAAATCCATAATTATAATTGGGGGTTTCCACACTCTTTTCAGTGGGGATTTAGGAAATTTCAATACTTAACCAACTGGACCTAACAGACATTTAGCCAACACTCCACCCCAAGACAGACAACAGAAAACATACTCTCCTCAAGGGCTCATGAAATAGTCAGCAAGTTAGCACATACGCTGAGGCATTAGTAATTCCCAATAAACTTAAAAGTACAGAAATCATACAGAGTAGTTCTCTGACCACAACAGAATTAATTTAAGAATAGAGAGGAATTTGAAAACACCTAAATATTTGGAAATTAAACAACATATTCCAAATAACCCCAGGGTCAAAAAACAAATTACCTTGGAAATTAAAAAAAAAATTCTTAAGTTAAAAATGAAAACAAAAGAAATAAAGATGCATATTAAAAAGATCAACTCATTTCCCAGTGAATTAGCCTGGCAGTTAGTCAGAAGACTCATATGGTTAAGATTTCAATTCCCTCAAATTAATCTACAGTTCAACACAATTCAATCAAAATCTAGCAGGCTTTTGGGCACAAATTGACAAACTGATTTTAAAATATTACATATGGAACTGCAAAGCAGCCAGAATAGCACAAATAATTTTGAAAAAAAAAAAAGAACAAAGTTGGAAGGCTCCTATTACCTAACTTCGAGACCATGGAAGTGTGATATTGACTGTATGATACTATAATAGAGAATCCAGAAATAGACTCATTCATAGATGGTCAATAATTCTGACAATGGAGCCAAAGCAATTTGCTGGAGAAAAGATGTTCACTTCAACGTATTGTTGGAGCAACAGCACATATATGTGTCCCCTCTCCTCCCAAAAAAGACCCTTCCCTTGCACCAAATACAAACTTAAAACAGGTCAGGAGGTATCTACACCTAAGAGCTCTATAAAACTCCTTGAAGGAAATGTATGTGAAAACATTTTGTGAGCCTGGCTTATAAGTAGCACAAATCATAAAAGAAAAAAATCATAAATTGGGCCTCATCATAATTAAAAACATCTGCATTCTGAAAGACACTGATAAGAGAAAAGCTACAAATGCAGAAAGTATGTGCAAACAAGTATCTGACAAAAGGTTCCTGTCCTTAAAACATAAAGCTCTCTTAAAATAAGGCAATCCGATTTAAAAATGGGCACACTTGATTCATCAAAGAAAAGAGTGGCAAATGTACTTACATGAAAGGTGCTCAGGATCATTAGTCATCACCTAACTGATACTAATTAAGACTACTAGGTAGGACAACGCATCCTAAAATTTTAAAAACTAACGAAACCAAGCGGTGGCAAGATGTAGAGAACTACCCATCACCGGTGGGAATGTATAACAGTACCATCGCTCTGAAAACCAGTTTGGCTGTTTCTTTTAAATTAAACATGAGGAAGTATACTTCTTATGATCCCAGAAAGCCCACTTCCAGTTACTTACCCAGAAGTTAAAACATGTGTCTGCACAAAACCCTTTACGCAAATGCTTATAGCAACTTTACTAATAATTGCCCCCCAAACTGGAAATAACATAAATCTCCAACAGGTAAAGAGATAAACTGTAGTAGTTTTCCATGGGTAACTACCTATCTTTAAAGAAGAATGAACTACTAATGAATTACAGCATGGGTAAAGCTCACAAACATCAGGCTAGGTGAAAGAAGCCAAGAACAAGGGAGTATGTCCTATAATTCCATTTATATGACATTCCTAAAAAATGCAAAAACTCCTGGGGGAGAAATCACTGCCAGGGGCCAGGGTGGGGGTCAGGCTAGAGATGAGGGCTGACTGCAATGGGGGAGGACAGAAAGTTTGAAGAGGACAGGAACACTCCATATCGCAACTGTATGGTGGTTCTGAGACATACGTGTGTCAAAACGCATCAAACTGTAGTTAAAAGGGTGAATTTTACTGTTTGTAAATTATACTTCAGTAAACCTAACCTTACAGAAAGTATGCAGACTTTTAAAGGATTTTTAAATATACTGCCAAATTGCCCTTCCATTAACTTAATTTCTTCTACTCCTACTGAATTTACATTCCCGCTGGCATTCTACACGTCCCTGCACCCTCGTCAGCCTCAATATCATCAGATTATTATTTCAGGCTTTTCCAATTTGAGAAGTTCTTTTAAAATGATACTTCATTGTTTTTATATGCATCTCTCTTCTTTCTAGTGATGGTGAACATTTTTTCATCCAATTCTGACAGTTGTATTTCTATGTTCTATCTGTTCATTCAATTATTAAGAAAATGTTTGGTGTTTTTCTTACTAATTTTTTCAAGTCTACTAGATGTATCCCCAAATATCTGCCACAAATATACTTCCCAGTTCATTTATCTTTCTTTTTTCCTCATTTTTTAATGTAGACATTTTAAAATGTGAAATTCTCAATACTTTCTAAGATTTTTTTCTTCTGTACCATTACTTAGAAATTTCTTTCCTCATCTAAAGTTCAGTTAAATATTCAACTATAATTTAAAAAAAATTGTACACTCAATTTCTTCACTTTTGAAATCTCTGTTGTCCAGTAGAGTGGCTACTAGCCACACAGAGTTACTTAAATTTAAATTAATTGAAATTAAACTTTTTCCTTTTTTTTTTTTTCTGGTTTTGTGGTTTTAGGTCTTGCACTTAAATCTTTAGTCCATGCTGAGTTAATATTTGTGTATAGTGTAATTTTCATTTGTCAGTCATACCTTGATAAAGCTAGGTGGTAAAAGCAAAGTCAAATTTTAAAAATAATTAATAATTAACTAAAATTAGGTTAAATTTAAAATTCAGTTCCTCAGCCACACAGTCACATTTTTAAAGACTCATTTAGAGGAATTTTAGATTCAATTTTGGTAAATTTAGAGCAACTGAGGTAAAACTGAAGTACAGTGAGTTCTCATATACCCACTGTACCCACCATCAACATCCCATACCAGAGTATTATATCTGTTGCAATGGATGAACCTACATTCATTACACGGCGACACATCATTATAACCAAAAATCTATATAGTTTACATTAGGGTTCACTTTTGGTGTGGAACATTCTGTGGGTTTTGACAATGTATAACCTGTCTCCACCACTGTAATATCATACAGAACAGTTTCATTTCCCTAAAAATCCTCAGTGTAACCACTGGCAACCACTGATCTTTTTCGTGTCTCCACAGTTTTGCCTTTTTCAAAATGTTGCAGAGTTGGAATTATACAGGTTTTCACTCAGTAATATGCATTTAAGGTTCTTCCATGTCTTTTCATGTCTTCACTGCTCATTTCTTTTTTAACATTGAGTGACACTGCATAGCTAGGATGTAATACAGCTTATTTATCCATTCACCTATTAAAGGACATCTTCATTGATTCAAGTTTTGGCAATTTTGAATAAAGCTGCTATAAACATCTGTGTGTAGGTTTTTGTGTCGATGTAAATTTTCAATTCCTTTGGGTAAATACCATGCAGCGTAATTGCAGATTATATGTTATGAATATGTTTGGTTTTTAAAGAAATCGCCAAATCGTCTTCCGCAGTGGCTGTATACCATTTTGCATTTTCAGCAGCAATGAATGAGTGTCCCTGTTGCTCCACATCTTTTTCAGCATACCCACGTTTCAAGGGCTTGAGAGCCACTGTGGCTAATGGCTACCATACTGATAGTAACATACAGAATACTTCCATCATCAGAAAAAGTTCCTGTGCAAATGCTGCTCTAAAACTTAAGTGTTTATACAGTGAAACAGGAGCCACTGTGACTTTTAATTTTTTTTTCTCTGCACAAATCCATCCCTTCTCCCACTGGATTTTGATAGTCCTTTGTTCATAGTCGCTCAGAAGTTCAAGTTTCAGCCACTTAACTATAGGTCCATTAACAAATTATTTAAATCCCTCTGAGTCTCAGTTTCCCCATCCTAGGTACGTTTTACTTTAGTGCATTAAATGAGATAAACAAGGTAAGATCAATCACAACATTCATCATGCTAATCCTCATTTGTAAACTCTTCCGGGTTAGGAGAGTGATTTTTTTTAATGTCTCAGTATGATACTGTGAGGGTCCTTACTGGAAGCAGAAGCTTAATACCGTACTTACCCGATCTGGATTTCTATAACCTAACAGTAGATTCGCGGCTTTTATATCACCATGAACATATTCATTTTCATGTATATACTCCAGTACATCCAACTATGGGAAGAAATATATAAGATTATGTTAATATCTGTTTCAAACTCATGATCAACTTCGAACATTCTGAATATAGAACAACATGTATTTTTTTCATAGTGCAAAGTAACATTTCTACAATCATATATTTATCTGTTTATCATATATACTGGTCACTTATCCTGGAAAAAAGTTGAATAACATAATCCTCAAATATCAATTGTTTTAATTAAATCTCTGATGGAAAGAAACCAAGATTCAACAATGCCTAGGCCTATGCTCCGGACAGTCTAATGTCCCAAGTCACACTGTGCAAAGAGGAAAAACAATAACATCAGAGATCCAAAGTAAAATAATCATGAAGCCCACTCAGCAATTCCTCACCCAAGCAATGATTATAAATCAAGTTTTGGAGACCGCAGAACAAAACACCATGTCTCTGAGCACATAGAAAGGCATTCTCCTTCTGGACAATAACAGAAAATACCTTAGCTTCATCTTTAAAGCCCTTGAACCTTCCATGTCACCTACACCCAGTGCTCAATAAACATGTGCTGGCTAGATAAATGGATGAATGGATGAACAGGAACATTAACGAGTTCTATTTGCCACATCCCAACCTGGCATGAGCAGTTTCATTCTATTTAAAATGGAAAAAATATAATGGAGCTTGGGCAAACCAAACACAAACAAGATAAGACAAATATGTAGTATAAACAAAATGTGTGCATGGGTGCTATTAAGATTTCATTGCTTCTTATTTGGCAAAGTATATATTATTCATTGCCATACTAATTACTGCCACCATCCCAAACTCGTAATAAAAACTTTATAGCACCCCCATATCATCACGTATTTAGTATGGAAAATAATATATTTTGCCATAGTTTGCATTGTTATAAATACAACTGACAAAAGAGAGGTTATTCTTATAGCAATGCAAGCTTGTTCTGATATGTAAAACAAAGCTGTGAGGGGAAAAAAAAATCAGACTGTAGAACCAATGCCTAATTGAGTTTGTAGTGCCAAACACAGCACATTCTGTCACTTACAGAGCCCACTGTTATCAATTTCACCAAAATAGCCTCTACTCTAAATAACTGACATTTCTAGGGCAATAATCCTTCATTCTCTGATAATTCCACAAAGGGCAACGATTTGTATATTGTAACAAGTAAATAATCTGAAAATGAGGCATGCGAAACAAGTCGTTCATTCTTACCATTCGGATACCTAGCTGCAGGACAGTTGACTTTTTAAAAGTACCATTCTGGTCTGAGATCTTCTGTAAATCTATTCCTAGTCTTTCCATTACCATAAATCTGTAACTATAAGAAGGAGACGTCAAAAAGAGATCTTAAGATAGCAATGCTTGAAACTGCCTATTTATGAATTTGAAACAAGGAAAAACACCCCCAACCTAACAATGAAGAATATTGCAATCGGAACCATTAAAGAATGAACGTACATTAATAATCTCGCCGTTCTTTTACAGAAAGATACTAGTCACTATTTTACTCTGCAGTTAGTTTCTAGTGGAAGAGAATGCTGTGCTGAAACATTCATGCTCACTCTTAGGGTCATGAAAAGAGAATGGTCTTTCTAAATTAAAGAGTCCTGAGTTTGATTCATTTTGATTCCATCATTCGCTCACTGTAAGACCTTGAACAAATCATTTGTCCCTACAGAAAATTTTATTAGATTTGTTTTTTGAACTTATAAATCATTTACTTTATCTACTCACTTATAAATATGACTTTAAACACACTTTAAACATGACTTTTCTCTATACACTTTTAAACATGTGTTGGGCACTTGGGTGGTGCAGTCGGTTGAATGTTCAACTCTTGGTTTTGGCTCTGGTCATGACCTTAGGGTTGTGAGATCAGACCTGGCATTGGGCTCCATACTCAGCCTGGAGTCTGCTTCAAATTCTCTCTCCCTTTGCCCTTCCTGCCCACACTCATGTTCTCTGTCTCATAAACCAATAATGAAAAAAATGTACTTCTTCTCTGTTTGGCACCTCCATCTCTGCTCTTCCTTTCACTTACATGCCTGCATCAGGCCCTATTCTACATTCATCTATGTATATACACATGAACACACACATAAAGGAATTTTTGTCTTTGTTTTACAAAAATGTGATCTTATTATATGTACTTTTCTTCATCATACTTTTAGTATCTCACATCCCCCCACATCAACTGGTATAGCTCTAATTAATTTCTTTAATGGGCTGCATAATATTACATGCTATGGATATACCATGATCCACTCAGCCACTCAGTCCTCTATTGGCAGCCCTTTACTTTGTTTGAAAATTATTGTTTAAAAAAAAAAAGAAAATTGTTTGTTCGTTTTGTTTTTACTGATAGCATTTAAAGACCATCTGAACAAAGCACTGACCACAGAGCTTATTTCCTCACCTAGGAAAAAAACCATCACCTATCTTAAAAGGCTATTGAAAGGACAAAATGGGGTATCTAACAAATTGATTTTTTTCTTTTTAAAAAATCATTAGTCAATTATTTATAAGTGATGACTAGCCATATGTGGTGATTTTTAAAAATGTCTCTACAAATTCTTTGTTGTGCCTTTTCTCAAGAGACAAAGCTTAATTAAATCCCCTCTCTTGTGTATAGAGTAGACTTAGTGACTTGCCTCTAGCAAAGAGGCTATAGTGGAAATATGTGACATCACTGTAAGATTTGAAATAAGTCAGAGAAAGACAAATGCCATCTGATTTCACTCATATATGGAATTTAAGAAACAAAACAGATGAATGTGGGGGGAAGAGGGGAAAAAGCGAGGCAAGCCATAAGAGACTCTTAACTATAGAGAACAAATTGAGGGTTGCTGGAGGGGAAGTATGCAAACAATCACATGAGTGTATTTAGAAGCGGATCTTCTTAGGCCTGTTAACAGCCACATGAGTGACCTTGAAAACAGATCCTTCCCCAGTCAGATCATGTGATGTCTGCAACCCAACAGACAACTTCCTCAGAAGTCCTCAGCTGGAATCAGCTGTGGAGAACAAATAGTTTCCATGGGTAACTTCCATGTTGGTGACCCATGGAAACTAAAATGATAGTAGTCTGTCATTGTAAGGTACTATGATTTGGGTTATACAGAAACAGGTATTAGAGCACATAAGAAATAGTCATAGAAAAAAAAAAGAAAGAAATAGTCATAGAACAATATTTTATTATAATAATTTCATTTTACCTTCTTCCCTGGAATTCAGTAATACCAGATCCATAAAACAGAGGAATTCCTAAATAATCAAGTTTTTTGAGTTTTATCCAGCTTTTGACTGCAAAGACAAATTTAACAGGAAAAAAATATATATATTTTTAGAAATGTTATTTCTTATTTTTATACAGATCCTTAAACTTACTTAGCTAACCTAAACAGAAATTAGACCTTTCTAGTAAATGTTTTAAAGAATCAAATATATCTACCTAGTGGCTTCAAATTCATTTATCACTGTGATTAACATAAAAACATATATAGAAATTTTAAATTTAAGCAATTATAACCAAACAAAAGTAGTCATGGTCATAAAATGCATTAGTATCATATACAACAAGTGTTTTAATTCCTGAAAAAAAGTCATTTCCTTATACATTAAATTCTAAAATACAACATATGTTCAAAAAATTAAAATAAAATAAAATAGAACATATGTTAACTACCAAAGAATCAGTAGAGAGATGTGTTTTTCTTTCCATTACTTAAAAATTTAAAGCCATGATAGTTGAAAAAATAGAAATTGGGCAGAAAAATCATCTTACTATGAAATTATTATACAGAAACTGCTTTGATTAAATTTAGTTTAAAAAAAATCAAATCTACTGAAACCATCAGGTAGCTTATTTTCCACTTTTATACCATATACGTTTAATGTGTAAGACAGCTCTACGATAAACAATCAAGTTTAATGGATTCTATTTGTCACTCTGACATAGTTTAAGCAGTTAGTAAAGACTACTGTCGTAACATTTAGAAGGTTTGATTAAGAAAAACAAAGTTAATTATTGAGGTTAGTCTCATCATTCTTTTTCTTAAATATAATGTAGAAGACCTTGACTATTATCATTTTTTATTCATATCAAGTTCCTAAAAGCTCTGCTTAGTCCACCTATATTGTACAGTATTTAAAAATGCTTCTGCTGTTCTTCAACTCTGCTCAGATTCATTTTGTATTCAATTCCTCTAACTAGTGTTTCTTACTTGTGATTTCCAGCTCCAGTTAATTTCCCACCATTCAAGTTTCTAACACTTTTAACTTATGTTCTAAATCATTTTAATGCTTAATCATTTCCATACACCTTACACTAATCCATTCTATGTCCACTCCTTTTGTTTATACATCTACCACCCATTTTAATATTTCTTCCTTACAACTTTTGGTTCCAAATGTTTCCTATGAAAGAAATGATATCATTCTACTACCTTTTATACTTAGAGAACGCCTGGTAGCTTAGATCAACAAGATCTGGACATTATATATAAAGTAGCAAAAATAACTTTGATTTGAGATATATAACCCAGTATATGTATATTATATCAACATTTATATATCATCTACCTTATTTTTATATAATAGTTAATTGTATCATTTTATAATAAAATTTCTAATAGGAAAGAATTTTCCAAAAGGCTAGAAAAACAAAAATATTAACATTCACTTTAGCAAGCCATATATATACGTGTGTGTGTGTGTGTGTGTGTGTGTGTGTGTGTATGGAAGTAGCTTGCTTTGCTAAATTTACTTACTATAGTCATTTTTAGCAGCTCTTTGATAAAATTTAAGTTCTGAAAATAATGGGCCATTTTCTTGATATTCCTATAAAAGAAAGAACAATTAATTTTTATTAAGAAAAAAATAAATCTTAAAGATAGATTTCATATTTTAACTGTGAAAATAAGAGTATATATTCATAGTATATAAATAATGCTTGAGTCATTCATTATAAAACAGGAATCAAATTTCCATTAAAAATCTTAGAAAAGCACTAAATAAACTTGGAGAATCTCATGTTTAAATTTATACACTGTAATGATATCTCTACACAATCTTATATATGAAAGTAGTCTTCTAATGGAAAGAACTTACTAAAAGCACTGAGAATTTTATATATACATATGAAAGATATTCAATGTCTACCGATATGGACATCAGGGTAGATATACTGCAAACTCCCTCAGGGTTCATTCACACATGATACCTTTACTAAGTATCTACTATATTTCATATATATTTCATTGTACTAGGCATAAGAGATATAAACAATATAAAACCTCACCTTTGCCTTTAAGGACCTTACCATCTAGAGAAAAGAGGAAGGAAGGGAACACAGGAGAGGAGAGTAACAGATAGGATACAAAGATGATAAATGCCAACACAGAGAAACACAGTTCTCCAATCTCCACATTTTAATAATGTGAAAATGTACTATAACACTACATTTATTAATAAGTAGAATTATAAAAGCTAAGTTAAAAAATGTTTTTACAAAGATACAAGGTATAAAGCGGAAAACAAAAAAGTGAAGTATACATGAAATACAAATTTAAGAGCAACACTTACCACTTTTATTACATGTCTTGCATCATTATCTGGTTTATTTGTGGGAAAAGCTGCAGAACAAAACATAGGGTGGAGGAGAGAGACAGTTATTCCCAATTACTGAATGTCTACTATAATCCAGATACCATGCTAAGCATTTTACATATACTTATTTATGAAATCCTCCAAGAACCTCTTCTGGTAGGTATCATCTTCATGTTACACAAGATCCTATTAAGGTTCAAAAATAATTTGAATAATTTGCTAAGAAGTGCAGATTGGGGACTGAAACTCAATCTATCGGGCACCATAGCCCACACATGCCATAAACCATATTCAAATACTCAAACATGGAAACCAACAGATACTAATCACACAGATCCAAATGTAGGGGAAAATATTTTCTAGATATGCAGCATTAAACCCAGTATATGATAAATAGTAAAACCTACTGATATAATTTTACAAAATTAAAGTCTATGACAATTCAGAAATGAAATCTGATTCATCTTAACTAGAAAGTTCAAAACAATTTCTATATGGCAAAATTCTAAATCAAGTGAAAATGAGGATAAACTCTTTTAAAAATCACCTTCTGAACCTGCCGATGAATCATCCCTACATTAAAGAATATGTATCTCCTATAAATCTCATTTCAAGTTATTTCACTTCATTTTATTATTTGCCACTTGCATTTTAAAAAATTTCTTATCAGGCAGCCCAGGTGGCTCAGCAGTTTAGCGCCGCCTTCAACCCAGGGTGTGATCCTGGAAACTCAGGATCGAGTCCCACATCAGGCTCCCTGCATGGAGCCTGCTTCTCCCTCTGCCTGTGTCTCTGCCTCTCTCTCTCTCTCTGTCTCTCATGAATAAATAAATAAAATATTTTTTAAAAAATTTCTTATTTATTCTTTAGATAGGCTCCACAGCCAACCTGGGGCTCGAACTTACAACCCCAAGATCAAGAATCACATGCTTTACCAACTGGGCCAGCCAGGTGCTCCCCTGCATTTTAGATATAGTAATCCAACTTCTAATAATTCCACTGTTCAAATTTTTAGATCAAATCAGTCCTTTCATCTATTTTACCTAAATTATTTAAAAGTTATGGTTTTCAAACCTTGATAAGTCAATGTGTGTATTTATTTGTACTGTGAAAGTCTAGAATCTTGTCATTCATCTCTTCCCTCTTCATCCATTCAATCATTCCACTAACCAATAATTATTTATCATGAAGCTAGAATTTGCAAGGCATTGTGTCAAGCATCAGTAGTATGTTTAAAGGAAAATGAAAGGAAGAAAGGTGGAGCTAGTATTGATTATGATTCAGTTTCCACAGCTAACAGATGGAGAACAATATCAATTCTTCCAGTATATTTTCAGTATGTTCATCAGATGCTATCCTCTTATGACTACTCTTAACATTTCTCCTTCTCTTTTCTCCTAACTCCATCAGCTTTCCTCTTTTTCACATGACAGATGTAAAAAAAATGGCAAATTTATCACAATATATATCAATTCTACTTTACAGGTGAGCCAACTCATGCACAACTTTTTTAACCATTCTCCAAGAATTTTTATGTCAGCATGCTATCAACCATTTGAAGAAATTATTACTTCAGGGTTAGTTAATATTAGATATAAAATATGAACGCAGACCTCTTTCCAAAGAAACAAAATTTATTTGTATCAAGTAATTTTTACCCTTTCACCTTTATACATGTAAAGTCATTTCACTGTCACTCATGCGGTAATCCCAAAGGAAATCCAGGAGGGATGGATTATCCATACCCAAGGCAAGAAAAAACTAAAGAAAGTCTACACAAAAGAAGAGGTCCAGTCCTGTTATAGAAGAAGGGGTAAGAAAAGCCTTTCTTCCCACCCTACAGCAGACTTTTCTTAGTAGTGTGGAGCCTGAGCCTGTGGAGAAGCTGCCCTGCCCTCACACTGGTCCATTTAGTGCAGTACTCCTATGGGCAAGTGTCTTTGCTTCCTGAGGTAGAAGTTGGTAGAAACTTCCTGCTTCTTGTCTAAAAGCAAGTAGCCACATCAGCAAACATAATAACAAGCCCAACAGATGTAAGCAGAAAAGCACAGAAGAAAAATTAGTTTCAACTAGATAAATAACTTATTTGGGTTCGAATGGGAAAAGAGATATCCAACCAGTTCAAAGGGCTGCTCTTTGCTGATTTCAATCAGTATAGCCCTATTACTTTATAGCCTTTCACATGATTTCACATGATTTCACATGATTATATGTTGACATATACTCAAAACACCCCACACTTGCATTTGATAGCTATATAATATTCTCCATAAACTACCAAGTCAAATTATATTGGAAAGCCTAAATCCAAAATCAATTGACTAGAAAGTTCTTGGAGATGGAGGTTGAACAAATAAATTGTCCTAGTTACCATGGAGGTCTCTTTATAGTAATCAATCAGTTAATTAATGAAATAAATATTTATTTTCTACTGTAAGCCAAGCCATATTCTAGCTAGTGAAATTAAAAAATAATGGAAAACAGACATCTGCTTTCATAGTCTAATGGAGAAATCGGACATTCACCAAATATTCATATACAAGTGCAGAACTGTAATTATAATAAATGTAAAGGGGAAAGGTAGACAGTAATAAGAGAATATATAATTTAATTTATATAAAAAGGGAATTACTGAGCAAGAATAGTCAGAGAAGTGATGATGGGCCAGATGCAAATCTAGCTAATAACTTCTGCCTGATGAAAGGTTTTGAAAACTTGAGGTGTAGTTGAAGGATAGGAAACACATAATTAGATTTGTATTCTTAACAGATCACTACACCACAGTGTGGAGAACAGACTGAAGGGGACCCAGAGTAGATACTAACTGATCAGTAAGGATTTAATTTTGATAGATCAGAAAAAAGAGGACCACAGCTTGGACTAGACTATCAGTGGCAAATAAAGAAAAATGAGCAGATTCCAGAGATTTCAGAAAGTGAAACTGTTAGGACTTGATAAAGGAGGCAAAGGGATCTTGTTGAGTATGTTACTACTGATTAATCTACTCAGGGTTGAAAAGAATGATCAATCACAGATAGTGATAGTCTTGAAATTACAGGAGTCTTATATCTTCATTTAAATTTCTGACCAGAGGCCTAAGGAGCTGCTAAAAAATGCATATTGCACATACAGGATACCTGCCCTCCTAGCACTCTTTTCTATTCACTGAGAACTGTCTGGCTTTTCCTTTGAGGAACTAAACCTCCTGCTACCCATGTGAACTTAGTAGGGCTGTGTAACACAGTACACCTACCCTTACATCTCAGAGTTGGGGACATGACTAAACCTGACTAACTGGAATATACAGCTCATTGGCCACAGTAACCAGTTCAGAAGAGTAATGTGCACCAACTAGGTAAAAAGTTATTTCCTAGGATGGCAGTACAATGCTATGTAACACAAGAAGACCATAAGCTGAAAGGATACCAAATCCTAGAAATTACTTTCCTCATCTACATGGAAAATCAAGTCTGAAAATCAAATCCGACACTGAAAAAAAGTAAGGTCAAGGCAGAAAGAGGGAGAGGGCCCTGTTGACATTGCTTAAGCTCTACACTGTGCATACCAGAAACCAGAAAAGCCCTATATTTCTCAGTTATAAGAGTTAAGAAATCCCTCTTTTGCTTAAATATATTTCGGCTTCTGACAACCAAAGACTTACACAGAAAGGAACTAGAAAAACTAGAATATGATGGAGTCTGGTAAACAATGTCAATAAAGTAGCAGACTAGATAAACCGAAAACCTTCTTCTATAAAATAAACAAGATGTTGACTATAATAAATCAAACTTTCTTATAAATAAAGAATTGATCTGGTTAAATAAATACATAGCCCAAAACAGAAAGAACTCTAAAACCAGAGGGAAATGTATATGAGGATTAATGTTCTACACTATGCTGCAGGCCTAAAAGAGGCCGCCCACTCTGGTCAACCAAGTATATCAAGTGTCAAAGCCCTCTTGGGGGAAAAAACTAAGTCTTTGGGCCTGCAACAGGCAGGTATCTGAAGTTAAGATAGCCACATAAAGTCAGATTTTCCCACTGCTATGCCTTCAGTAGTGTGAAACATTAAAAATAAGAAAGAGAAAGAAATGGAGAGATAGGGGAAGGGGAGAAAGAGAAAAAGGGAAGCAGAGGTAAGAACGAAAGCAAGACAGACTTCACCACTGTTAAACCCAGACAGAAAAGCAAAAACAAAACATCCCACCTTGTTGTGGTTAAGGCGCTGAGCATGAGGAAAGGTAATCTTTCCTGATAATTAGTTACTTTATAGCTGCATTCAGGAATTTGAATCTCAAATTGACCCAGCAGTATGATATAGGGACTTGAAGCCAAATGATAACCCAAAACACCTTACAGAAGCAAAAGAAACAAATCTTCAAGAGACAGGCTGGACCCCCATGGTTATCAGATATAAAACATGGCTAAAGGTGAGTAGATGATCGAACACAGGAAAGAAACAAACAAAAGGCATAAACCCCAAGAAACACAGACCTCCCATATAGCTCAAATAGCTACTTAAAATAGTAGCAGACACAAAGTATCAGTAACATAAGAAACAATGTAAAATGTTCTATGAAAAAATAAACAAATTCAAAAAACATGAGAGATCTAAGAGACAGTAACCAAAAACGAAATACATTAGAATTCCAAGAGGAAATATGGGAGTAAGTTTGATTTGGAATTGTGAAATACTGGAAATAACACAAAATCTATCTTCAGTAGAATGTATAACAAATTGTATTTAGTCATAGTATGAAATGCATTGTATCAAAAATGAAATACAGATATAGTAGTAACATAGATATATCTTAGATATAATGTTGAGTGAAAAAAACATAAAACAATGCATACTGACGATTATATAAATTAAAAACCCACCAGTTATATTTGTTTAGGGATACATACATACACAATAACTATAATGAAAAAAAAGTAAAATAAAAACCATAAAGAGCCTAGAAAGTGTTTTACTATTACAAGGTATGGAAGAGATGTAAGAGTTTCTAGAGTGATGGTTATATTGATATGTTATATGCTTGACCGGGATGGGGATTATGAGAGTCTTGCTACTAGATACATTTTCTTGATAAATTATGTTTATGTTGCGTGTACTTTTCTATATATTAATACATGTAATACATAATCATTAATATTTAAAACCTAATGAATAGCCTAAATAGTAGATGAGATAGAGCTACAAAGAGTAAAATAGATTAGATATGGAAAAATACTCTTGAATTCACCACACAGAAATATAGAGACATAAAATACGAAGATGAGATTATGAAACACCACAGAAATATGACAGAAACACAATTTTCCAAAAAGCTCCAGAACTGGAGGATAGAGAGAATAGAAGACAGACATTTTTGAATAAATAATATTTCATAACTATCAAATATGATAAAAGTCACGAACCCTCTAATTTAAGGATCACAAGTTCCCGGCAAGATAAATAATATCTGTATGCCACCCCACCATAGTCAAACTGCAGAACATTAAAGACAAAGTTCTAACAAACAATAGAAAATATTACATACAAAAGATAGATGAAGTGACAGTAGACTTCTCAACAGCAACAAGGCAGTAAGACATTGAATAATATCATATTCATATGCTGAGAGAAAATAATTACCAATCTAGAATAAGGTACACTAAAAACATAAACAACAATAATGTACAAAATAGTAACATGGTGACTAGAGGTACAGTGTTGAAATGCCATGTATTTATCCAGGAGAAAAGTGTAGACAGTGATGAGCTTCCTAGTTTATTAAAACAAGAGAGTGTATCGAGGTTGCAGGTAACCACTAAAATAATAGAAATAAAATTCAGAACTTCAAAATCAGTAAAGAAAAAAGAATAAAGAAAACCTAAAAATCTAAGAGAAGTTTGGAAAAGAATATGTTCTTCTAAAAAAAAAAGAGTAAATATAAAATGTTGTAAGTGAAATAAATTAAAATATCAATTTTATATCAGCTTTTAGACATACTTTTTAAATATTTTATTACCTCTGAAATTTGAATGCATCTTACAACCAAAGACATCTTACAGTTGCTGCTGACCATATAGCAGTTTGACAGTCACAAACCTAGTCCCAGATGTCTATTTGTCTTCACTTCAATTGAGTCATATACATTGCTGATAGCATTACATGTTCCACTTAATTGTCATTTACAATGATTTGTGCATGTAGAAAAATTAATTAATGAACCAGCCCAAAACAGAAAAATGGGACATAAACTTGATATTAGTGAAAAAAATGTTCTTTAAGATAGGACTGCAACACTGAGTGCTCTATGAGTTCCATTTGTAAGACTATTTTAAAGTTACTGTGTCATAGTTTAATGAGCACTATTAGGTATTAGATATAAAGCATATCTTACATAAACACAAAAAGACTGACTCAAGAAGAAGAAAATTATGAACTTTTAAGCATCTAAGACTCAACAAATGTATATAAAAAATGATGTATCTTAAATCATGGACACCTTAGATGTGGAAAAAAAAAAAAAAAACATGCCAGTAATCATAATATATTTGAGTAGACTAAGTTCACCAGATAAGAAACCACAGGATCATTAGAAAAATAAATAAATGTATACTAACTATGAGACACAACTAAAACATAATGATACAGAGAAAATAAAAAGATTAATAAACTAGCCAAAACAGCCTGGAAGAAAAAAAAAGGCTGGAATATGTATTTTCAAAATTACAGAACTCTCAGGAAAGAATTACTAGATATAAAGTTAGTCCAACCTAATCATTAAAAATTATTCAATGAAAAAAATGATCCAATAGAAAGACTAAATTCATGAACTTGAAATCACCTGATATTGTTTCTTAATATAAAAATAAAAAACCAGCAGAATTACAGGAAAAAAAATGAAATAGCACAAAAATCATGGAAGACTTCTAAACAACTTCATAATGTATAAGCAAGCAGACAAAAATAAATTGGAATAATACAATTAACAGTTTTTATCTAAAGACCACGTAAGATAAAATAATTAAAGGACATACGTACTTTTCAAACATAAAACATTTTTTTAACTGCCTGTAATTTTACCCAAAAACCAAGCTTTCTCAAATTATCAAAGAATAATGCCTACAACCTAGGTCAAAGAAGAATCACAAAGGAATTTAGAAAATACACAAAACTGAACACTAAAAATATCATATTGAAGCTAGTTAGCATATAGTGAATAAGTACATATTTATGACTTGTTTTTCTCTGATAATGTAAGCTTCACAAAGACTGAAATATTTGGTTTTATTTAGATGTTTCGCAAGAACCTCAAATAGGGTCTAATAAGCATTCATTAAATATCTGATGAATGGAGGGGGTCCCTGAGTGGCTCACTGGTTTGGCACCTGCCTTCAGCCCAGGGCATGATCCAGGAGTCCCGGGATCGAGTCCTGCATCGGGCTCCCTACATGGAGCCTGCTTCTCCCTCTGCCTGTGACTCTCTCTCTCTATGTCTCTCATGAATAAATAAATAAAATCTTTTTGAAAAAATTCAAATAAATAAATATATAAATAAATATCTGATGAGTAATTTAATGAATGCAAGTAGTACTTAGAAATTAATTTTTAAGGAGGATTTAAGATGGTGGAGTAGTGGGAGGCACCCTGGGGCTTGCCTCATCCCTCGAATATAGCTAGATTGGCATCAAAACATTTTGAACAACTAGGAAATCGATCTGAGGATTAAGAGAATAATCTGCACAATTAGAGGGTGAGAACATGGTGGCTGCAAGGTTCAGAGACATAAATTGGGAGACAGAAAAGCTGCACTACCAGGTGGTGGGTGGGATCCCTTTTTGTGGGGAGAGGACAGGGAGAAAAAGGGAGAGAGACCAGGGTGTTGTGTCTGCATAAGAGTAATTTTCCCCAGGACCACTGACTGGGGATTCGAGAGAAACTGTGGTGAGTGTTTTACAAACAGTGGAGCTCAAATTCTGAGGTTTTGGAAGTCTATGCCTTTTGCCAGAATCAAGCCGGGCAGGCAGTTATGCTCCTGGAGAGGGAAGACAGAGGCCCAGGAGTGGAAGGCCGACAATGTGGCGCGGGGATGCCCTGGGTAACACTGGGAGAGGACGTTTCCCTTCCCAGGGTATGTCCTCTCCAAGGACAAGGTACCTGGTAGGTGCCACTGAGCAGCCACTCAACAGCAGGGGACAGGAGGAGGGCACAGAGGGCAGATAACCTGTTCACAGCTTTCTGCTATGCTTCAGACATAGACTCCAGGCATCCGCATGCCTGTGTGACTGCTTTTCTGACAGAGTGGATCCAGGCACAGCATTGCCAGGCTCTCCTTTGCGGGGAGCAGGGCAGGTCCACACTTTGCTGAGTCCTTTAAGATATGGATTTTTAAATCCCAGCTGCATGCCAAAATAAAACACAGAAAGTGATGCAGGGTGTGCTGACAGCCCTTGCATGGACAGGTTGAGAGCAGAGATCTGAAGGGGGCATGGGCCACAGAAGGGGAGACTGTTTGCTTTTCTGTGAGGGCTTCCTGAGCAGCTGGGGCCGTGAGTTCCCCTTCCAGGAACTAGGGGGTAGGGTAATGCCATCTTCCACCTGTCCCATACTCACCAGCACAGTCTGACTTCAGTGAGCAACACAGCACCCCCAGCAGAGGATGGGGTTGCTTACACCAAACCCCACCCCCCTGCACCCTGCAGGGACATTTTACTAGGGCAGGTCTGTCAGTGAGCCAATGCAGCAGGTGTTTCCCTCAAAGTACCAACACAGGCCCCCTGCACATACCAAGTCTCCTGATCATAGAGTGCTCCAAAGGATCACTTTCAGTTCTGGTGGAAATAAGACCAGGCTTTTCCTTTTCTTTCTTTTTTTTTCTTTTTTCTTGGGACTCAATCTTATAGTTTTTTGTTTGTTTGCTTTTCTCATTTTTTTGGATCAGGCTTCTTTCTTTCTACCTTTCTTTCTCTTTCTTTTGCTTTGGAATTAGGCTTATAGTTTTTTCTTTCTTTGTTTCCTTTTTTGTTCCTTTTCCTTTTTTTTTTTCTCTCTCTCTCTTTTTTTTTGAGCAGGTTTTGTTTTTTATTGTTGATATTGTTTTTTTAAGAGGGGTGAACGAGGGGCAGAGGGAAAGGGAAAGAGAGAGAATATTAAGCAGGCTCCATACCCAGAGTGGAGCCTAATGCAGGGCTCAATCTCACAACCCTGAAATCATGACCTGAGCTGATATCAAGAGTTAGACGCTTAACCAACTGAGCCACCCAGACTGCCTTTATTTAATTAGACTTATCCTAACAAACAAATCAAAGCACACCTAATTAAAGGCCTAAATATCCCCAATGAAAGCAAGGAGGAACTCTGCAGATGACTGACCTGTGGGAAAGAACAGCCAAAACGTAATAGCAAAGTGCAGACAGCATACACCAGAAACTCTTCCTGAAGCAGCAGGCCTTGGATAGTTTATGAGTTCTTCTTAATACAGTAATATTACTGAGGAGCAGACAACACAACAAAGACAGAAACCTAGACCTAATGACAAGGTGGAGAAAATCTCCTCAAAAGAAAGATAACAATAAATCACAACCAGGGACTTGCTCAAAAGAGATATAAGCATTATATCTGAACAAGAGTTTAGCTGGACTTGAAAAAATCATAGAAGATACCAGAGAAACCCTTGCTGCAGAGATAAAAAGAACTGAAGTATTTATTTCAGGCTGAAATAAAAAATGCTATAATAAGCGAGATGTAAAACTGACTGGAAAAACTGCTATAACAGATGTAAAACAGACTGGATAACAATGAGGATGGAACGAATATGTGATACAGAAGATAAAATTATGGAAAATAATGAAGCTGAAAAGAAGAGAGAAAGAAAACTATTAGATCACAACTACAGATTTAGGGAACTCATAAAGCACAATAACATCCATATCATAGAAGTCCCAGAAGAGGAGCAGAAAAAGGGGGCAGAAGGCTTATTTAAACAAACTATACCTGAAAACTTCCTTAACCTGTGGAAGGAAACAGGCATTCAAGTCCAAGAGGCACAAAGAACTACCCTCAAAATCAATAAAAGTAGATCGACACCTAGACATATCATAATGAAACTTAAAAAATACAAAAATAAAGAGAATTCTGAAAAAAGCTAGAGAAAAAAGATCCTTAACCTACAAGGGTAGAAAAATAAGGTTTAACAGCAGATTGGTCCACAGAAACTTGACAGGGCAGAAGAGAGTGGCATGATATATTCAACATGCAAAATGGGGAAAATGAGCAGCCAAGAATACTTTATCCAGCAAGGCTGTCATTCAGAATTGAAGGAGAGATAAAGAGTTTCCAAGACAATCAAAAATTAAAGAAGTTCATAAACATTAAATCAGCTCTGCAAGAAATTTAAAGAGTACCTTTTGAGTGGAAAAGATAAACCAAAAGCAATTAAGATTGGAAAGCAACAGAGACAATCTATAGAAACAGCGACTTTACAGGTAATACAATGACACTACATTCATATCTATCAATAATTATTCTGAATGTAAATGGACTAAATGCTCTAATAAAAAGATATATATAAGAATGCATAAAGAAAACAAGACCACCAATATGCTGCTTATAAGAGACTCACTTTAGATCCAAAGTGAGGGGATAGAGAACATGTATCATGCTAATGAACATCAAAAGAAAGCTGGAGCAGCCATACTTATATCAGACAAACTAGATTTTAAACCAAAGACTGTATATAATAAAAGATGAAGAAGGGTACTAATATCATAATAAAGGAGTGTATCTGACACGAAGACCTAACAGTTGTGAATATTTATGCCCTCAACTTGGGAATACCCAAATATAAAAATTAATTAATAACAAATTTAAAGAAACTGACTGATAATAATATAAAAATAATAGTAGAGGACTTTAACACACCACTCAATGGACAGACCATCTAAGCAGAAGATAAACAAGAAAACAAGGGCTTTGAATGACACATGGACCAGATGGACTTCATAGATATCTACAGAATATTTCATCCTAAAGCAGAACACACATTATTTTCAAGCACTCATGGAACACTACCCACAATAGATCACACAGTGGGTCACAAAACAGGACTCAACCAATACAAAGAGATTGAGATCATACCATGCATATTTTCAGACCACAAAGCTATGAAACTTGAGGTCAATCACAAGAACAAATTTGGAAAAACCTCAAATACATGGAGGTTAAAGAAGATTCTACTAAAGAATGAATGGGTTAACCAGGAAATTAAAGAAGAAATTAAAAAACACGTGGAAGTAAATGAAAATGAAAACATGACAGTCCAAAACCTTTGGGACACAGCAAAAGTGGTCATAAGAGGAAGTACATAGCAATAACAAGCCTTCCTCAAGAAGCAAGAAGAAAAGCCACAAGTATACAACCTAACCTTCCACCTAAAGGGGCTGGAAAAAGAACAACAAATAAAGCCTAAAACCAGCAGAAAGTAAACAGTAAATATTAGAGCAGAAATAAATGATAAATTTAGAAACAAACAACAAATAGTAGAGCAGACCAACAAAACTATAGGAGCTGGTTCTTTAAAAGAATTAACAAAACTGATAAACTCCTAGCCAGATTTATCAAAAAGAAAAGAGAGATGTCCCAAATCATGACTAAAAAGATCACTACCAACACCACAGAAATACAATTATAAGAGAATATTATGAACAATTATATGCCAGTAAATTGGGCAATCTGGAAGAAATCTCACAGAATGAGAGGCCAGCATTACCTTGGTTCCAAAACCAGACAGCAACCCCATTAAAAAGGAGAATTACAGACCAATAGCCCTGGTGAACATGCAAACATTCTCAGCAAGATACTAGCTAATCAAATCCAACAGTACATTAAAAGGTTCATTCATCATGATCAAGTGGGATTTATTCCTGGGTTGCAGGGATGGTTCAATATCTGCAAATCACTCAATGTGATACACCACATTAATAAAAGAAAGAATAAGAGCCATATGATTCTCTCGATAGATGTGGAAAAAACATTTAACAAAATACAGCACCTTTTCTTAATAAAAACCCTCAAAATAGGGATAGAAGGAACACACCTCAACAACATAAAGGCCATATATGGCAGACCCCCAGCTAATTATCATCCTCAATGGCGAAATCTGGGAGCTTTTCCCCTAACATCAGGAACACAAAAGCAATGTCCACACTTCTACCACTGTTGTTCAACATAGTACTGAAAGTCCTAGCCTCCACAATCAGACAACAAAAAGAAATAAAAGGCATCCAATTAGCAAGGAAGAAGTCAAACTTTCACTATTTGTAGATGACATGGTACTCTGTGTAAAAAACCAAAAGGCTCCAATAAAAAATTGCTAGAATTGATCCATGAATTCAGCAAAGTCACAAGATACAAAACCAACATACAGAAATCTCTTGGATTTCTATACACCAATAATGAAGGAGCAGGAAGAGAAATCGAGGAAATGATTCCATTTACTATTCCACAAAAACCAATAAGACACCTAGGAATAAACCTAACCAAATAGCTAAAAGATCTGTACTCTGAAAACTACAGAACACTTACAAAACGAATTAAAGAAGACACAAAGAGATGGGAAAACATTCTATGCTCATGGATTGGAAGAACAAATATTGTTAAAATGTCTATACTACACAAAGCAATCAACACATTTAATGTAATCCCTACCAAAATCCCAATTCCTAGAGGAGAACACATGCAGCAACCTCTTTGACGTTGGCTATAGCAACTTCTTACTAGAGAGGTCTTCAGGGGCAAGGGAAACAAAAGCAAAAATAAACTACTGGAACTTCAGCAAGATAAAGTTTCTGCATAGTGAAGGGAAAATCAACAAAACTGAAAATCTACTGAACAGGAGAAGATATTTGCAAATGACATAATGAATAAAGGGCTAGTTTCCAAAATCTGTAAGAACTTATCAAACTCACACACCAAAATTAAATAATCCAGTTAAGAAATGGGCAGAATAAATGAACAGACATTTCTCTAAAGAAGACATACAAATGACTAACACACATATGAAAAAGTGGTCAACATCACTCATCATCAGGGAAATACAAATCAAAACCATGATGAGATACCACCTCACACCTGTCTGAATAAATTAACAACAAAGGAAACAACAAATGTTGGCAAGGATGCAGAGAAAGGAGAACCCTCTTACACTATTGGGAAGGAATGCAAACTGGCACAGCCACTGTGGAAAACAGTGTGGAGGTTCCACAAAGGGTTAAAAATAGATGTATCCAATGACCCAACTATTACACTACTAGGTATTTACCTAAAGGATATAAAAATACTGATTTGAAGGAGCAACATGCACCCCAGTGTTTATAGCAGCACTATCGACAATAACCAAATTTTATATATAACAGAATATTACTCAGTCATCAAAAAGCGGTGATCATCAAGGTAGGATGGAACTGGGTCAAAAACAGACACACAGAACAAAGGAACAGAATAGAGAACCCATAAATGGACCCACAACTATATGGTCAACTCATCTTCAACAAAGCAAGAAAGAATACCCACCCAATGGAAGAAAGATAGTCTCTTCAACAAATGGTGTTGGGAACATTGCACAGCTACACGCAGAAGAATAAAACTGGATGACTTTCTTATATGATCTACAACAATTAATTCAAAATGTATGAAAGACCTAAATGTGAGGCAGGAATCTATCAAAATCCCTACCAAAATAGTACCAGCATTTTTCAAGGAGCTAGAATAAATAATTCTAAAATTTGTATTGAACCAGAAAAGACCGTGAATAGTCAAAGAAATGTTAAAAAAGAAAACCAAGGCTGGAGGCCTCACAATTATGAACTTTAAGCTGTATTACAAAGTGGTAACACACACACACACACACACACACACACACACACATACATATATCCCACATCTTCTTTATCCATTCATCAGTCAATGGACATCTGGGCTCTTCCCATAATTGTAACATTGACAGGTCTTGATACAGTCTTAAGTTTTGGGGGCTATTTAAAACAAAAACAAAAAAGGCAGCTAGGACAATCAGCTTGAACACTGAAGTAGGAGCTTGAGCTGGGCTAACAAGATTCATTTCCTACACAAGACCACTTTGTCATGTCTGGAAGAGATGGCTATTCTATCTAATGCACAGAAACAAAGAGAATCAAGTAAAATGAAGAAACAATGAAATATCTTCCAAAGAAAAACAAAGTTTCCAAAAACAGATTTTTATGAAAAGGAGATAAGTGATTTACCTGACAGTTCAAAATAATGGTTATAAAAATGATTAATGAACTCAGGAGAGCAATATATGATCAAAGTAAGATTTCTTTTTTAAAAAATTTTATTTATCTATTCATGAGAGACACAGACACAGAGAGAGGGAGAGACATAGGGAGAGGGAGAAGCAGGCTCCCTGCAAGGAGCCCAATGTGGGACTTGATCCCAGAACTCCAAGATCACGTCCTGAGCTGAAGGCAGATGCTCAACCGCTGAGCCATGCAGGCGTCCCAAACAAAGTAAGACTTCCACAAAGAAAGAAAGAAAAAACTAAAAAGCACAAAACAAATCACAGAGCTGCAGAATGTAATAAATGAACAAAAAAACTCAATAGAGAGATTGCTTCAACAGCAGACTAGGTAAAATGGAAGAAAAGTTGAGTGAACTCAAAGAGAAGGCAACTGAATTCACAAAACTAGAGAAGCAGTAAGAATAAAAGAAGGAAAAGAGTAAAGATAGCTTAAGGGATTTATGGGATACCATCAAGCTGACCATTATATGCACTATAAGGGTCTCTGAAGGAGAAAAAAGAAAGGAGCAGAAAGATTATTTAAAGAAGTAATGGCTGAAAACCTCCCTAACCTGGGGAAAGAAATAGACATCCAGATCCAGGAAACACAGTACCAAACAAGATTAATCTAAGGGTACCCACACTGAGACATATTATTATTAAATTCCCAAAAGTTGCAGTCCAGGGTAGAATCTTAAAAGCAGTAAGAGAAAAGCAACTTTCTATGTATGAGAGAATCTCCATAAATCTATTAGTGGATTTTCAACAGAAACTTTGCAGGACAGAAAAAAGAGATGATATAGTAAAAGTGTTAGAGAAAAAAAACCCAAAGACCCAAGAATCCTCTAGTTGCAATTTTGTCCTTCACAATTAATGGTGACATAAAGTTTTCAAAGCAAAGTTGAAGGAATTCATAACTAGACTCACCTTACAAGTAATGTTAAAGGGAGTGCTTAAGTTGAAACAAAAGGACATTAATTTTCAAAGTGAAAATATATAAAAGTAAAAAACTAATTGGTAAAATATACAGTTAAATTCAGAATATGTTAACATTGTAATAGATGGTAAATCACTTGTAATTGTACCATAAAGGTTAAAAGACAAAAATATAAAAAGAACTATAACTATAATAATGTGTTAAAAAATAAACAGGACAAAAGCATGTAAATTTTGACAATAAAAACATACAATCTGGGATCCCTGGGTGGTGCAGCGGTTTGGCGCCTGCCTTTGGCCCAGGGCGCGATCCTGGAGACCCAGGATCGAATCCCACATCGGGCTCCCGGTGCATGGAGCCTGCTTCTCCCTCTGCCTGTGTCTCTGCCTCTCTCTCTCTCTCTCACTGTGTGCCTATCATGAATAAAAAAAAATAAAAATAAAAAAAAAAACATACAATCTAAGGAAAAGCAGTATAAAGATGTAGAGCTTATGAATATGTTGAAAGTTATTACCAGCTTGACACAGAGTGTTATGTTTTACATAAGTCTCATGGTAACTAATAAAAACTTATAGTAGAAACACAAAAAATAAAGCAATCAAAGCATACCACCACGAAAATAAATCAATTCACAAAGAAGAGCAGGAGAAGAAATGAAAGAACTATAAAACAGCTGGAAACAATTACCAAAATGGTAATAGAAAGTCCATACCTATAGATAATTAAACGTAAATGGACTGAGCTCTCCAATCAAAACACACAGAATGATTGAATAGCACATTAAAAAAAAAAAAAAAAAAGCCAAGATCCAACTATATGATGCCGGTAAGGGATTCACTTCAGCTTTAAAGACACACAGAGACTGGAAGTGAAGGAACAAAAAAAAAAAAAAAAGAAGAAGAAGAAGAAAGAAAGATGTTCTAAGTCAATGGAAACCAAAAGAAAGCAGGGGAAGCTGTACTAATAGCAAACAAAACAGACTTTAAAACAAAAACTGTAATGAGATAATGGAAAAGGGATTAATTAATCAAGAGAATATAACAAATATTAAATAATAAATATTTATGTAGCAAACTTAGGTACACCTAAATATAAAGAGCAAATACTAACATATCTGAAAGAGGAAACAGCAATACAAGTCTTATTAGTGGGTTTCAATATCCTAATTGTAACAATGAATAAATCATCATACAAAATGTCAATTAAAAATCACCGGACTGGGATCCCTGGGTGGCGCAGTGGTTTAGCGCCGGTCTTTGGCCCAGGGCGCGATCCTGGAGACCTGGGATCGAATCCCACGTCAGGCTCCCGGTGCATGGAGCCTGTTTCTCCCTCTGCCTGTGTCTCTGCCTCTCTCTCTCTCTCTGTGACTGTCATAAATAAAATAAATAAATAAATAAATAAATAAATAAATAAATAAATAAATAAATAAATAAATAAATAAATAAAATAATTAATAAAATAATAAATAAATAAATAAATAAATAAATAAATAAATAAATAAATATCACTGGACTTCAGGACACCTGGGTGACTCAGTCAGTTAAGCACCTGCCTTTGGCTCAGGTCATGATCTCAGGGTCCTGGAATTGAGCCGCATATTGGCTCCTTGCTCGGAGGGAACCTGCTTCTCCCTCTCTCTCTGCTTCTCCTCCCAACTCGTGCCCTTTCACTCTCTCACTAAAATAAATAAAATCTTTACAAAAAATTTTAAAAAGCACTAGATTTCAATTACATGTTAAACAAGATGGAGCTAATGGACATATACAGAACAGACCTTCCAATAGAAGGATACACATTCTTCTCAAGCACATATGGAATGTCTTCAAGGTAAGTCAGGTTAAGTGACCAAAAACGACTAAATTTCTTGAAACATATTTAAGAAATTGAAATCATACCCAGTATCCTTTCTGACCTCAATGGTACGAAATTATAAATCAATTACAAGAAGAATACTAGAAAATTCACAAAAATATGGAGACTGACCAACATGCTCCTGAATGACCAATGGCTTAAAGAATTAAAAAAGGGAAAAATAAGTTATACCACACAACACACACAAAGTCTGATTAAATGAGCAGAGGACCTAGATAGACATTTTTCCAAGAAGACAAAGAGGTCCAACAGACACGTGAAAAGATGCTCAACATCATTAATTTAGGGAAATACAAATCAGAACCACAATGAGATACCTTACATCTGTCAGAATGGCCAAAATCAAAACAAGAAATAAAAAATGTTGGCAAGTATGTAGAGAAAAGGGAACTTTCACACACTGTTGGTGGAAATATAAGTTGGTACAGCCACTGTGGAAAACAGTATGGAGGTTCTTCAAACAATTAAAAATGGAAATACCACGTGTTCTAATAATCTAATAATTCCACTACCAGGTATTTACCCAAAGAAAAATGAAAACATTAATTCCAAAAAGTATATTTACCACTATGTTTATTGCAGCATTATTTGCATTAGCCAAGACAGAAAGCAATCTAAGTGTCCATCAATGGTTGAATGCATAAGGAAGATATCTTAAACACACACACAAATATTACATAGGCGTAAAAAAGAATGTGCTATCTGCAAAACACTGATGAACCTAGAGGGTATGATGCTAAGTGAAATAAGTCAGACTGACAAATACCATGTTATTTCACTTATAAGTGGAAGATTTTTAAAAAATGAATAAATAAAATAAAAAGCAGAATCAGACCCATAAATACAGAGAACAAAATAATGGTTACCAGAGGGAATGTGGGTGGGAGCATGGGCAAAATGAGTGAAGGGGAGTGGGATACACAGACTTCCAGTTATAGATGACTAAGTCATGGGAATAAAAGACGAGCATAGAGAATACAGTCAATAGTACTATAATAGCACTGTATCTTGACAGATGGTAGCTACACTTGTGGTAAGCATAACATAACCTATACAGAAACTGAATCACTATATTGTACACCCGAACTGATATAACATCATATACTCAAAAAAAATTAATAAAAATAAAATACACTTTCCAGTTAAAAAAAAACTTGAAACAAATGAAAATGAAAACATAACATATCAACACTTCTAAGAGGAAAGTTTATAACAATAAACTTGTACACGAAGAATAAAAGAGAAAAATCTAAAATAAACAACCTAACTTTACACATCAAGGAACTAGAAAAAGAACAAACAAAGCTCAAAGTAAAGAAGGACATAACAAAAATCTAAGTGGAAATAAATGGAATAGAGGCTAGGAAGATCAAGCCAAACATGGACACTCCAAGAAAAAAAAAAAAACACTGCAAGCCAGTATCTCTGATAAATATATATACAAAAGTAGTCAACAAAATATTAGCAAAATGAATTCAACAGTACATTAAAATTTCATACACCTTGATCAACTAGATTTATTTTTGAAACATAAGGATAGCTTGACACATGCAAATCAATCAATGCAATCCACCACATTGAAAAAATGAAGTATAAGTTATAAGATCATGTCAATAGATACAAAAAAAGCATCTGACAAAATTCAACATCCTTTCACGATTAAAACCTCTCAAAAATTTGGGTACATAAAGAACTACCTCAATATAATAAAAGCCAATTACAAGAAGCCAATACTTGACATCATACCTGTTAAAGCTTAAAGCTTTTCCTTTAAGATCAGGAAAAAAAAAACAAGGACACCCACTCTCACCACTTTTTCTCAACATAGTACTGAAAATCCTAGCCAGAGCAACTGGCAAGAAAAAAGAAATAAAAGGCATCCAAACAGAAAAGAAAGAAATAAAACTGTCTGTGTTGATGACACAGTATTATACACAGAGAAAACCCTAAAGATTCCACAAAACAACTGCTAGAACTAATAAACACAGTAAAGCTGCAGATACAAAATCAATATACAAAAATCAGTTGTGCTTTTGTACACTAACAATGAACTATTGGAAAGAGAAATTTCGAAAACAATCCTATTTACAATAGCATCAAAAAGGATACATTTTTAGGAGTAAATTTAACCAAATACATGGAAGATCTGTACACTGAAAACCATAAAACATTGATAAAAAAAAAAGACGAAGACACAATAAATGCAAAGATATTCTGTGCTAATGGATGGGAAGAATTAATATTGTTAAAATGTTCATACTACCCAAAGGAATCTATAGATTGCTATGTAATCCCTATCAAAATTCCAATGGATGTTTCACAGAAATAGAAAATCCTATAATTTGTATGGAACCATAAAGACCCTAAATAGCCAAAGCATTTTGAGTAAGAAGAACAAAGCTAGAGGCATCACACTTCTGATTTCAAACCACATTACAAAGCTATATTAATCAAAACAGCATGGTATTGGCATAAAAACAGACACATAAATCAATGGTACCTAATAGGTAGCCCAGAAATAAATCCATGCATTCATGGTCAATTAATTTTTTATAAAGAAGCCAAGTATATACAATGAGGAAAGGATAGGTCCTTCAATAAATGGTGTTAGGAACACTAGGTAGCCACATGAAAAATAATTAAACTGAATCTCAATCTTATACTATAGACAAAAATCAACTCAAAATGGATTTAAAGACTTGAGTGTAAGACCTGAAACCATAAAATATCTAGAAGAAAATATAGGGGATGAGTCCCTTGATGCTCATCTTGGTAATGATTTCTTGGATTTCACACCAAAAGCAAAGTCAATAAAAGCAAAAATAAACAAGTGGGACTACATCTGCCTTAAAAGCTTCTACACAACAAAGGAAACCATCAACAAAATGGAATGGCAATGTATGGAAGGGCGGAAAACATTTGCAAACCACATATCCAATAAGGGATTAGTACAAAATACACAAGAATTCATACCACTCAATAGCAAAAACTCAAATACAATCAACTGATTTTACAAAGGAACAAAGGCAATTCAATAGAGTAATGGCAGTCTGAACAAACAGCACTGGAACTAGACATCTTCATGCAAAAAAATGAATGAATACATAAATATTAACTCAAAATGGTTCACATACCTAAATATAAAACATGAAATTATAAAACTTCTAGAAGATAACATGGGTGAAAATCTAGGTGAACTCCGGTGATATCTTTTATTTAAAAAGATACAACACTAAATAGCATAATAGCGTAAATAAATACAACACCAAAAGCATAATCTAGAGAAGAAAAAATTGATTAGTTGGACTTAATTAAAACTGAAAATTTCTGCCTTGTAATACACTATTAATAGAATGAAAAAAAAAAACTACCCACAGTCTCAGAGAAAATGTCTGCAAAGCATATACCTAATAAACAGGACTTGTATCCTAAATATACAAATAATTCTTAAAATTCAACAATAAGAAAATCAAACCCATTGAAAATAGCCAAAAGATCTGAATAAATATCTCCACAAGTATGATTTACAGATGGCAAGAAAGTGTATGAAAGAACATGATCAACACATAAGTCATCAGGGAATTGCAAAATAAAACAAAAATAAGATAAAATTACACATTTATTAGAATGGCTGAAATCCAAAACACTGACCATATCAAATGTTGACAAGGATGTGGAGCAATAGAAACTCTGAATCAAAAAACATTCTTTCATTGCTGGTGGAAATGCAAAATGGTATAGCACTCTGGAAGGCAGTTTAACAGTTTCTTACAAAGTTAACCAGGAATCACATTCCTAGTTATTCACCAAAGGAGTTACAAACTATATCTACACAATAACCTACACAGGAGTGCTTATATCAGCTTTATTCATAATTGCCAAAAACAGGAAACAACCTAGATACCCTTTAGCAGGTGAATGGATAAGCAATCTGTGATATATCCAAAGACATATTATCAGCAATAAATAGAAACATGGAACTAAGCCATAAAAAGATATAGAGATAACTTAGATGGGCATTGCTTAGTGAAAGAAGCCAATTTGAAATGGTTAAATAAAGTACAATTCCAACTATATATCTTTCTGAAAAGGATAAAGCTATATAAACAGTAAGAAAACCAGTGGTTTTTAGGGGTTTGGGGTAGGGGGAAGAAGGATAAATAGGTGTAACACGGGGGAAATTCAAGACAGTGAAACTCTTTCTGATACTGTAATAGTAGATATGTGACATTATGCATTTGTCAAAACCCATAAAACTATAAAAGTGAATATTAATGTAAACTATGGACCTTTAGTTAACAAATGTACCACACTGATTCAAGTCAACAATGCCAAAATTATACACAGATACTGGAACTATCAGACACAGAACCTAAAGCAGCTATTACAAAAATGCTCCATCAAGTAAAGGCAAACCCATTTGGCACAGATGGAAACAGACCAATGCAGTAAAAACATAGAAGATACAAAGAAAAATCAAATGGTTCTTTTGGAATTGAAAGATACAATGACCAAAAATTAAAAGAAAAAAATTCATGAGTGAGGTCAATAGGATTATGGAGATGACATGCAAATGACACACTGAATTTGATGACGAACCAATAGAAATTTATCCAAAATGTAAAACAGCAGAATAAAATACAGAAAAACTGTACAGAGCATCAAGAACCTGTAGGCAATAACAAAACATTTTAATACTCATGGTGCTGGAGTCTTGGATGTAAAGAAGAGTGTGGTGTTGAAAAAATATTTGATGGATTAATGTCTGACACAACCCAAGTTTTATATACACAAAAACCAACAGTGCAGGGAATGCCTAACAGGATAAACCTAAAGATATCAATGCCCAAATATATCTAATCAAATGGCTGAAAGCTAAAAACAAAGAAAAATATTGAAAGGAGCCAGAGTAAGACAATATATTAACAATATATTATAAAAATTAATTAATTATAAACAAAAACAACATGCCTCTAATGACTTTTCTGATTTTTCATCAGAAACCATGAAGAACAGAGGGAAGCGTCACAACATGTTTGGAATACTGAAGAAAAAAACCTGTCAATAATATCCACCAAAAATTTCTTCAGTAATTAAAGTAAAATAAAACATTCTCTAGTGAAGAAAAACTAAAAGAATTCATAGTCAGCAGACCTGCTATGTAAGATTTGCTAGAGGAAGATACTCAGAAAAAAGAAAAATGTACAAGGAAATGTGCACTATTAGAAATAAAAGAAGATAAAAAATGGTAAATATTGGGGAAATTTAATGGATTAATGTTTCTCTTCAGTTAAAACATATTTTATAGTTGAAGTAAAGCTTATAACACGGCCTGGAGGATTTTCAATGAATAAAGTGGTAATATATAAGATAACTACAACACACCAGAATGTTAGGATGCCACCAAAGAAGGGCTTAGAAAGAAACTGTAGCATGAAATACATATGTTACAAAGAAGACAGGTTCAAATAAGTTTCTACCTAAAGAAACCAGGAAAAGAGCAAACTAAATCCAAAGCAAATGGAAGATAATAATAAAGAAAAAATAGAAATCAATGTAATTGATATAGAAGAACAACAGAGTCAATCAATGAAACCAAGGGCTAGTTCTTGGAAATGTTCAGTAAAATTAATAAAGCCATATCATGACTGACAACAGAGAAAAGATAAAAATTATATTGGGGATGAAAGAGGGAGCATCACTATAGAAGCTGTTGACATTAAAAGTATAATTATGAACAATTCTACATATATAAATTTCACAATTTAGATTCAATGAAGCTATTCCCTAAAAACCACAAACTACCAAAAGTTACCTAAGAGGAAACAACCAAATTAGTCCTAAAACTACTAATGAAAGTAAAATCAAGTTAAAAATTTTTTTTCTGAAAAAAAGTATCTATAAGTCCAATGACTTCACTACAGAATTCTACAAAAACATTTAAAAAAGGAATAATACCAACTCCACATATTCACTTCCAGAGGGCAGAAAAGGAGGGGATAATTAATTCACTGCTCATTTTATGAAGCCAGCATCACCTTAAAATCAAAAGCAGACAAAATCAGTAGGAAAAAGAAAGACAAAACTACAGACCAGTAGCCCTCATGATACTGACGCTAAAAAAAAAAAGAAAGAAAGAAAGAAAGAAAGAAAGAAAGAAAGAAAGAAAGAAAGAAAAAGAAACTACTGCTATCCTCCATATGAAGTCTGAATCAGAAAAACCACACAATCATAATTGATACAGAAAAGCAAAAAAAAAAAAAAAGCATTTGAAAAATTTAATACCCATTCATAAGTTAAAAAAAAAAAACTTTCAGTATACTAGTGGAGAGCTAGGATCCTCCATAAAGACTACCTACAAAAAACCCTATAGTAACATCATACTACATGATGAGAGGCTCAATACTTTCTCCCCCAAATCAGGAACAAGTCAAGGATTATCATTATCACCATTCCTATTCAATAAAGTACCAGAAGTCATGGCCAGTGCAATAAGTAAAATAAATAAAAGACATATAGATTGGTAAGGAATATATAAGTGGTCCTTACTTGCAGAAGACATGGTTATCCACACAGAAAACCCCGCAAAAAAAAATTCCTAGAATAAATAAATTTACCAGGAGATAAGGTCAATATGCAAAAATCAATTGTATATCTATATATTAATAGTGTACAATTGGAAACCAAAATTACAAAAAAAAATGCCACTTTCAATAGCACCAAAAATGCAGAAAGAAAAACATAACTTTCACATATACCCAACAGTACATGTACAGGACCAACTATGATAAAAATTATAAAATGCTGATGAAAGAAATCAAAGATCTAAAGAAATGGAGAAACATACTGTATTGAAAGACTCCACATAGTAAAAATGTCAATTCTCTCCAAATTTATCTATGGATTTAACTCAGTGTCTTCTACTACTACTTCTACTTCTACTTCTACTTCTACTTCTACTTCTACTTCTACTTCTACTTCTACTTCTACTTCTTTTTCCAGGCAGGGCGCCTGGGTGGCTCCAGTCTATTAAGCTGACTCCCGGTTTCCTCTCTGGTCAGGGTCTCAGGTTTGGGAAATCGAGAGCCACAAGTCAGGCTCTGTGCCCACCATAGATTCTGCTGGAGATTCTCTCCCTCTCCCTTTCCCCCCCTCTACCCTTCCCCGAGCTTGCTTGCTTGCTCCCTGTCTCTCTCTCAAAAAAATAAATAAAATCTTTTTAAAAGTATTTCTCTTTTGACAACTAATAAGGGATTTCTGGTGATGATATTCCATAAATGATTTTAGATTGTTTTTATCTAACATAGTAATTGGCAACTGCACTTACAATCCAACACTCTGTAAATTTATATTATTGTTATTCCTCTGTGCTCCTTTGCCAATTCCTTACTGGTGGTGGCACATATCTCTTATTTTACTTCATTTTATGGTAGACTATTTTTCAATCCATTTACCTGTTTCTCAAACACCTAACATTGATACACTCTAGTTTAGGCATTTTCATTATTAGTCACTAAATACATTTGACCTTGTTTGAAGGACTGATAGGTAATTTCACCTTTTTTTGGTTTAACTTTTAACTCCATGATTCCTAACCACAGTTTATTCATCCACTTTGGAAATATGGATTGCATTATAAAACTCTATGTTCATAACAGGTTTTACTAAAACCGTTGTACTTTACATCATATCTTCTAATAGCTTAATTCATTTACCTTTTGTAAATCTCTTTCAATTATATACTTTAAAGTGTACTTTATCCTTGTGGTAATCTGCTATTAAATGATTTCAGATTTCCTAAGACTTCAAATGTTCCCTCCTTTCTTAAGAGACATTTAACTTGGCCAGATGGTACACTGGAATGATAGCCACATTTCTCTTAGCTATCATTAGGTCTCTGTATTCTCAGCCTATGAATTACGGGCTAATATAGTTCTTGCCCTCCCTTCCTAAAATGTTATTGGAAATTTTGTATTCTGCTTAAAATCTACTAGGTAAGAACTTTAGTCCCCCCTCACTTTTTGAAACACTTTTTAATATTCATGCTGAAATTAGGGTTTCAAATAAGGGAAATCTTTTTCTCTTTAATTATGGTCTTTATTTTGCAATTTCTTTTTTTTTAGATTGATGATTGAATTATTATTATTATTTATTTATTTATTTATTTATTTATTTATTTATTTATTTATGATAGACACAGAGAGAGAGAGAAAGGCAGAGACACAGGAGGAGGAAGAAGCAGGCTCCATGCTGGGAGCCCATCCTGGGACTGGATCCTGGGACTCCAGGATCCCGCCCTGGGCCAAAGGCAGGCACCAAACCGCTGAGCCACCCAGGGATCCCCTATTTTGCAGTTCTTTACCTCTTCATATGATAATCTTATCATCCAAAGACGTATTACATAGAGACATAAATTGCTATTATTTTTTCTTCAGGTCATTTTTCTCTGATGCAGATTCGCTTTGCTTGTTCATTAACAGTACAGCTAATTTTTACTCACTTGAGTCAATTCTTTCTGTAAAGCCTCTATCAATGTTTCAGGATATCTCACAACCTTTTAGGATCTCACAGAAGTTCAGGGTCAGAAAGGACTTAAATGTCCTTCTCCCAATAAAAACCTCTCTTTTTACAAATATTCCATAATGCATTCAATATATGTTACACTAAATTTCTGAACAGTTATACTTGTTCAACAGCTTTCTGCTGGAGTAGAAATTCTGATATTATAGAGTCTACACAATTTTTTGCTTCCCCTTTTCATCACATGACAACATTTGCCCATTAGACATACAACTTTCTTTTGCTTTCTTCTCACTTTTCTTGAAATGCATCATGTGGGGATTTTTTAAATGGGTCTTACTCCTCCTAACACTTTGTAGGATGGAAGGTTTACATAACTAATACCATTCTCAACTGGAATACTCACATTTGACACTGGATATCTATGCTAGAATTGGAACATGTGATCTTTTAATAGAAACAAGATCAAGTATCATGAACAGCTTTTCCTCACATTTTCAAGAAACTGAAATTAATAACCCCATACTACCATAAGTGCTCAAAAACAAATATTTTAATGTAGTATTATATTTTGTTCATTCTTCCCCTTGCTATGTATATACTCCAAAGAAAAAAGGATTCTGGCATAAAAACTAGCATTGCAATACCTATTAAATATCTCTTTTCCACTAAAAACACTTAATGGTATGGCTCTGTATGAAATGTTATGATTTTTTATAAATTAATTTATAGATGTGTAATAAATCACTTTTACGTAATAACATCTTGAAGGAATTGAGTAATTTTCCAAAGATTATACTTTTATCCCAAATTAAGTATTTTGGTATCTGAACAAATCCTATACAAAAACCTATTCTTTATCAAGACTCCACTTATCTAAATATTGTTTTCTTTTGTGGTACTCTTAAAAGACCTAGTTTTCTCAACAGTGTATCTTTACTACCCAATGAAAAAGAATGATGGTCACAAATAATCTAGTATTTGCTAAAAGATCTATTTTTACATGGTGCTTATTAAAATGGTATCATAGGGATTTAGAGACTTCTTTTGATCTTCCTGCTGCTTATCAGACTCAAAACAAATGCATAAAATCACTCATTTTTCAAAAAGTAAAAAAATCTATCCAAATCTTTCTTATTAATTTGTATGCACTACTGGTTGACTAGTCTCACTTTTTTTCATAAAAATATTGTTTGACCTAAGTATAGTACATTTTTAATGTATTTTTCCAGTTCTTAGCATTAGATTTACTATAAATATCAGATGTTCTTCCACAGATTTTGTGAACTTAATATTAAAAACATATCACTGATGCTCTACACCTCGAGTTGTCAATCTGAATGAAAATGACACCATTATCAGCATCATCACTAACAGATTTCTTAAATTAGCTGCCAATACTATCAATTAGATATTTCACGGTTATTTTAGAAATGAGCATGTCAAAAGCATGTCACTTGCAACTATTTTCTCTGGCTAGCAATAAATTCAAAGTGTTCTGTGACAAAGGACATCAATCAGTAGAGCAAAGAGACCTGAGTTCAAATGTAGATGGAGACATTATGAAAACTGTGGCATGCAAGTTAATTACTTAACCTCCTTAAGCCTCTGTATTTTCCTTATTAGTTTATTCGGAGAATGAAATGAAATAATGCATGTAGAGCATTTAACACAGAGCTTGGCACGCACTAAGTGAAAGATTTCAGTAGTAGTTGATGTTGATAATGATTTCCTAAAAAAGATTTCAAGAACTATCCGTAGTAGTTCTCAGATGCCACAGACACATTATGACTCATTTGCTACTCTTTACTGTAGATTTGCGCTTTCATTCTTTTCTACTTTTCTATGTTCTATGTTCACAGCCTCCTGAGTGAGGCTTTGGTAACATTCCCTCTAAGAATTTCATTAGGTGGCACTCGGAACACCTACAATGGAAGCTATGCTCTCCATGAGCCTCTTTCATACATGTTGTAGCTCCCAATTGCTCTTGCTTGAAATAAATTTGGGGAAAGCTGCTTTTACTCCATATTGAGCGTAGATGAGAAAAATGGCCAGTGTCTCTGGGGAATAATTAACAAAAGACAGTTTGTTTCATCTTCATGATAAAATACAGCATCCCTATTAGAAGGCAAATTCATCATTCCCAAAAGTTAAATAGAATGACACTTTAAAAGTAATTCCAGCTGATTAAATTTAGGGTTCTGAAAAAAAAATTTAATTCATGAATATACTCTGAATCTTTCATTTGATTTTAAAATGTATAAATGTTCATTTAACTTTGAGCCCTTGCCTCTCAGTGTTCTATTCTGAGCTAGTCAAACAAGTGGTAGCAGGCATGCTGGGCTCAATAATACTGCCTCTCATATTTAAATACTCTTTTTCACTTGGATTGCAAATTAAAGACAGTCTCCTGAACACTGACACATTTTCAATGATTGATTTTGCAAAACGTGTTGATTTTTCTTACACTGTTTTGCCTCTGTGTGTGTCAACTTTGGCCTTCTTTTCTTGCTCCTTTGCAGCATTGCTGTCTCTTTGAAGCCATTGTCTGCCTGATATGAAAAATGTACATTAAACCTCATGACTAATTACACAGGCAGAAAATTCCTGATCTCAAATATAAAATACCTACACCCAGAAACTATAACAAAAGCTTCTGACTATGTACAAAACTCTTAATCAAACCTTTCATTCACTTGAATTAAAAGAAATTCCAATAATTTATTTTCTGTTAAAGTTGTGTTTACATTCTTTGAAAAGCAGATTTTTTATGCATGTTACATGCCTACAAATCAATTCATTTAACAACAAACAACATACATCCATCTCCTCCACAAAAGTTTATACTTGCTGTTAGGTCTGCTATTAGGTGCTTCTGAATGAGTTCAGGTAAGTGCTACTCAGAATTGTTTTGTTCTAGATACAAAACAGTTAAGTCTTCAATATAAAGCCTATTTTTTAGCACCTGACACTATGCATCAGCAAAGCAGACATTTCCCAGTAAATCCTATAACCTATGGATGAAGTACATGGCTTCTCATATTTTAAAAATATACTTGAAAAGAAAATGAACAGATACTCCTCTCCCCCCAAAATTTACAAAATAATGTCTCTAAATCTGAAAGTACAGGGCCTCACACACTTACTCCATGTCATAGTATATACAGCACAAAATGTCATCTCAGATAACCTAGCTGTGGGGGAAAAATTTTTTCCACAACACACTTCTTACTTCTAGAGTTAATTTAACCAATCATTTTTGGAAAACTATCGAATGCATGGCCTTGCTTTAGCACTCTAAAAGATGGCCTGCAAGGAGGTTATAATCTAGTGTTGGGCAGGGGGGTGTGGTGAATACAAGAGCACACAAACAGTAATCCTATGAAACCACGAGAGAAGCGCTGTGAAAGAACACACCATGGAAACAAAGAAAGTTGTGGCTCGCTTCTTTAGCGTGCTAGAATTTTCCTAAGGGCCACCAGCCACCATTTGTTTTCATAACCCATCCTAGCACCAGACTCCCCCCACTCCCAGACTATCAAATCTAGGTACTCTGCTCCGCATAGCTGCTGCTTGCCTTTTCATTAGACCAGCTCTCCTCTGCCTCTGGTTGTTCTTCTCATGCAGTTACCAAGTACGGTAAATGCATCACATGCCATCACACTACTATTCTGGGAAACCCTGCAATAACTACCAGTGCACCAATTGGCTAGTCCAGCCTTGGATATAAAATTTTAGTTGCTTGCAAATGATGTTTCAGAATGGGGAGATGAGAGTAGCCACACTACTCCAGAAATGGCCACAATACCTAAGCAGAGGAAGTTGGAATAAGGTCTGCACATGAGCCAAAGCTTAGAATTTCATTGCCTTTGTTGGCTCATGTCACTTCTTTAATTAATGTCACTTTCTCTGTTTTAATATCAGAGCAAGTGACAAGAGTGCTTCTGGATGAATTGTGTTTTCTGAGGACTGTATGGCATACTCTCCCGCAGTCTGACAGAGGGACGTGCCAGCTTTACTTGGCAGTTACAATGCACCAGCTTTAGTTTTAGTAGTTTAATTTGTGGCAGTTATATGTTTTGAATACGTTGAAGTATTCACAACGGTCTCATGGAATCTGTTCCATAGATAAAGTTTACACAGTGGAAAAGAAAAAGCAATGGCTATAAGGCGATTAGGAAAAGCTTCTCTTGGCCACAGCTGGCCTTATAGGCATTTCTGTAAATTTAAGAGCATGTAGGGGATATGATTAAAGTGATCACAAGGAATGATGCCCCCCCCCATTTTTTTGCCCAGTTCTGTAGTTGGTGTGAGACGATCATAAGGAATATGATATTTAGAACTCAATTTTATGCAAAATCCATTATTCAAGAAGTGAAGTTTATATACATGATAGACATGCAATGAAATAAATGTTAGAATAGAAAACTTTGTTACTTATGCATTAAGTTGATTCTAACATTTTGGTAAACTAAGTTTTTATTGATATAAAATTCAGAAGAATTTCTGCATGGAAGATAAAGGGCTAAACTTTTTCCTTTGGTTTGCTAAAGGTCTTTCAGTTTTCAGGCTGAAGTGTTCTGAAGGGTTTTTTGTTTGGACTCTTTCCTTCATCTCTTTTATACACTTTCGTGAAGCTTCATCAGCTCATGGTGAGAGCTGCCACCAAGGAGTTCTTCCAAACTTTGCCTGCCCTTTCTAAATTTAGGGTTCTTTACTGCAGCAGGTTGAAGATCTGGCTTTGATTGCACCTGGCTCTGCTGGAGAATAGAAATATTCATCTCCACTGAATGCATGCTGCTTAAGTGCTGGAGGCTCTTGCAGGAGAGAAACTCTCATTGGAAACTTCATTACAATACTTTCTCTTCCCTACATGAAGTAGTAATTCTCATTCACCAAAGATAGAATTTTGCCTGACACAGCCACGGGAGCTCCTGTTTGACTTTCAAAATTAATCAACCTCTAAGCTGGAGTAGAAATGGCATGTCCTTTAACCTTAAGCACAAAAAGCTCTCAACAGACTGCAGTTTTTATATCCCTGGATGAGAGTTTGGGCCCCTAATACTTAAACTTGATGCACATACTGGGTTTCTGGCATGCTTTTGCCCATACCCATCTGCTAGCCTGGCACTGTGCCCATTCAGAAGGTGTGATGCCAGTTTCAATAGGGCATAGGTGCCAATCAAAGATGGGTTTGGAGGGGCAGCATGCAGAACTCAGCAAAAGTCAGCTCTTCTGCCAGAAGATCCTCCTGTTATCATATAATGCCAATGAAGGGCCACATGCTTCATTGCTTGGGATCACATTGCATCTGTAGATGTTTCTGGCCTTCAATGGATGTCTTTCTACAGAAGCATTTTCCTCAAGTATTACTTGATTGGAGACACTAAAGAAAAGTCTAACAAATTGAAGTCCATCCTTTTAAAAGGAACGGTGGAAATCTCTGACAGTTGTCTTGAAATAATTGCTGAGTTTTCTGCCTTTTCTCCTAAAATATTCTTTCATGTAGAATATCGTATAGTGTACTCAGTCCATCTATTGGAGTTATTATAAGGGACAAACATTCTGAAGAAGCACTAATCGCAAAACCAAGTACGTAAGCACTTTTTAGAAAGACCATAGCTACTATTTATTCTTCTCCCATATCGAAAGAAAAAAAAACCCAAAACATTTCAGAAGCAAAGTCTATCCATATTTCATAAGGAAGCCAGAAGCTCTCAAAAGCTGAGAAATCTTTTATTATATGGCAACAGAGGTGAGTTCATTTCATGAAGAAGAAATTTCCCTATAGCAATAGGTTTCAAATTTTAAAACCTTGACCACTATAAACAGTCACAAGATAGTAATAGGTGCAGAAGAAACATAATATATAAATCAAGGAGGAATACAGCAGTTTGTAAGTCCTCCCTAAAGGCAAGAGACTTTGACAGTAAAAACGTTGAAAATGAAGAACCATAATATATGTTAAAAAGAAGATCAGACACTTAAGAAAATGAAAAAGACAAGGAAAAGCTAAGCCTTAGAAGAACTATCTCTTTTTAAACAAAGAACCCTTCTGTAAATATTTAGATCTCCTAACTGATAGGCACATGCATACGCCTCTTTCTCTAAAAACTCAAAATTAATAGCCTCTGGACAGCAAAATACAAAATGAAAACACATCTCCTACAGACATTTATTTCTTGTGAATAAGTCTAACAAGCACATTAAATTTACAAAATCCCAAGTTATTTCTTCCTGGGAGTTCTCTCTTTCCTCACCTTCACCTGGGAACTACTTTATCATACACACTAGAGTTTCTAGTACAAGTTTCCCCTATTTCATGTTTATTTTCTTCTTCTTTTTACCCTCATGGTATGGTTTGCAAAATTTTCTAGTTACAATCTTCATGGCACCATAATGTTGCATAGCATCAGATAAAACTAATTGCTTATTCCAAAGCCTATTCTATAAGACATTGTCAAAATAAAAATAGCAGTGTATGTAAAATAAAGCAATAAGTGTTCCAATAATTCCACTCTAGTTGCATTATCCTTGGGTTCTTCTGAACATTATTCTACATAACTTAACAAGGAATCCATTATTGTGGGAAAAAAGTAAAGTAAGTAAAAACTATATATGCATAAATAGTCTTTTCTATTTCTTCAGAAATCGAAGTCTGTTTCTTTGTCAATAAGTGAGTTAAACTTTGGTAAATCTAAAGATCCTACTTAGGCTACCTGTTTCTCATTTCCCTCCAAAAAAGATTTCTTCTATGTCTCAAAGCAAAATAGGCCAATCTGAAAACACAACCCAAAACATGTTAGACCATCACCTAGATGAAGTCTACACATTTATCCATGGATAAGAGATTTGATCTTAAGAGTTTAATTTTAGTTTTAATAATGTGTTATTTTTTTATAAAAAAAGAATGCCATTGATTTATGGCAATAAAGCATACACAGAAGATGTCATGATAATTGTCTCAGTTTTTCTTGTGACTAAGATTGTACCTCTACAAAATTACAAGCCAGAATTAGGGGTTACATCTGTAATTATGGAAGGGAATAAAGACAACTGGTTTGTGTAGGTTGAATATCCTAATCAGACTCTCAATCTCTCAGGCAAATGACTGTTAGCATCTACTCTGTGCTTGATACTCCAAAGAAGCTAAATGGTCATCTGGCTATGACTGACATCAAAAAACTAAAACTTCTACAGAAAATCATTTCTGTTTTTACTCATATAAGCCTTCAAAGGAATTCAGTTTAACTTTATTATGTATAACTTTTTTGTGGATTTTTTTGACGAATTTCTGAAACCCAGTATGTTCCATATCTGAAGTACATGAGATACAACTCAAATAAGAAATTGTTACTATGTCATCATGGCTACTATAATAAATTTTACTGGTAAAAATATTTAGATCAGTAAGTAAAATGTCATAGTCTTTAAATGGCATTCTCTATATTCTTAGTTTTATGACATCGGCAGCTAAATTTATCACAATCTACGTAGAGCAGGATAAATGGAAAATCCCTCCAATGGATGTCTTTGCAACATCCTAATCCCCTGTGGCACCAGACACTGAACCTGGGATTCAGCTGATCAAGGAGCATAGGAGTTTCTAAATAAATTAATTAATTACATTTAAGTGCCTATTAAGCTCCAAGTTCTTTAAAAACATTACTTCATTTAATTCCCACAATTATTACTATCTCAGTCATACAGAATAGGAACAAAGCCTTGTGACTAGGTACAAGTCATTCAGTTTCTAAATGTCCTGGGTCAGGATTCAATCCAGATTTGCCTAACACCAAAACCCATACCCTCATTTATTCAATTCTCCCTTCGTTTGCTTGCTTCTGTGTTGTACCTAGCAGTAAAACAGAATTCAGATTCTGAGTTCTCTCTCCTTCCCTGGAATTTTAGAAAGTTTTACAATTATTTGATACTAAAATGAGAGCAAATGTTCCCACCACTTGAACCAGCTTCCTTTCTTCCTCTGCCCTCCTTCTTTTCATATACAAAGAAGAACCCTGTCTATGTTCTTGTATTCAGGCTTTTCTTTTTCCCTCTTATAACTATTTCTATTAATGCTAGAGGCACATTATCTCTCCAAGTCAAGAGTAAATACCAAAATTCTCTGTCTCTTCCCCTTCACTCTCAACTGATGATTACTGAAAGGCCTTGGCTACTGATCTCAAAGCTAAAGGACAACTGGACACGCACAATGAGTTAGACACAGACACATGGGCTAGTTTCTTGTCAGCCTCAGGCAACAAACTCCGAGGGAATGTCTGCTGAAACTCATTTGGAAAGAACACCTGGAAAGAAGGTAGCTGGACACACAGGTGTTGTTAGGGAAAACCTCAATTTCTTCACTTATATATAAGAAACATGGTAAAGTGCAAAAATATATAATTTCATATGAATTTGCTTAGATGGCTTTGAAAATACATCTATAAAGACTAAGTTGAATGAGGTGATTGCTGATGGCGTCTCATTAAAGAGCTGATCCTATGATACACAAGTGCCAGTCTGGATGGAACAATGACGACATTTGATATACACAACTTTATTATGCATTCTGAAGTATGGAGCCTCTTCCTCAAAATAGCTAAATATTTCTTCAAAATGTTTCCCCAGTGGTTTGCACTTGCTAATACTCCCAGGATCCAGGTTCTAACATTCAGATAGTAGAGGATACAGCATAATATATGGAACCTTAAAAATTGTAGAATAGGGGCATCTGGGTGGCGCAGTTGGTTAAGTGTAAGGCTCTTGGTTTCCACTCAGGTTGTCATCATAGGGTTGTGAGATCCAGCCCATGTCAGGCTCCACACTCAGTGTGGAGTCTGCCTGAGATTCTCTCTCCCTCTCCCTCTCCCCCTCCTGCTCATGCTTATGCTATCTTCTCTAAAATTAATAAATCTTTAAAAAAAACTGTAAAATAAATATTATTTTGATAATGAGAAAAAATAAGTAAAAAATAACTGACACATACTTAGACCGAAAGAAGCACAGACCTTTTAAAAACAGGGACAAATAAGTCACATGCCTGAGCAAATTTCTTTTTCAAAACAAGAACCACACAAGTAGTGAATATATATGTGTGTGTGTGTATAGACCTACACTTAATTTTTAAAATGCACTTAAATTTAAATACACATTAACATTTCATATATTTACATTTTTAAAAAAGAAAATGGATAAGATCATTACAATCAATGCTTTTCCATATTTCTTTGAAATTATTCAAATAATTCAAATATTAGAAATCTAAAAGTATAACTAATAAGCTATGGGATCCAAAGCTATAGCTCAGAAACAACAAAAATTTATTCAACTCCTTATCCCTGGCTTTGAGTCAAGACTATCTACTAGAGATCTTAGCTCTTTGCTATACAAGAGAATTCACTAATTCAAAGTCTCAGTCAACACTTATTTTATGGGGAATTCTACTCTCTGTGGACTCTAAGTATACTCTTAGAGTATTTACCTATACCATCCAATATGGTAGCCACTAGCTATACACAGAGATTTAGCTCTTAAAATGGGACTAGATACATTCTGGATTCTAAAGACTGTAACTAAAAACAATTCCTTTTTTAAAAAAATATTGATAACATGTTGGAATAATAACATTTTAGGTATAATGGATTAAATAATATAGATCACTGAAATAAAGTTCACCTTTTTACTTTTTTTAATGTGGCTCTTAGAAAATTTTAAATTACATAAGTGGCTTGCATTACAGTTCTATTGAACAGTGCTGCTTGTCACTCTCATTATAGCACTTTCCAAGCAAGTTCAAACTTTTTTTGAATCTTTTAAAATACTTTATTTATTTGTCAGAGAGAGAGAAAGAGAGCGCGCGCGCGCATGCAGGGGGAGCAACAGAGAAGAGGGAGAGGGAGAAGGCAGCTCCCTGGGAGCCCAATGTGGGGCTCAATCCCAGGACACTGAGATCATGTCCTGAGCCAAAGGCAGATGCTTAACTGAGTCACCCAAACACCCAAATTCAATCTCTTTCGATGAGAAAACTGTTCTCTAATCCATACATTTTTGTGTGTGTTGGTCTTATCTTTCCAATTTGATTAGACACTGAGATGATTAATAATGAATTATTTTTTTACTGAATTTCATTCATTTGCTCAAAATGACAACTTTCTCAGAAAAGGAGCTTTATCCATTGTGATCTATGAAACATGTTGGTGAAGGGTGGTGAAATATGCCTAATTTCTAAAATATGCCTCTTCAGCATTAAGGATTATCTTGGGCTGAGAGCACCTGAAAAGGAACAAATGCAGGGAGAGGCTTTCTCCAAAATCCCTTTATTTGCATAAAGACAGATTCTCCAAAAAAGACTCAACTGTTATAAATTCCCTTCAGGGAAGTTTCATCAACCGGAAAAGACTAATTCTTATCACAAGAGATTAGAAGTTGCCAAACTTTGTCACAAACTATCATATCCCCCATCTATTCTCCTACAGGCCCATTCATCTTTCCTAAAGATCATTTACTGCCCTTTAAGTGGTCTCCATTCCCTCTCCTTCTCCAAGACAATACTCTCTATGTGTATAAGTTCTCACATCTCACAGCTTTTTGGGATATTCACTTTTTTCCTCTGTGATATCTGTGTGCACATAACATTAAAGATTAGTAAATATGTATACCTTTTCTCCTGTTGTCAGTTTCTTTCATAAACCCAGCTCTCAAACCTAGAAGAGCAGGGAAACTCTTTCTTTCCCTATTGTCTCAAATGTTTAATAAGGAATTCAAGATTCCCCCAGTGGAGGTCTTTTCCCAGCTTCTTAAACTCCTATAAGAACAAATGTAATGAGTCAATCCATTTAGGAGAATTTATCCTTGAGGGTAATTTTTTTTAAATCACTAATATTTATCTTATTTTATTCATTAAATCCAGCCATGTAATGGATAGTTCTGATCGTTAAACTACAGATTTAAGGTAGCCCCGAAAGATCCTTTTAAATTCAATGTAATTTAAAAACTTTCAAATCTAGTATAAAAATACACTCAATTAGAGCTCCTTATCTGTACCAAAGAACACAAGAAATAATTTTGAGAGTCTATTTTCTCATTTATCAAGGATGGCAAATGACTAGTACCATCTAGATGCACAGGACAAAAGTTAATTCATTCCATACAACAGAAGCCTTGAGTTATTAAGACTCAATTCTCTAGTGAAGCTTAGTTAAGAAATGGCCGCAACCCCGTATTCCTTAAATATTAATGATTAAGATTCACAGTGTTTGGATTTATACAGTTCTGGTTTCTGAGCTAAAAAGCAATGTTTCCAGGAAAACACACTCTCAACAAAAGAACATTAACATTTGTTTCATGGGCTTTGTAACTAGGCTCTGAAAGGACTTCTAGGACTCATTCATTCAAAAAAACACGGACAGCAACGAGGGGGGTCAGTGATGTCTTAAACCAGACATTCTAGTAAACACTAACAAGCCTCATCTACTTAATAAAGTGCATTTATGAATTCTATTGTAATTCAAAGTTTCAATTTTCAAAATACTAAGTAATCACATTCCAGTCACATATACAAGAATACCAAGTAACTTATAGTTATACTTTACCTAAATATACCAATCCAAATCCTCCAGAGCCAATCATTTTGCCCAGCACCCATTGCTTTCCTTCCGTATCATCCAGAACCTTGCCTTCTGGAAGTGGAACAGGAAGTCTGTATTTCTCATTTCTTCTTGGTGGCATCACTTCTGTTGGCAGAAAGAGATAAGCAATTAGAAAAAAAAAAAAAAAAACAATTAAAATACATTTCTCAAAACATCTTCTATGGGGCACTTTCCCAGGTTCCTACCGGTTAGGATTATGAAGTCAATCGGACTTGGGAAAGCCCACACATTATATTCAAACTGGAATTTCACATACATTATAATACCGAAATACTAGCCTAAAAAAGACTAGCATCTAAAAACCAACCAACCAACCAACCAACCAACCTTTTGAACTTCACGTAACATTTCCAAAATTCATTCAGGGGAGTCTAGAATACCTACTAACGGTGCAAAACATACCTTAAGAAATGAGTTTGCAATTCCGGAGGACGAAGAGAAAATAAGTTTCATATACGTGCAAATTTTACTCCTTTCACTGAGGAATGTTAAGCATCAAAGGTGAGGTCTTTGGCCACTAGGAGAGAATACAGCTTTGGATTAGGAAAGCATGGGCAATGGCAACAAAGACCATCACCAAGCACAGCAGGTCACACTACCGACACAGAGGAGGCACTCAGGAAAATCTCTGTTAAATGAGCCTGGAATTGTCAAGGACATAGGACTTCTCAGAGCACGAGGCCACCAGGCAGCTTCAAGGCCGGCCCCTCTACTCTTGTTTCTTTATACCCTGTGTCTCCCCCATCCTCACCAAAGTGAAAATTGCCCTGCCTTAGGGAATTAATCAATAATAAGTAATCACAGGTTTGTGTGATTTCACAATGAAAGACTTTTGGCTGGAAGAGAAAGCTGCATAGGGAAACACACACACACACACACACACACACGCACACACACAGCTCGTCTTCCTGAAACTAATTTAAATGCGAGGGTTCACTGCAATCCTCTAAGAATTTACAAAAAAAAAAAAAAAAAAAAAAAAAAATTTTTTTTTTTTTTTAGCAGCACTGGTTGAGTGCTACCGAGCTGGAAGTTCATGTAAAGTTTTCGTTGTATGATCTTCCCAATTTTCTCAAAGTTTCTGTTCCTTTAATGAGGCTTCCCTCCTTCACTTAAACCAAGGCCCTAGCGTCTGGGAGCCGAGGGCCGCGGCTCTAAGGAGACCGACCTCACCTCCACGAGGGCAGCAGGGCCTCAAGGCGTTTGGGGGGGTATTTTTTTTTGGGGGGGGGAGGGTCCCCCCCAGGGTCCCTCCCCCCGATGCTTTATACACACTGACATCCAATACATATTTGGGAACTGAAAACCTAAAGTCTGCAAAGAACAACTTTTCAGCGGGGGCACAGCACAGCCCGGGGGCATCGGAACTCGGAGCTGGAAGGGGCCGTTCAACTGCACCTCCTGGGCGCGGCCCCGGGCGGCGGCGGCCCCTCCGCTTCGGGTCCCTTCCCGGGTGTCCCGAGGCCTGAGCACGCGCGGCGCCGGGCGCGGGGCCCAAGGCGGCCCAGCCCCCACCCCGCGAGCCCCCGGCGCCTGCAACCCCTCCCTTCCCTCCCGCCCGCCCCCAGCTCCCTCCGCACCGGCGACAGACGGAGCCGGCCCGGGCTCGGGGCGGCCGAGAGGCGAAGGGGGCGTCGGATGGCGGGAGTTAGGACCCGGCGGGCGACCAGGCGCGGAAGCGGGGCCTGCGCGGCCCGGGGTGTCGGGCGCTCGCTCCGACGGCGGCCGGTGGGAGTTAGGACCCGGCGGGCGACCAGGCGCGGAAGCGGGGCCTGCGCGGCCCGGGGTGTCGGGCGCTCGCTCCGACGGCGGCCGGTGGGAGTTAGGACCCGGCGGGCGACCAGGCGCGGAAGCGGGGCCTGCGCGGCCCGGGAGGTCGGGCGCTCGCTCCGACGGCGGCCGGTGGGAGTTAGGACCCGGCGGGCGACCAGGCGCGGAAGCGGGGCCTGCGCGGCCCGGGGTGTCGGGCGCTCGCTCCGACGGCGGCTCCTCGCGGGGCGGCGGGGCGGGCGGAGAGGGCGGTGCCCGGGGCCCGGGAACCTGGGCGGGCGGGCTCCTGGGGCCGGGCGGGGCCGCGGGCCTCCAATCCCGCGGGGAGGCGGGTCCCGCCCGCGCCGGCCCTCGGAAGGGCCCGGCTGACGTCCGCGCGCCCGCCCCAGCCGCGTGTTCCGCGCCCGGGCGCCGGGGGACGGGGGCTGCGCGGAGACGGCGCCGGCACGCGGCCCGCCGGGGGCTGCGGGCTGGGCCGTCGGGTCCCCGCGGTGCATCCGTGCAGGAGGACTCGGGTCCCCCGTGCGCGAGCCCTTACGGACACGCACCCCGGCGAGTGCCGCGGGCCAGGCCCCTGCGGCCCGGACCGAGGTCCAGTTCTCAGGCAACTGATGGGATAACCTTCACTCAACGTAATTACTTTACAGAAATTCAGGTGGCTTTTTTTTTTTTTTTTTTTGCAGACTGGAAATAACCGTAGTTATTATTTAGGTTATAAGGGATGTGAAAGAAAAAATACTGTAATGACACTTGTTAAAATGGTAAAGAAAACTTTATTCCAAACTATTGCAATAGGAGCAAGCTGCATTCAATGCCGAAGACAGCACAAAGTGGGACTTTATGGCCAAGTAGGGGTGGGGTGGGGGTCGGGGGGGGGTTCAGGGCATGGAAAATTATTGAGGAAATGTCAGAGATGAGGGGAGCAGTCTGGCTACACTGAGCTAACAGGATTCTTGCTGAAGACGGGCCTGGGCGATCCGAACTCACCTGGGGGCTGGGGAAGGATGGAGAACTCCGATACAGAGGGTTGTGGTTAGATGGGAGATTTGGGCCTGCCTTAGCAGGATCCTCACTAAAAGTGGACAATGTAGAGAGAACAAATGGAGTCAAAAGCCATCCCCGGTTGAAAAGGAGTTCTGGAGAGCCTGAGTCGAGTTTGGTCAAAGAGGACCTTGAGCAGGCTATATTAGTTATAAAATTGTGATGATACTTAAGTGAGAGAAATGAATTAAGTGGTTTTCTAACACATAATAAAGACTCCTAGTGAGCCTCTGATATTTCACTGTAGACAAAATAAATGCTCCAAAAACAATCGTTAAACAATATGTCAACATCCTATGTAGGAAGCCAGTAATTCACGTGGGATGCAAACTGAAAGGAAAATCAGAGACCTTGAGTGACTCTGATGGAATAAGGTTTTAGGACTTCCTACATCTATCACCAAATGGAAGATGACATCAGAAAACATTTCCTAAGCACTTGGTGCTATAGATTTGAGAGCCTTTATAAAGAAATTCAGTGGTCTACCTGTAGAATAATTGCATTTTTTAAGGTAGTCCTTCAGTAATCCAATAATGTCCATTCCTATTTCCATAAGACATATATATATGTAATAGAAGCTATCGGTTGCCTAGCCAAACATCCATGTGGGCATTTTTTTCTCACATTCCAGATTTATTCAGGTTTCTACCCACTTTCCTAGGTTAATTTCTTTGGGAAGATGCAGCTCCAGCACCAACCACAATAGGTTACTCCTGAGGGGGTCATACATGGCTCTTGCCTTCATACTTATATAGAGAATATACTTGTGTCTTTGTCTGTTCAGGCTACTAAACCAAAACACCATAGACTTGGTGGCTCTAAAACAACAGAATTTTATTTCTCACGGTTTTTTTTTTTTTTTTTTTTTTTTTAATTTATGATAGTCACACACAGAGAAAGGGAGAGCAGAGACATAGGCAGAGGGATAAGCAGGCTCCATGCACCGGGAGCCCGACGTGGGATTCGATCCCGGGTCTCCAGGATCGCGCCCTGGGCCAAAGGCAGGCGCTGAACCGCTGCGCCACCCAAGGATCCCTATTTCTCACGGTTCTTAAGGCTAGGAAGGTTATGACCTAATCACCTCCAGGACCCTATCTCTTCACACCATTAGATTGGGGATTAGGTTTCAACATAGGAATGTGGGGGCACACATTTAGTCTGGGGTACTTGGCAAATTCTGTTAGCTCAACCTTCAAATTACATCCAGAATCCATCATTTCTCATCACCCCTACTGCCACCATCCTGGTTCAAACCATCATGTGTTTCCCGGATAATTGTTGTACCTTTCTAAATGCTGTCTTGTTTTCTACCCTTCAATGCCTTCAGTCTGTTCACAGCAAACAGCTAAATGATATTTTTAGAAGCCTAAATTACATCCTTCCTCCGTTAAAAATACTTTAGTGTCATTCCAAGTTATTCAATAAAAGCCAATCCTTACTGTGACTTAAAACAGTGTTTTTCAACCCTGACAATATTGACATTTGGACCAGATGCTTCCTTTTTGGGTGTTGGGGGTTGTCCAGAGGTGGTCTATCTCCCGTAGATAGGATATTTAGCAGCATCCCTGGCCTCCCTAGCAGTCTCCACCAAGTTATGATGACCAAAAATCAACTATTACCAAATTCTGTAAATGTCAGAGTATCTCTATGGCCTTACTCTATCACTTTCTTCAGGTCTTTATTCAAAAGACAACTCAGGGAGACCTTTTTGTTTCACCAACCCAACTCAAATTCTAACCTACCAACAATACTTCATAGCCCCCTTTCCTTTTTTCCTCTCAGTACTTAAGTATTGTACAACAACATATTATACAGGTAACTTCTTTATTCAGAAAATAGACAAATAGTCTTCCTCAGTAAACTGTATGTTCCATGGGAAGGCAACATTTTTGACTCTTTGCGTCACTAATAATTCCCAGTCCCTATGATACAAATAGAGAAAACACACCATATTCCTGTTAAATGAATAAAAGGAATCATGATGGTATCATTCCTTTCCCAGTGATTGGTTTAGACAGTATGTATATATGAAATATAGGTAGAGGCAAAGAAAAGTTTTCTGGATACTTCTATAAAGAAATGTTCTCTTCTGGATATCATTCCTGATGTGATGTCTAAAATTTCTCCAGTCATCTTGTGAACATAGGGGTACAAATTATAAATCTAATACACCACAAATGTCAAAATGTTCAACAAGTGAGGTTAGAATATTTACTCACATATCCAAAAAAAAGGGGGGGGGGGAAGAAAAGAGAAACTCAACCCTTAACTCACACCTCATTTAGAACTTGACTCAAAATTGATCGTGGACCTAAATCTATATGCAAGAGCTAAAACTATAAAACTTTTGGAAGAAGGCCTAGGAGAAACCCTTTATGGTCTTAGAATTGATAAATCTTTGTGATCTTTGAGTTTATATGATTAGAATGTTCCCAAAGAAGCTGAAAGCCTAAAAGAAGAACTTGACAAATTAATTTCATCAAAATTAAAAACATTTGATCTTCAAAAAGCCCTGTGAAGATACCAAGTTTTGGTAATATATGAAAAAACAGACATTCTCTTTCTTCGCTCATGGGGATCCAAAGTGCTACAGCCACTTCAGAAAGCAATTTGTCAGTTTCTTAATATATTAAATGTATAATTAGCATACAACCCAGCATTCATGTTCCTAGATATTTAAGAGAAATGTAAACCTATATCTACACAAAGACTTGTATGTAGATGTTTATAGCAGCTTCTTAGGTAATAGCCAAAAATTGAAAACAGCTCAAATTCCCATCCAGAAGTAAATGGATAAACAGATTGTGGTATATAATATATCTCCTACACAATGGAATATCACTCAGCAATAAAAAGGGACAAACTACTAACACAAGCAATAATCTGGATGGATCCCAAAAGCGCAGCGCTGTATAAAGGAAAGAAAACATAAAAGAATACGTATCATAAAATTCCTCTGAAATTCCCAAGAATTGCTTTGAAGTGGTGGATTGATTCCAAAGGAGCTAGTAGAACTTTTTGGAATGACAGACATGTTTAATTTCTTGATTGTAATGATGATTACATGAGTATACATCTGTAAAAACTCCTCTAACTGCACACTTAAGATTAATGAATTTTATGATATGTAAATTATGCCTCAGTGAAATAGACTTAAAAAGAAAAGAATGGCTGAGGAGAATGACGGGAAGAACCTGATTTGTTGAGACTTTCATTGAATCACTCATTTAACTGACACTGAAGCCACCATACTTTTCATATTCTTCTGTGAAGTGTTAAATGTCCTTATTGCTTAAGCCTCTTAGCATTGATTTTTTTTATGTTTCTTGCAGCCAAAATCTTCCTAACAGATGAAATAAAGTTTCAAGTGGCAATGAATTTAAAATGTTAATAAATTTGTCATAAATAAAAATGGGAACAGAAGTGCAGGTAAACCTGTATTGAGAATATGTGGGGTTTTCTTAAGTGTTGGGTTTTAATGCAGAATTTTATGATTCAGAGCATATTGCTGTGTGTATGTTTCAAGATGAAAACTGACAGAATATAGAAATACAAATTTTGGAACTAGTGAAAGAGCGTCTTCTGAATGAACATGATGAGAAACAAGAAAGAAAAGAGAATCTAGACATGAAGCACTGAAGTATGAGTCATCAGAAAAAAAAATAGGGAAAACAAGGCTTTCAAACAAAGCTATTTTGATAGATCTTACAGACTATGAGTGATTCACCAGAAACACACACACACACACACAAAAGGACTTTCTTGGCGGTGTGCCAACATTGTAGGTATGGCTTGGGTTCTGCTTTTCAAAGAACCAGGTGCTATGAAATGCTTATACTTGTTCAAATAAAAAAGAAAAACCTAGCCATTCAGTGAGCACACCTTACAAGCCCAAGATCATTTCAAATCAATTAAAGTGTTAAAGATGTTGCATAGACAAAACATTTAGAAAAATCCAATCTTTGTAATTTAATGTGAAAAAAAGGAGATCACTTCACTGGAAACATTTTGCCTGCCAAAGAAGAGCTAGTTTTTGTTTTATAAAAATCCAGGAGGCCATTTGCACCCATAAGAGCTAAGCAGTTATGACATAGAAATTTTGAAAATAATAGTATTCAGATAAGTGGAATCTCAAAGCTATCAGATATACAATCAGACCAAATATCTGTGTCCTTTGCATTCTCTATGATTAAGACCATTTCAACTTATTGTCTCAAAATTGTAGTTCTTGATTGTCCATATAAGTGAAAGACGAGGAAACAAAAAAACAATTTAAAATGTCATCTGTCAATATGTCAACAGGCTTGATAAAATCTTTTCCAGAGATATTAATTAGTAGAGCCCTGCTGCCAAACAATTGGAGGTAAATGTGTATCAACTTATCTCTCAAACAATTGAACGTGGTAAAACCTAATACAGCTAGCCAAAATGATGTTAGTCCTACCCTGTCCATTCCCCTGATACAAGCATCATAAAAGCTTAATTAACCATAAGACTATATTCACACTTTACATCCTCTTTCTTCCTGACTAACATGCCTGCAGTAATCAAAAACATGAGCTTGAAAAAGAGGAAGGGGAACTAGCTGAATGATTTTTTTTTTTTTATGATAGTCACACACACAGAGAGAGAGGAGGGGCAGAGACATAGGCAGAGGGAGAAGCAGGCTCCATGCACCGGGAGCCTGATGTGGGATTCGATCCAGGGTCTCCAGGATCGCGCCCTGGGCCAAAGGCAGGTGCCAAACCGCTGCGCCACCCAGGGATCCCAGCTGAACGATGTTTAAGCAGAAGCTGGGCTTTCAATAAGAATAGAGTTGATGATGTATTCAAAGGCGAGGTGAGGACAGTTTACCCACGAGTGATGTCAGCCATGCTTTTGGGCTTGCCTTTCGCGTACTACCAGCACAACCCTCTTCAGTTTTTATTCTTAGGCCTTATAAGCTTTGAGCCCAGGTTGAGATAAAATGACGGAGGTTCTTAAATGCTTAACAAGGAGTTTGGGTTTGAAGTTATAAAATTGTCCATTCCAGTCCTGGAGCCACAAATCACTTGTGACCATTTACATTTAAATTAACTGAAATTAAACACAATTAAAAATTCAGTACTTTAGTTTCATGAGCCACATTTCAAGTGCCCAGTGGCCACACGTAGCTAGCGGCTACCTTATTGGACAGAACAAGTTATAGAATATTTCTACCATCATAGAAAGTTCTGCTAGACAGTGTTACTACAGATGATGGAGAATCACTGGCAACTCAAGCAGGAGACCAACCCTAAATGCTCACGTGTGTGAGCATCCAGAGTATAGAGAGCTGTGTATGTGAAAGGTCTATTCCTCAGCCCATGCCATATTCTTCAGATTATAATAATTTTATAATAGATTTCATTTATTTCTTATATCGTCTTAGATATTTTCACATATTTCACATATACTTTCACGTATATAAAGTTTGTATTAATAATTTTATTGGTATGAACATAGAAAAGGATGTGGAGAATAGACACCATCCCGATACTGATAACATTGAGTTATCTCAGGATGTGGAATAGGAAAGATAGGAGTAGATTAATATTTTATTTCAGACTTATACCATACTTTACCTACTACAACAAAGAAAAATCCATGCATGTTATCTCTATAAAATGAAATCAATGTTACACTCACTGCCTTATTACATTTGTTTTTTTTTTAAGTTTTAAGGGAAGATAATTAAGTATCCAGTAGAATATAGGCACTTTATAGTTTAAAAGGGTATATATTTTCTTCTTCAATATGAAGGGTTCAAAATAATAAAATTAAATCCCTTAATATTATATTAATAAAGTTAATATCCCAAATATATTCCCTTTTCTTGGTGGAAAATGAAATTCAATGTTACATATATTCTAACTTTTTGTTGAGGATTATACTGGACAAGAAACTATCATAACTGGAACCACTTCAAGGAAGCAGTTGTATAAAATTAATGATTAAATTTGTATAAAATTAATGATATATTGTGTTGATCTCTGTTCTCGAAAGACCATGCTTTATTTAGCTATCTCTGGAGTATAGGAGAAAAATTCAAGGATGTTTAAGAGGATATTTATAAGCCACATCTATGAAGTCATTCTAATGGATAACAGCCATAACCAGTGTTGGAAGTTCTTCTTTCCAATATTATTCTCCAATGACTCAGTTCAAAAGAACAAATCTATTTTGAGGATAGTGTTTTTTACACAGTAATCTCATTTTATACCTGAATGCTATCCATACCTAGTGTTTCATATTTTCACAGATATGTGGTTGGGTTTCATCTGATGCTACTTGAATTCACTAATAAAATGGAGGAATTCTAACACTTTTATATCTCATGGAGCTTTCTTCTCTTCTGCCAAGTTATGGAGAAGAAGGCTACAAAAATCCCATTCCCTCGAAGTGAAGTTAGTAATGCTGAATTGATTTGATAGGGGTGATGAACATTCAAATGCCAATATATTGGAGTGAATCAACAGTGTGAAGCATTCACGACAGTGCTCGTTCATTTCACAAGGGTACTCAATCAACTATGAAATGCAAATGTTACTAGCTTCATGAAATCTTCCTCTGAAGCTATCTGGACAATCTATTACAGGATATTTCATGCTCTATGGATACTCTTGAGTTTTTAATATACATAATAATTTCCTGGAATTCAGTCCCTACTCATAACAAAAATAAACTGATAGACAACAGGCAAGAGAGAGTGTATAGAGACCATAGTTTGGTGAAGAAATCTTTGGAAGCTTCTGGGCAAGATAATGACAAGAGCAGATTTTTATTTCCCTGCTCTCAAATTTAATCACAATGCCCAATATATTTTTAAAGTGGAAAGAGGAAAAACAATTCTACATTAGCACCAAAGTAAAAATGAATACTGGCCATACAAAGAAACTTGGAGGCATTTCTGTTAAAAGTTATACAGGTGGAACTACATTGAAGGATAGCATGGAGTATCAATGCCAAACATCCTCTTTTAAAAGAGCAATGTCGTTGGAGGGGAGGGGGGTGGGGGACGGGGTAAACTGGGTGATGGGCATTAGGAAGAACATGTGAGGGCAGCCCGGGTGGCTCAGTGGTTTAGCACCGCCTTCAGCCCAGGACGTGATCCTGGAGACCCCGGATCGAGTCCCATGTCAGGCTCCCTGCATGGAGCCTGCTTCTCCCTCTGCCTTTCTCTCTCTCTCTCTCTCTCTCATGAATAAAGAAAATCTTTTTTTAAAAAAAAAGAACATGTGATGTAATGAGCACTGGCTGTTAATAAGACTGATGAATCACTGACCTCTATCTCTGAAACCAATAATATGTTATATGTTAATTAATTGAATTTAAATACAATTTTAAAAAATAGTAATAAAATAAAAATAAATAATACTAAAATAATAATGCAATAAATGAAACACTGACCAGTTAATACCACCAGCTTTGAAATGTGAAGGTATTAAGGTTGAGAGTGAAATCCATGCATTGCATCATCAGGATCACAACCTCAATGATAATGGTACAAACATCTAGATCATATCATTGGTACCGCAAGGCCTCATGGAGCAGTGGGCTGGCAACATAGCACCCTGCTCCCTGCACCAAGACAGAACCATCAAACATTTATAATAGTGCTTGATGTATAATTGCTCAGTAAATATTCTGAATGAATAAATGAAGTTAAAAAAAAAACAAAACCAGCCAACTTTGCAACCTGGTGTCAGCCTTCCTTTAGCATTGACATAGGGATAAAGAAACAAAGATGAGAGTTTGTGGACATGCTCTGAGGCTAAGACACATTAATAGAATAAAACAGAGGGTGAAATGGAATGTCCAGAAGTCCCCATGTAGAAGCCAGAAAGTAATGCAGATTCCTTCACTTACTCGAATATTACTTGAGCTTGGCTTTGGAGATAGATTATATCAAAAGGCAGAGTCCTCGCCTTCCTCAAGTCAGAGCCTTTTGGAGGGGACAGATATTAAATAATCATTGAGAAAATTTATAGGATTCTCTTAGACCCTGTACCAGGAAGAGCTCATTCCAACTGGCAGGCAAGGTCATGGGAAACCTTTGAGGGAATGGCACTTGACAAGAGACCTGCAGGATGATGGGTTGTCAGGAGGCAGAAGGAAGAAGGAAGCACACTCCAAGGAGAGAAGGATGTATGCACAGTCCTGAGGCAGGAAGAAAGCTAGTGTGTTCCAGACCCCCAGAGGACAATGGTTAAGAGATAATGGTAGTGGATGGTCCTGGAGACATAGGCAGAGAACAAATAATGCTACAGTTAGTGAGTCTAAACATTTTTGTCTTTTTCCTAAGTGAAATGAGGAGCTGCTGAAGAATTTGAACAAGGGAATGACCTGATACTATCTACATTTTAAGATCACAGTTAGCTCCTGAGTAACTAATTATTCTCTAAGTGATTCATAGTGATAGGTGGCAAGTGGTCATTAAAATTTATAAGAACTTACCTGGAATCGTCAGGAGTTATTTGAGAAACAACTACGTTATCTGCACTCATGTTGGATCAGAGCTTGAATTACTTTATTTCTATAAGAGAGGAAAGAGTTGTTCCAGAAACCTTGAGATTTGGAAAGACATCAGAATTACACCACTATGTTATAACTTTTTCCATTTATCACTAGATCTAGACAGGAAGGATACTAGCAGGAAAATCATATCAGATTAAAAATTATTTCTGTTTCTATTTGTCTCATAAAACAAGATTAGGAAAGCACAGAGAGCCCTCTGTAGATGCCAAACTAGAAAAATTACCACATTTTAGGATAGAGTCTATAATTTAGACTCCATTCCTTCTTTGAAAAATCAAAACTACCTTCTTTTAAAAATAAAATTATTACAATAAACAAGACCATTATAAATTTTTTATTCATATGTACAATAAAATCAAATAAGAGATTTTTAACTATGAAATTGTGGATAATATGTATTAGTTTCCTATTACTGTTTAACAAATTACCACAAAATTATGACTTCAGTAATAAAATGTATTCTGTTACCAGGCTGGAGGTTAGAAATTCTAAAATCAAGGTGTCAGTAGGTCTCTGTTCCTTCTAGAGCCTCTAGAACTTTTCTGGCTTCTACATGCTGCCTGCAATTTCCTTGTCTTGTGGCTCCTACTCCATCTTCGAAGCCAGCAGTAAAGGAGCATCTTTCAATATTTCTCTCTCAGTCTAATCTTCCTGCTTCCTCTTAGAAGGATCCTTTTGCTTAAATTCAGCTCACCCAGATAATCCAGGATGATCTTCCTATCTCAAGATCCTTAACAGAATCATATCTGCAAAATGTTTTCTGTCACATAAAGTAACATAGTCTCAGGTTGGTTTCCAGGGATTAAAGCATTGAGATCTTTGGAGATGGAGGTCATTATTCTGACAACCACAAATATTCTAGAAAAAAAAAAAACTCATACCAAAAGAAAGAGAGATAAATAACATAACTCTAAATTATAAACCAAAGATAAAATTAACCCAATCTGTTATATCCAAAAAAGCAAAATCAGTCACATAGAAGATAAACATATAAAATTATTTTAAAATTCAAGAATGGATAAATAATAAACTTTAATGATGAGGGAAAACATTCAAAAATTTTAGTGCAAAAATCTACTTCCTTGCAAAATTAGATTGCCCGCAAAGATTTTTCTCTATGACACGAAGTGAAAGAAGGAAAAGGAGTGTCAACCACAGAGTTGTAAATAAAATGACTGTGACTTTAGAATGCTAAAACAGTCAAGTTATCCTTATGCATGAAGGCAAAAATAGCAATATTTTCAAATATGCAAAAGTCAGAACATACACCAGGAAAACTTTCTGAGTAAAGTAACCAAAACCTGGGGGAAAAACATTAAAAATGAAGCAAAAGTAAGAGCAGGGTTTCTATCTATTCGTAACCATACCACCTCCTGTGGAAGGGAATTTCATTTGCTGAACACCTCGAAGGGAGATTTGCTCCATAGAATTCAAAAATGATGTGGTGTTCCTGGAATTTTCCAGGAGGAAAGAGGAGGAAGCAAGATAGACAGTGGAAGAGAGATCAACCTGAGAGATGGTGTGAGACTGGATGCCAGAGGAGGTAAACATTGCATGTAGGATGGGCAAAGAATTAACCAAGACCTGATGTCTAGGGTGTTATATTATATGTTAGCAAATTGAACTTAAATTATATATATATATATATATTTATATATATTATATATAATATTATATATAATTATATAATAGACTGATGTCAACTGTTCCACTCCAAGTTGTTTGCGTTGCTATGATCTTAACTCCTCTTCCACCTTCTTTTCACTTTTTTCAGTTTGTATGAATGAGTGTGTAAATTGAAGAGTCCATGTTCCATATCCGTGCATGTTAGACTTAGAGCAGGGATGGAACATGAAGAAGCAGTAGTCCAAGGTAGCCACAAGAATAGAAACACAAGGTGTTTTTATGGAGAAAGTCTACAAAAAACTTAGGAAAGGGCCTTGAGTTCCTTTGGTCTAGATCTTGAAGAACTGGGAAGCACCTGGCTATCATTTGGATTGCACATTAATTATGGAAATTACAGCTAGAAGATGCTGGTGGTGAGCATTAATGATTGGAAGTCTAAGTAATTATTTTAAATATCATTTCAAAATGTGTTTAAAGTTATCTTTATTTGACCTGTCAATGATTTTTTTTTTCTCTCCATTCCTACTGAAGCCAACCAGCTGAAGTCAGTCACTTTGAGGGAAGGAAGGAAATTGACAATCATATTCTTGGTATCATTATCAAAAAATGCATCACTTCCTATCTCAGTTCTCTCTTCCTTGCACTTTCATGACACCATAGTTTTTGGGTGCTCTTTCAGCCCACTGGCTATTCCTTCTAAATCTGCTGCGCTTAGTCTGTCTCTGCTCAGTCTCTGCTCAGGGCACATACATTGATCTTTTTTCATTCCATCTCATCCCAACGCTTTAAATGGAATGTATGTGTTATGAACTCCAAAATTTATACCCCCAGTTGTTTCAGTTACCATTTGGAGTGACAAACACTCCAAACTTAGTGGCATAAAACCACAGCTATGTTATTATGCTCATATATTCTGTGTGTCAGCAGCTTGGAAAAGGCACGGAGAGGATGGCTCATTCTTGCGGGGATGATTTGCAAGCTGGGAGTGACTCTCAGCTTGAGTACCAGAATCATCTGAAGGTCTGATCATTCACATGTTTGGACTAGAAGACCAAACCAATGACTCTAGAACTCAAATAATATTTAGAAAAGGCATGAAACAGTGGTAAGTGCTATGTGGCGGCATTTCTTTCAGAACCTCAAAAAGCATTGTTTTGGGCTAGATAGGGATGGGCCTTCTCCATCCAGATACCTTAGGAAAAGTCAGATGACTATAAAAGGTAACAGTCAACAATGAAAGATAACTGTAGACCAGGAGCTCAATAGAACCCAGAACCAAAGTGGGTTCTGATACAAAATCAAACAAACAAAAATTCCTAAGAACCTCAGTGTGACAAGGGAGCAGCCTATGTCTGTTGTAGCCTAGCAATTCAAATAATTTAATCTGGTCATGAGAAAAAATGCAAAAGACAAGGAAACAGGGCAGGGCAGGATCTCGCAAGCTCTTCGAGTCGTACTACTTGCTTTTGATCAAGTCTACATTTGGTCAATGTAAAAACACTTTCTTCTATAATGTTAATAAAAATTCCTTTTGTAAAAGTCAGTTCTACTTGAATTGACAACACAGCAAAATGGTCCCACCTAAGCGACATTAGAGGGGAAAATCAGAGATTTCTGAGAACTTAAATCCAAAGACAGAGAATGGTGAAAGTGGTCCAGAAAGGTGAGAGATATTGAAGGTGGAAGAAAATTGGAATGCAAATTATGGTGATCACTTCATGCCTGGAGGTTTGCCTTTTATTTTTCTCCTGTGTTTGGTTTATAATTGGAATAGAAATTAATCAGTTTCTGCAGAGCTCTTCAGGATTTTAAGGGAATTTTTAAATATCAAATTCTAACCTTTGATATACAGTTATAGTAAATAGGAACTATGGACAAGACCAGGAAATGATGTTATTACTTGTCCCTTTTAAGTGTCACCTCTCTCTGGGAGCCCTGGAGTACAAAGCATTAAATTAGAATCAATAGAAGTTTCAAGATAGAAAACAATTTCTCCTGCTCTGAATTCTAAAAAATGGCTGATGAGCCCAGATACAGTACTGAGACACTTCCCATCTAGATTAAAGACCTATATTACGGAATTGTTTGAGTTCTACTTAACAACAGGTAGGGGATCCCTGTGTGGCACAGTGGTTTAGCGCCTGCCTTTGGCCCAGGGCGCGATCCTGGAGACCCGGGATCGAGTCCCACGTCGGGCTCCCGGTGCATGGAGCCTGCTTCTCCCTCTGCCTGTGTCTCTGCCTCTCTCTCTGTGTGTGTGTGTGACTATCATAAATAAATAAAAATTAAAAAAAAACAAACAAACAGGTAGTTACTGCTGTCCTTAGTAGGCAGTTCTTCATTTGAAAGCCCCAGCCATGGTATTTCCCTCTTCTACCATGTAGATAAATACTGTAGTGTTGGTCACATTTTGCGAAAATTTAGCCACACTCAATTCCATTACTTAAAACTTCTATTTAAAAATATTGACCATATTCCTGGAAATACAAGTAAATTTCTATTCAGAACACAGACTTTTTTCTTTATCAATGTCACCATTTCTATTATCCTGCCTTTGGTCACCTTCCCATGTTGGATACTTAAACTTTTATAAATCTTGTAGAATGAGCCAGTATTCTTTTGCTACCTGAAGCACATGTGAGAAAGTTCTGTCAATATTTCTGTCTGGGGATCCCTGGGTGGCTCAGCGGTTTGGCGCCTGCCTTTGGCCCAGGGCGCGATCCTGGAGACCCGGGATCGAATCCCACATCGGGCTCCCGGTGCATGGAGCCTGCTTCTCCCTCTGCCTATGTCTCTGCCTCTCTCTCTTTCTCTCTCTGTGACTATCATAAATAAATAAAAATTTAAAAAAAAATTTAAAAAAAAATTTCTGTCTGTATTGGGGTCACTATTTATATCCATTGGTTCAGATGTACGAAAAGTAATTTTTTATTTATATAATTGACTAACTATACAATCAATGGTTTCCTTTAACTCTGAAGCCCTGTTGTATTGTTTAAAACACAAGCATGGATTTCTATTCAGTCAGCTTAGAGGTTTTGCTCTCAGGAATGGCTGTTGCTTTCCCTCTGTTGAAGTGTTCTCACCACTACTCATTTCTGCCTCATTTCCCTAGATGTCATTTAAATACTATGGAATCTTATTTATGTCCATGGGATTGGACAGAGAGGCACTTGATATTTACATTATATCTTGGGTTCCATACAAAGGTTTTTGTCTCATCCTACTGAGTCACTGAGCATCCCAGATTGGTTCTCTTAGGCTTCCAGTATGAAGGAAGTAAGATGCTAAACAAGTAGGAAGGCAAAATGTTAGGAATAAAAAGGTACCCTTAATTTGCATAAATGGTACAATTATCTAACATTACTTTGCTTAAATACAAGTTTACAACTATACAACTCTAGGTTACCTAAATTCACTAAAATTTGCAGATTCATGTTTCTTCAGCAGTCAACAAGGATTTCCCTTTTTCCCATCAGCCTTGTAAGAAAAGTTATTAAATAATCTTTTATTCTATTAAAGTCCATACATTCTAAAAATAAGACAGAACATTACTCACACATTACTCACTCTCCTAAAATGCTGCATATGCCAGCACAGACAAGCTTTGCTCATGACCTCCAAGTTATTTATAGAACCTGCCTATTTTTCATTGTTTTGTATTTATAGGAAGAGTATTGTGGATCCCTAGCCTTTAAAAGTTACATCAGCACTCCTTAGCTAAATATATAGTATGACTTTATGCTATAGAAATTAATTACATAAATTAGATACTAAACCATCCCACTACTCTTCTCCCTTTCTCACTCATACACACACCACTGGTCTCACTGATGACACCTGCTCTTAGGTAATAGACATCCCAATAATCTCAGCAATTCAAAGATTTTTCCATTACTCTTTCAGAAGGGAAGATGTACCAGGCAATTTTCATTTTGCACATCTCCATGATGTAATGGAACAAGTAAGACGGAGTACACTAGAAGCGGGAAGACTTGCAATAGTTGAATTATTAAAATCCCCCAGTAGACTCACATTTTATCTCACTTACAGATAGTTTTATGGAGCACCATTTAATGCCTGAAGAGTAGTCATCTATACTGAAATCACAGGGACCATTACAAACTGATGAATACTTTGTACAAATTATAAATTAAATGAAAGGGGACTAGGATATGGGAGCAAAAGTTAGATAAAGGAGGCACAACTTGTGAAGGCTAATGCAGGAGCCAGTGATCTGCAAAGGGCAGGCAAAAGGTTTTTGAGGGTCTTTAGGCAGAAGCTTAACTTTTTTTATAAAAGCCACCCAACTGGCATCCTTTCTCTGGTAAACTGAACCAACCTTGAAAACACCATGATAAAACAATCCAAAATAGAAGGGCATCTTTAATCCAGCTAGAAAAAAAAAGTTCCAATCACAGTTCTTGACTGTCCATCAGGTCGAAGTTAGGCAATAAAAAAAAACCATGATTTGGGCATGAGCAGAATTCACAGAATAGCCCTGAGCAATGAACACAAAGGTAGATACAAGAGATTTACGTTAGAAATGGTTGAAATATAGCAAATATTTTAATTTTAAAAATTAGCCTATGATTTTCTCCCTCTGTCTGGTTCTTCAATTTGGGCTTTCTCTAAAATTGGCCTTCAAATTCTTGATAGTTCAAATGAAAGAAGGAAACTTCATGCTAGCAATAGTAATGGCTTACTACATATTGAGCTATTGATTCATTAATTACTTTAAAGGCATTAACTCATTTAATAGTTAAAAAAGAAATGATATATGTATATTATTGACCTTATTTTACAGTGGATGCACTGAGGCTCTAAGCAGTTTAGTTACTTGCCTAAGCTCACACAGTTTGAATGCAGCAGTGACAAAATTTGAATCTAGAAGACTAGCTTCAGAGCCTGTGCTCTTAAAAATTCTGCCATATGTATACAATGTTCAGTGTTACATGGGATTAAGTGAAGATGGCTCACCTAAAGAGTACCATATGACATATCTTTTACCCAGAACGAACCCCTACCTATGCAAGGGCCTCACTCACATCTGCATTTAGTTTCTGGTAAAAGTTTTTTTTTTACCTTTTTAACAGAAAAAAAAAGTTGTGTTTTTGTTTTTTTTTATATATATTTGAATCTCTTTAGGTAATCCTTAGCTCCAAAAAAATATTGGAACATATTTTCAATGTGTTCCTTTTCAATGTGATCCTTTTTAATTGCTGTCACATTAACCAACTAAGTTTAGCACCCTCACCGTGCATCATTACTTGAATACTGTGTGAGAACTAAGAGCTTAGTATTTTAAGAATCAGGTCCTTATGAAAGCATCAACACCTTGAAATAAAATGTCTTTAGGGTATTTGGTCCTTATACCAGAGGTAATAGATTTGCTTCAATGGGATCTGTGGATAGGCTGGCTGGGAATAAAGTTGGACAGGCCCAATTCGAAAATAAAATATCAAGAAGGCCATGATTCTCTTTCCCATCAAAAATAAACTTAAAAGAGTTCTAGCCACTGGGAATGTCTTCCAAACTGACTCATTGTTGAACATTATAAATCCACTGAAATTAGACTCCCACTACCAACTGAGAACACATTCTATCAAGTACTTTAATTCTACAGAATGACAACACACACACACACACACACTTCTATTAATTCCTAAGTTATCCTACTTTCTAAGCCTGTTATTTCAACCTGTAAATTGGAAAAGATCTCTCCTGAACCCTTAAGCTATTCATAAGTGTGAATGGTTCTTGAGAAACCTGAGACCCATTGACACAGTCTGCAATTCCAGCGTAAATGGATGTTTATTTCGGAAACTATTCTTCGGTCTCGCCATCTCTGGACTTTTCCCAAAAAACGAAAGTATTTCTTACCAGGTAGTTATCTGTTCATCATTAGTATTCAATTGTGAGGTTACTGACTTCTTTCCTTTTTCTACTAAACCTCCATATTTCAGCAACTTGGTTGTTTATACCAAACTGAGCATGACCACTCTCCTGCAAAGCTTCAATACTGATTTTGTAATGGTGTTCAGGTGTTGTCCCCAGCTGACCCACCTTGGCAGCTTGGAGTGTGATAATCTTTTCACATGTATTTTAGAGTTCTAGAAACAAAAAGTTTTTACTTCTAATGTTTATCTTTGACTGTTATGTAAGAAGCCAGAAAAATGAAAGGAAGAGGTGCACTTTGGAGATATCCTCTTTCACTTCTCAAATTGATCGTTTTAATTGCAGACATTTTAATTTTAATTTGTCATTGGTAACTTCTATGTACTTGTGTAGCGGTGGGCTTCAAAAGTACACATTTGCTATTTGCTCTTTAAAAATAACCTTTCAGGGGGAAACTGGGTGGCTCAGTGATTGAGTTGAGGTAGGATCTGGGAGTCCTGGGATCAAGTCCCACATCAGGCTCCTCACAAGGAGCCTGCTTCCCGCTCTGCCTGTGTCTCTGCCTCTCTCTCTCTCTCTCATGAAGAAATAAATAAAAATCTTTAAAAAAATAAAAATAAAAATAACCTTTCAGAATCGAAAGCAGAGACTCAAAAATATATTTGTATACCCAAACTCATAGCAGCATTATTCACAATAGCCACAAGGAGGAAGCAACCCAAATAAATGGATAAACAAAATATTTAGGCTGAAAAATGACAGAAATTTTGATGCATGCTATAATATGGATGAACCTTGAAGACATAAGGTGGTTAGGACAGATAATGTATGATTCTGTTTACATGAGGTACTTAGAATAGTCAAATTCATAGAGACATAAAGTGGAATGGTTGTAGCCAGAGGCTGGGGAGGAGGGAATGGGGAATGATTGTGTAAGGGGTACAGTTTCAGTTTTGCAAGATGAAAAAATTCTGGAGATGACTGGTGGTGATGCTTGCACAACAATGTAAATGCACTTAACATCCAAAACTGTACACTTTAAAATGGCTGAAATGATAACTTTTATGTATATTTACAATAAAAACAATTTTATGTTTAAAAAAACTCTTTCTATCCCCCCTACCACCTCCAGTATGAGAACCATCCCCCCACCACCTCCAATATGAGAACAAGAACAAACTTGTTATGTTTGTTTTGTAATACCAACCCAGAATTTCTCAAGGACAGCATAATTTTTGCACTTGCTCTCTTCTCACTGCTTCCCCCCTTAATATCTATCTGTTTGTTGTTTAAAATGCTACACAGGATTTGCATTAGAAACATAATGTTGAAACAGCATCAACATTAAGGCATTCAAGTTTTCCCACTTTCAACACGGAACACTTTATACATGATTGTCAAGCACCGCAACATTCCATGCTTCCTTAGTTCTCAGACTGTTTCTGGCATTTTCTCAAAACTTTTCAAGTAATTACTTTTCGGGTATCAGGGGACTTATAACAACCAAAGAGCATGTTGCTCATCTCAGTCATTGTCTGGGTGCACTGACACTCATTCTAAAGGCACTGACACTATTTCGTGAGCCTGGCCTCGTGATTGAAATCACATAATTGCAATAATTAGGAAACTCACCTCAGGATATTATCAAAATGACCCGCCCAAACCCAAGTCCATATGGTTTGAAATAGCTAATGAGTCAGTTAATGTGCTATGTCCAGGAGTAATGGGTACTCAATATGGATAGCATGAAGGTATAATTTACCAACTTTCTAACTGATTAAGGTTTTCAAGTGGACATTTTGCAACTTAAAGAGGGTTCAAAGTATCAACAGCTTTATGGTTGATACAAAAGGAAGAAGCAATGATTGTTTAAAAGTCAGGGGCATTGGATTTTTGAACAATTTCTTCCAATCACATACCCCAGGATGAAAAGATGCTGTATAAAGTCAAATGAAGATGTAAGTTTCAGGAGCTATCTGTTACAGTGTGGCAGGACACAGGCATGAAAGATGCTACTGACTGAGACTTGGGCATAAAGGAAAAGATTTTTTTAAAATGTTAAAAACTGTGACTCACTGATTGTTGGCTGGGGTAGAGAAAAGAGGAAATTGAATTACAAAAAAAAAAAAAAAAAAGAGAGAGAGAGACAGAGCTAGAAAGCCAAGAATCAGCATTAATAGATGTCTATGTGGAAGAGATTTGCTAGAAACTGATGGATATATTTTTCACTTCATACATTAGTATAAACTGAAACAAAATTGTTGTAATATCTCTAACTTTTTGACTGTGGTATCTTATAGAAAATTAATATCCCAAGCATATTTATAAGCTAGAATTAAGAAAAATTCTACAGTAACATATTAGCTATTCATCTGAAATTCTTATGACAGACATATGTATATTAATTTTTTATTTTGAATATGAAATAATTTAAGCCCAGGGGATTCTCTTAAAGAAAGTGTTCTTAATTTGGGTCCATAGACACTCAGTGAATTCTGAATAGACTTTAGGAATATTCTGTGAAACTGGAAGAAAGGGGAAAATATCATATCTTTATTTTCACTAATTTTAACTGGAATTAGTATTTTCTGCAATTACATAACAAACCATGTGGTATCTGCATTTCTTGTGATTTTTCCACCAAAAAGATCAGAGGTGTTTTCATATCATAATAGAGCTGTTATAAATGCCTCAAAATATCATTTATGTTGATCACTATTACAAAAGTGTGGCCCAATGTCAGGTCTAGTTTCTAAAACTATTTTGATAACTAATTTTAATAAATTTTATTTCCTTTATGCTCCTATGTATTTTATTTTATCCATTTAAAAAACACAAAAAATTTATGGGGAATGGGTCCAAAGGCTCTCTTAGACTGTCAAAGAAATCCGTGCATGTTACAGAGAAGTTTAAGAATCTCTGCTATATAGTGGCTAAGTGGTTTATACTAACCAGTGGCTCTTAACTCACAATATCAGAATTGTTTCCAAGATTTTACCTTACTTTTTACTTTTAAAAACTTAAAAGGTAATTCATGCACATCAACAAAATGTTCAGTTGTACAAAAAGTTATACAATAACAAATGAGTCTTTTTTTTTTACCCTCACCTCTACTCCCAAGAAGCAACCACTATTTCTTATGAGCCTTTCCAGAAATATCCTTCATACTTGAGTGAATAATATATAAATCTACTTATAATGTATTGTATGTATATATATATATATATACATTTACATAGGACATTTACATGCATATAATACATATATTATGTATGATAGGGATATATATTGTATAAACCTATATAGAAATTTATTTTTCTGCTTTTTACACGAACAGTAGGATACTTTACACATAATTTGTATCCTAGTTTTGTCACTTAAAGGTATATTTTGGTAAGTGCTCAATATCTATACAAATAAAAAAGTATCTTTCTTTATTTTAATGGCTAGATAGCATTCGATGATATGGAAATATTAGACTTGATTTGACCGGATCTCTATTAATGCCACTTAATTAGCACACCATCTTTTATTATTTTAAAATCCCTAAGTAGTGTTTTAATATTTTCTCCAAATGGACCTTCCACATATCTTGACATGTTTGCTCTTAGTTATATCACTTTATTTATGTTTTTGAAAAAGTTTTAATTTTTTAAATACATCCCAATGGTCTATGTTTGCTTGTTTTGTGTATTTGTATTTTCCTTTTAAAGATTTGAATTGTTTGAAAAGTTGAAAGTGCATAGTTTTTCTAGTTCTTCTGTAACTATAATTTTGTTTAATATAATCAATTCTCTATTTCTTTAAATAATACCTATTTACTCTTTAAGCAATCAGGGTACTAATATACTTTTGAGTAGTATTTAGATGCCCAGGAAATTCAACTTCATGAAAAAATTCATACAAGTTATGTTGCTGTGCTGCCAAATTTGAAAAGCACCTATTCAAAGGGAGAGTCTGCACTAGAAGCCTGAATGACTCCAAAATAACTGGCACGATACTTCTTCTGTTGCATTTGAAAAGCAAAGCTAGACCAAATTATGTACTCAATGTCATTTAGGTCAAAGCTTCCTATTCGCATCACACACCCCAATTTTCTGGATAATTGTCTCATTTCTCTATGTCACATTAGCTATGAAAACCTAGTATGAATATGAGTCATGACTAAATTTTAACTAATGTCAACATTACACAATGTTGACATTTACATGATTACTGCTAAATCCTTAAAAAGCAAACTCAGAGATACTTCTTAATTAGTCTTAAAGCATGTATTTCCCCACACTTAAAGTACAAATAATTACTGATAGTATAGGCAGCTTTGTGATAGCAGTGTTAACAATTTCTCATTGTTCTAATGTTTCACATGGTCATGTTATTTAATAATTAATTCCACACATATTTTTGAAGACTGATATTGTGCTTGGCATTCTAGATACCAATTTCAGAAAGGCATAGTTTTTGCCTGCTAATTGTTTAGTTATTTATCTGGTAGGAAAGGGTTTTAAAGATGCATTTTTCAATACTGTCAAAAGCACTGTAATATTGATGAACATATGCAGGAAATATAGGCCAAAGCTGGTTATTCAGGCAAACTTCTGAGAGAAGGGGGCACATAACCCATGGAAGAATAGAGTTTATTTGGATGAAGTGAAGGTGTCAACTAAGTAGTGTTGAAGTCCTGGGGCTGGAGATGCATTCTAGGAACAGAATAGAACAGATTCCTGGGTAGCTCAGTGGTTTAGCCCCTGCCTTTGGCCCAGGGTGTGATCCTGGAGTCCCGGGATCGAGTCCTGCACTGGGCTCCCTACATGGAGCCTGCTTCTCCCTCCTCCTGTGTTTCTGCCTCTCTCTCTCACACATGAATAAATAAATTTTTTAAAAAATTAAAAATAATTAAAAAAAAAAGAATAGAAAGGATAGAACAGAATCTGCTGAATGGAGAGAAACTGTTATTCATGCTCTAGAATTTGGACATGGTCAGCTATATCTAGATCATAGAAAGGAGAGTTAAAAGAAAAAAATCAGTTTGACTATAAAAATCTGTAAAAATCTCAACTGTAAAAACAGAGTTTAAATGTAACTTCTCCCATAGATCAGAGGAATTAGAGAGGAGTCAGATATATATTTATGTAGCCTACAGGGCCTATCAGAATTTCTGCAGGAGAGTTATAACTTGAAAAGAATATGATTCAATATTACAATATGACATTATATTTATAAATGAAAAATATCTTTTGAAATATAAACTTCAGGGACATAAGATTCTGACAAATATTTGCTACAAATTAAACATGAATTTTAAGGGCAACCTGGGTGGCTCAGCGGTTTAGCGCCACCTTTGGCCCAGGTGTGATCTTGGAGACCCGGGATGGAGTCCCATGTCAGGCTCCCTGCATGGAGCCTGCTTCTCCTTCTGCCTGTGTCTCTGCCCCTCTCTCTCTTTCTCCATGTCTCTCATGAGTAAATAAATAAAAATCTTAAAAAAAGATAAACATGAATTTTAAAAAGTAGAAAAATACAAATACACGTGATTCATAAAATAGAATCTTTGAGAATTAACAAGGTGAGAAGAATGAAAGAAAAAACTGTTCTCACTGAAGAACTGGACTGAATACAATGGTTTCAAAGTTCCTGTTTTTAAAAATATATTTTCTAGTATTCAAGTAAGATTATCTTCTACACATTTGTTGTCTCTCTCATACTGTGGCATGTGCTATGGATATTTTCCTATAATTATCAGTTAGAAGCTTAAAAATTCATGTTATCTAGCTTATTTATTTGTTTAACAGAAATTCAACAATGAATCCAAGAGAGTGATTTTACTATAATTAAAAAAATTAAGGTAACTGGCTTCTCTTTCAAGGAGATGTATTACCTATTTAATCACATACTTCAAATCTAGGTTCATTAGATACTAATGGCACTGCTGTGAAAAAGTAAGGCTCTCCTGCAAAGAAGGGAAAATAGAACTTTACATTTCAGGGTAGTAATATGAGCACGTATACTTAACTCTTTCCCTAAGTTCCAAGGAAGGGGTAAAAAAAATGGAAATCACAGGAGAAATGAAAAAAAATTAACTGTTGGATAACAGGAAAAAAAGGTTGTTAAGAAGTCCCAACTTAGACGATTGTCTCTGCAAAATCTAGTGTACATGGCATCAGCTCGAGGGCCATAAAAACTGGTCTGTGATCAGGCACTTCAGACAAAAAAGGGCCACCTGTCGAATAAGAAAAGCGGATTGTCTAATACCCCCTCTTCATAATCCAACTGAAGAACAGAAGCTGGGAATGGAGTCCTATGGGGTCATCAGTGGAGGGCAAATAACAGAGGGCACCAATTGTTTGAGGCTGGCAATCAGAACAGGCCACTTGTTAGATAAGTTGAGCCAGGTGGAGAAGGATGGGAGAGGTGCTCAGCTAATTCTGGGTTATTTAACAGATGTGGAAAATAAAACCTCTTAAAGCAGCAGAGAATTTCCTATTATGTGACTACTTCCCCAGAAGCTCTTGCACTGCTCACCATAGCCCCTTGGGACTCCTGGATCTAGCCAAATAAAGCTACAGAGAATGACAATGTTCCCCTTTCCCTCTTTGACTGGATTTAACGGTGAGCAACAAAGCCCATATCTTTGCTGGCCACTACCATGTCAACTCCCCCAATTGAACATAGTATCTTACTCTGTAATGTTAAACAAACAGAAAAATCATCAGGCGAATGGAAATATTTAGCAGTTGTGGAGAGAAAAACAATCATGAGGAGATATAGCTAATATCCTCTGAGGGGAAATAAAACAGTCACTCCAGGAAACAGGAGCATATTCTCAAAACCCTCTAGTTCATATTCCCCATTAGCATTGAGAAAACATGGCATCTGCATTGATGCAGCAATTTAGAACTTTTAAAAAGATTCCATAGATACAAGACTCTACTGTAAAATTAAAACACAGTGGAGAATCAATAAGTTAGAAATTCTACAAAAATATGTTTAAAATGCTATCAACAATAATTAATGTTTTTTCAATATCTATTATGTTCTAGAGTTTTTATCCTTTATGTGCAATGACATATTTTATCCTCATTTTACTACAGGATGAATGACTACTACGCTTTCTATTTTGCAGATGAGGAGACTGAGGCACAGAAAGTTTAAGCAACTTGCCCAAAGATCAAAGATTTGTAAGTGGTAGAGCTAGGCAATCTAACTCAAGAGCCCATGAAATTAATTCTAGAAAAACCAAAAGAAGTTGACAAAGAATCCATAATCAAAGAAAAGCTTGGAATAGGGGCTGGGGTAGGTATTTAAATGTAGCAGAATGAACATTGTATTAGTTGAAATTATCTTTGTATAGTATTAATAATTTACAATGCTGTTGTCTAATGTGCATTGTATAGATTGGCTGGGTTTGACCTCTTTAAGAGGACACAACAGAGCATAGGTAGAGCAAATTACAACGTAGTATGTTTCCCAGTTTGTGTGCCAATTTGTAGTACATGTATCAATTTAAAAACTGATAAAATGAACCAAGTAGCAAGGAATTATCTCTGCTAATAGCTGCTATTAAATACCTGCTAGAAAATGGAGAACTAATATATCATTATTGTCTAAGTAATATTTCTATTATCTTCTGAGAGTATTCTAAAAGGATTAACCTCAAGTAAATGCAGATAGTGAGTACATTGAGAAAACATGGCAGTCTGATATAAAAATATGAAAAACTGAATGTTGTACTGTACCTCTCTTACAAAACTCTTCACAACTTTTACTTATGTTAAAAATATGAGAATTACATATCCAAAAATTTTAGGTAGTTAAAAAATTAAATTCTTCATTTCACCATTGAATGAACATTTTAACTTATTTTTTTCAGCATGGCAGAGTGTACTAGCAACCCAAATATGTAAATATATTACCTAGGGCTGAGTATCCTGCCACTGCTCTTTCATGATACATATTTGATGGCATTAGTAAATATGCAAGAACACATATAAGTAAATGTGGCTTGAAGTTATATAAATGCCTCCTGCAAATACACTCATACAGGTTACCTAGTGGTGATGATCAAACTTTGGTTATAATATGTAAAGATCTTTTTATTATATGCTATGTTAATATTTCACCATTAAAATCTTTTGGTATTTAAAGAACAGAGATGCCAGTAGATTTTTTGTGGGTTTTTTTTTTTTGGTTTAATTTTATTTATCTAAAACTAGAATTGAAATGATTTGTACTTAAAAATGGAAAATAGACTACATCTAAATGTAAAATTTTTCTCCTTTTGAAAGATTATTCTTCTCTATTAACTGGTTTCTTCTGAGTTATGATTTGTAAGACATTACATAATTTGAATTTTCAGATAGATACTGTAATGTTTAACAAAGTTTTGCCACTTTAAAATACACCGGAAGGGCACCTGGATGGCTTAGTTGTTTAAGTAGCTGCCTTTGGCTCAGGCCGGGGTCCTAGGATTGAGCCCTGAATCCAGCTCCCTGCTCCATGAGGAGCCTACTTCTCCCTCTCCCTCTACTGTTCCCCCTACTTGTGCTTTCTGGCTCATTCTGTCAAATAAAAAAATAAAAATCTTAAAAATAAATAAAACACACTGGGAGATTAATTGTATTTCATTAAAAATACCTGGCTACATAATGGTAGGTAAAATATTTAGTATTACATTGACAATATGCATAATGTCTTTGTTTAGTAAATAGGACTTAACCAGGTTTGTAGAGTGAAAAATGTATTTGGTTTTTGTAGCTCCTGGCACAGAGCTCCCCCAAACCCTCAGAATCTCCTGAGTGACAGGAATGTCTCTTGTTATTCATATAATAAGCCCCTTTCCATCAAGAGTTTATGCTAATGAGGTGACTCAAGGTGGCTCTTTAGGTAGTTTCAGGGGAGAGATTAGCTAAGCTTGTTAGAGGGCTGGTTTTCAGTCCCCTCCCCCAACCTCTGGAGAGGGGAAGGTGGTTGGAAATAAGAGTTCATTTACTGATGATCAATGAGTTTATCTAGCATGTTTAAGAAATGAATCCTTAAAACGCTCATGAACGCTGAGATTCATTGGGGTTGGTGAATGCATTGACATACTGGAAGGGTGTCGTGCTTGGACAGGGTATGGCAGGCAGCTCTGCCCCTTCCTCCTCATTCCTTGCCCTTTGCACTTCATCCATTCGGCTATGCCTCAGTTGGCTGTGATTGCCTAAATTCTATGAGTCATCTTGTAATTATCGAGCTGGAGGGGGTAGGTTGTGGGAACCTTTCATTTTTAACCAAGTTGGACAGAAGGGCAGGTAGCCTGGGACCCAGTAATTCTGACTTGGTACCTGAAGTGAGGGCAGTCTTGTAGGATGGAGCCTTAAACCTAACGAGTTTGATGCTATTTCTGGTAGTTAGTGTCAGAATAGAGTTGAAGTGTGGTACACTCAATTGTAGGACACATCAGAGTATTAGAGAACTGTTGTTCGAAAATGATAGACCCAGATATTCTTCATATAGTAAGGGGTATTTAGTTCAGATAATAGCATTGACATAACAGCAAGTGGTACTGTGAATCTGAACCTGTGGCTTCACAGTGAGAACCCCTGGATTTCAACTCTTACAATTTCATTTTATTGAACTGGTTATGATCTCCCTGTATTTACGAGGAGTGAGTACCAACCGGGAAGGTGTCTCTTACCATCTTAGCAATTTAAGTGGCATTAGGAAAGAACAAATGTATCAAGAGGAAAAGTGCACCAGGCACAACTGTGTATTTCTTCCATGATTTAATAAGATTTATTAGGGGAATGACACTAACTCACTGTTTAGAAAACTTATTAATAGAAAATCTGGTTCAAATATCTTCTCAGCCTAAGTAGCCTTAAAAAGAAGTTTTTTTGACTGGCACTTGCAACCATCATAAATGGAGGCAAAACTTCAGAACAAAAAGAATCGGAAGAAAATCCCAAAAAGGAATGCCATTACTATTACTAACTAATGGATCATATATGTATAGCAGGGTCTGTGACCAATCATGTGTTTTATCCCTGTTGAACCAATATCCTCGAAATTTTGCCCTTGCCCTGGGGCAGCTATTGTTTCAGGAAAAAATGCTGCTCTTAATGCAAATTCAGTGACTTCAATTGTATTCCCTGACATTATAAAAAAAAAAAAAAAAAGCCCTGGGATGTTAAATAAAAATTTTTTTAAAAGAATTTCTTTTTTTTTTTAAGATTTTATTTATTTATTCATGAGTGACACACACACACACACACAGACAGAGAGAGAGAGAGAGAGAGAGACGAGGCAGAGACACAGGCAGAGGGAGAAGCAGGCTCCATGTGGGGAGCCCGACGTGGGACTCAATCACAGGTCTCCAGGATCATTCCCCAGGCTGCAGGCGGCACCAAACCACTGCGCCACCGGGGCTGCCCAAATATAATTTTTTTTTCAAATATAATTTTTTTAAAAAAATTGATACACATTGGAGAAAGTCCAAATGACTGGCTCTTAGAACTGTGCTCTTGACCACCAAGTTATAGCTCTGGTGGCCAGCTAGCTTTGCCAGATGGAGTTACCCATTGAAATGCCTCTGAAAAAATAGGAAAACTTACAGAGTCACATCAGAATTATACTAAAAAGTAAGGTTGTTGATGCATTAAAAAATATTTGAGGACCTGTTCTGGGCCAGGCATTGTTTTAGGCAAACATACAGAGAAAATTGCCTGCCTTTGTAGAGTAGCTGAGGTTGGAGTAGGGTAGGGTGGAGCAGACAATACACAACACAATATATTAGAAGATAAGGTTTGCTGTGAGTCGGAGAGATGTGTAGAATTGCTAAACTCTGAAAGTATTAACTATGCAGCAGGATAAGACAAGAAACTGTGGCACTCATACCTAGGCCTCAGAAATGTAGCCATGGAAGGAAGGTAGATGGGAGAAAGCCCCTGCATATCCCTCTTCCCTATTCCTACGCTAGAAACAGAGGCCTGTGTTACAGCCAAAAAAGAGTGGCAGTTATTCTCGTGATGGGGCAAGCAAAATTGGCCGATAGACTAACTGCCTATATCCATTGAGTTTGAAAGTCACAGTATGTAAGATAACCAAGGGTTAATGGGGATAGGTAGGGCATACTAATGCCTGGCTATTAAATCAACTGTGAGAGTAGAAATAGGAAAAACCGGGAATTGGTACTTTATAGGAGTTATTTTCATCTAGTATTTTTAGAAAAAAGTGGGTCCAAACATATATTAATGAAAGGCCATGCTCATTTGCCACTGAATTATAACAACCTTGTGAAGTAAAGATTATCCTCTCCATTTTAGAGATATAATAACTAAAGCAGAGACAAGCTAAATGATTTGCCCAAATGTCACAACTCTAACAGATAGTGGAGATGGGATTTGAACCCAGGCAATGTGATTTGAGATAGCATGCTCTTAAACAGTACACTAGACTGATTCCCCATGGTGAATGACCAGGCAGTGGAAACTAGTAAAACGATCCTGCTCCAATCACACTGAATACATGTTTGCTAGAAGCCACAAATTTGAGGGTGCTCTGGACACATCTATTGTTAACCAGTTTAAGGTAGGACAGGGGAGGGCAGCCCAGGTGGCTCAGCGGTTTAGCACCTACCTTCAGCCCAGGGCATGATCCTGGAGACCTGGGATTGAGTCCCACGTTGGGCTCCCTGCATGGAGCCTGCTTCTCCCTCTGCCTGTGTCTCTGCCTCTCTCACTCTCTCTGTCTCTCATGAATAAATAAATAAAATCTTAAAAAAAAAAAAAGGTAGGACAGGAGAATTCTGGCAACATCCCAGTGGACATCAAATAGAAACATTAAGAGGAAAATCTGGAATACGCACACTGTCAATTTACAACTTATAGGTCTGAGTATACTGATTGCTCCCCATTAAAGGCCGAGTGATCTGGAAAAAATATCAACACGAGGAATCAACGAAAGTATTCTCCCACATAAAACATAGATCTAAAGGCAATGAACAATGCATATCCTAACACTACTTATTCCAGGAAACAGGAAAATTCTACTAACTATCCATGACAAACTCTTTATAATCTCAATAAAATATGAGCTGTATGAATAAGATGGAAATGGAGTAGTCTAAAATGTCTGATGACATAAATAAGGCAGTAATGATCAAAACTGACACTGTAGAAAATCAAATTCAGAATTAAATAAAATGCAAGGTGTGAACATGATGGGCAAAAATGAAATGATCAACTGAAGTGTAAGAAGACATAGATCTAAAGAAAGAAATCAACCTTCACTAATTTTATTAGTAAACAGGTTGCACTGGTGGCTGCCCTTTGTTAATATATCACGTGGTCATGGATGACACTCACCACCAGTGGTGCACACAGAGAGAGTAGAGAAAGCTCCAAGTACAAACTGAGAGACTGACTCAGTAGCTCTCTCAGGCATTTCCTTATTTACTTATTTTTGCATATAACGATATGTGCATGTGCCTATGTAACGTGTTATGTGCTCTGTTAAACAGATCCACTGATTGTATTTTCCTACATCATAAAATACTTTCTTCAATACTTGAGATGAGAAGTGACTATGAAAAATTTGTCCTGGTTACCTCATGATAAAGTATTTAGGAGAACTGTTAAACTTGAATATGGGGCTATAGGTTTTTCTTTATTAAAAAATCAAGTATTCCATAGGGCACCTGGGTATCTCAGTCATTTGATCATCTGACTCTTGATCTCAGCTCAGGTCTTGATCCCAGGGTCATGAGTTCAAGCCCAGGGTGAAGCCTACTTAAAAAGGGGGGGCACTTGGGTGGCTCAGTGGTTGAGCATCTGCCTTCAGCTCAGGTCATGATCCCTGGGTCTTGGGATTGAGTTGCACATCAGGCTCCCCATGGGGAGCCTGCTTCTCCCTCTGCCTGTGTCTTTGCCTCTCTCTCTGTCTCTCATGAATAAATAAATAAAATCTTTTTTAAAAAAAGAAAAGCATTCCAGATTTTCTATAAAGACAAATGGCTGCCAGTGAATTGTTAATTGGTATATATTTTATAAAAAATAAACATCTTAACCTGTTCCTTCATGGAAGTGACTTTTATCAACAAGTGAGAAAGTAACAGCTTTTCAAAAGAAGCTCTTGAGTAAGCAGAGAATATTGTGAAAATAAATGTATGAAAATATTAGCATCATAATGTAGGGTGTGTGTGTGTGTGTCTGATATCGATGTAAATGCACTGATAAAAACTTATGTATCTACATACTTAAAAAAACTTGGAAACAAAGTTTTCTAACCTGATTAAAATATTCCATATGAGGATTTTTGGTGAATTTTAAAACCACCACTTGTTAAAAATGTAAAACTGCACTACATTCTGATTATTTTGCAAGGACTGATTGACAATGAGGAAAGTAAAAGTTGACCAAAAAGTCCTGTGCATAATTAAGTAATGGAAGTTTGAAAGTGAATATCATAATTTAGTAAGCAAAATTCATTCAGCACTTATCCCATTGGATTTGCATATCTTTTCAGTTACATTAGTCATTAACATCAAATATCCAAAACTTAGATCTTAGAGACATTGTACAGAAAATATTAAATCAAAGATTTCCAAATCAATGAAGCATATTCAATGATGTTGCTATACTAAAAATAATTTTCGTTATTATCGTAAATTTTATAAATAATAACTTAAAGAGGGCATAAAGGCTTTTGCTTTTTGTATATAAAATTTTAAAAAGGTATTTAAAAATACTACACCCTTATCTATGCCTTCTAAATTTTTGTTTTGTATACATTTTATGATATATTGCATATATATGATTTAAATAAATGGGGATTTTCTTGTGTGTGTGGTATAAAACAAGCCATTTCTGACTCACTCCTTACCTACTCAGAGACGCTGATCAATTTGGCCAGACATCATTATTAAACCTGTTGATGATAATGGGGAAAGATACTGGAGAAAAACGCTATAGCTGGTCTGTCTAGATTTCTTGTAAATCAATCTATAATTTGGCTGCTGAGGAATGGGATATGGTAACATAAACATATTCCATCTGAGTATAAAATTGGAGAACCACAAAACTGAGTTGGCTACTTTGAGAAAGATGTTTTACATCCAATGTTCAGAACATGTTTGTTATCTATGCAGGAGAAAGGGATGTCTTTGAAATCTGTGTCTAAAGGATTTGTGCTTTTCTAGAATGAAATGCTACATCTGTGCCAGGTCTTGCCTGTATCTTTTGAATCTTAGTAAAGTTGTTATATCTTGGATAAATAGCCATGATTAGCCAGAGTCTACTTTGACAGTTCAACGTGTATGGCAGACTGTAGGCTCACATATTTTTCCTGATAGGGTATAATACAAGAAGTGTGGATAGCACTGGTGTAGAGGACAATACAAAGGAAAATGATGAAATACTTGACTCTACAAAACTTTAGAAGAACAACCTGAAAATAGTTATTTATACAGAAAGAAGTGGGCACACATTAACAGAAATATTAGCAAAAAACCTGAAAAGGTGTCTCCATGTCAGCTATCTCAATACCCTTTACTTTCCAACTGACCAAAAAACCCCAAACAGTTCAAACTGACTTAAACAATATAAGAACTTTTTAGTTCACATACGTGCAGAAATAGTCTTCACAGACAGAGTCTTCAGGCTTGCTTTTATCCAGAAGTCCAATGGTGCCACAGACCCTGCTTTTTTCCACATCTTTGCTTCTTTCTGAGGTGTCGGCTTCATCCTGACCTCAGCTCCCCTACTGCTAACTAACTAAAGCCTGTATGCCTTAGTGCCTGCACCTAATGCCTCATTTCCCCAGTCAAAAACAGGAAGAAAAAATAAAATAAAAAATAAAAAAAACATCAGCTGCCAGCAGCTCAGTGAGCTACATGTTTCCTTGTTTATATTGAGAGACAGAGAGAGTGAGAGAGACTTATTGAAAGTTTGAAAGTCAGTCTTTCCTTTGATTTAAACATCTATGGTGACTTTGGTCACCTCAAATAAACTATCATGATCAGGTAATTTTATTTACTGATGGGCCTATCCTTGAACTAAGTATGGTAGCAAAGAAGTGAATTGGCATTCTATTGATAGGTTTAGGCCAATTATAATCCATCTGGGGAGCTAGAGGTCATATGAGGTCAATTTTATACAAACCTCATAGCTAAAATTCCAGGAGGTCAGTCTCCAAAGGAAAGCTTGGGAACTGAGTGTAGTAGATGCTATGGTATACTGTCCTTATCTTCCTGTCAGGACACAGGGATACCACCAGTTTTTGGACTTTTGGTTGAAGCTGGCTCAAGTTGACTCCCTCTCCAGGAATTTCTCAAAGAGTGTTGTCTTCCCTAAGATCATGCTCCCTATTTGGGACAGCTTTCATCATATAACCAGTTTATATGGAAATACAAAGGTCTGGCCCCTTTGTCTCAATGAGGGCAACTTCCATGGAGAATTCCATTTCTTGCCCCAAACCTACCTCCTTTACTGGTGTTGTTTCCAAAGGTACTCTCTGTGATGGTTAATTTTATGTATCAGCTTGGGTGGGACATAAGATGCCAGGGCTAAACATTATGTTTGAGTGTGTCTGTGAGGGTATTTCTAGATATGATTGGCTCTTGAATCAGGGGACTGAGTAAAGTAGATTAACCTTACCAATGTGTTCCATTAAAAGCCTGAAGAGAACAAGAAGGTGGAGGAAGGGAGAATTTTACTAACTCTGCTTGACTGTTTGAGTTGGAATCTTAGTTTTCTGCCCCTGACCAGGACATACATCAGCCCTTCTGTTCTCATAATTATACTACCAGTTTTCCTGTGGTCTCTAGCTTGCAGATGGCAGATCATGGGACTTCCCAGCTTCTATAATTGTATGAGCTAATTTCTTACGATATAACAATATACATGAATTATAATATTCATATGAAAGATATATATTATATATAAGCATATTTTCTATTGGTTCTGTTTCTCTCGAAAACCCTGACATTCTCCCCAGTAAAACTACCTGCAAAACAATTTCTATCACAAAGTCTGTTTTCAATGGAAACTGAACAAAGTCAAGAAGAGGGAGGAACACACAACCAGAAAAGTCCTTCAGAAGAGACACTTTGTCCTCAAACTTACACATTGCTAATACAGTAATGAGATAATATCTATCACTAGTTAAAAGGTAAAGCAATGGTAAGCAATTTTCATTTATCTGATATATAAAGATGAAAATGAATGATAATACAATTGATAAAGGAGAAGAAGGTAGGCACACTCACATATAATTGTGGACATCAAAATCAGTTCAAACATTGAAAGATAGTTGGACAATGTTACACTTTGTGTCCCAAGTGTTCTACTTCTAAGGAAATAATAATATAAATGCACACATTTGTAAATATAAATATATTTTTTCTGGCATTTTCTGTGTATTTGAAAAATTTAGAATAATTTCCATTTAAGAAAGCTATAGTAAGGCTTTCTGCTCCACTCCATTTTCTAAAACCTACTAAAACCAAGAGAACAAAGAAAAGAAATTGCTATATTTTCTATATTGAAACTATAAAATAGTACCAAATACCTAATGAAAAATGATTATGGGGCAGCCTGGGTAGGTCAGTGGTTTAGCGCCACCTTCAGCCCAGGGCCTGATCCTGGAGACCCTGGATCGAGTCCTGCATCAGGCTCCCTGCGTGGAGCCTGCTTCTCCCTCTGCCTGTGTCTTTGCATCTCTCTCTCTCTCTCTCTGTCTCTCATGAATAAATAAATAAAATATTTTTTTTAAAAAAGAAAAATGATGATGAATAGATGTAACATTCAGTGAATTTTGGTAAAAATCAATGGAGGATATGGGATGTGAAGATATCCCCTAGAGTTCAGGTAGTGTGTAAAGTTCTCCAGAGGAAGATAGCATTATTTATTTGGAATGGCAAAATCCAAGAGTAGGGTTGGCTGGACAAGCTCACTACTTACCCAAATCCCATGTTTCCCACTCCCATTCTATCCTATAGGAAAAAAGTGGACCAGAGGAAATGGCAATAATAAAAGAATAAAGTCAGAATGAAGCAAGCTGGAGGCCTATTTTGAGTATATTATCCATCATTTACTTCTCTGTGTTTAATTCTTAGGTATTTTCTTCTGACCTGGATTCCAGTTCACAAATTCTTCTTCTATCAGTGTTTATCCTGCTTTCATCACTATGCATTGCTCTCTCAATATGAGTGTTTTTTTAATAGTAATTTAGAGTTGATTCTCTACCATTATCACTTCTCTTTAAATATTTTTTGGTATTGTTTTTTATTTCATTGGATATATTAATTATGACTATTTTTCTCTTTTGAAAGCTCTATTATGCTGATTCCCAGTATGACTAGTTTCACTATCCATTGTTTCTCTTGGTTTAAGTCAGTTTATTTTGCTTTTTCTATATCTGGTTTTTATTATTGAATAACAGATATTAAGATAAGCTGAGATCTAGGACAATGTTGCCATCTTCCATACATGATTTAAAAGTGCTTCTGGTAGGAAGCTAGCAGAAACAACAATCCTGGATTACCTTAAATTAATAAAAAATTAAGATTATTCAAAACTGAGCTTCAATCTCTATAAGACATGGTCTATATTTTTTTTCTAAGATTTTATTTATTTATTTGAGAGAAAGAAAGAGTGAGCAAGAGAGTGAAAGAGAGAGAATGCACAAGCCAGGGGAGGGACAGAGAAGCAGACTCCCCATTGAGCAGGGAGCCTGATGCAGGACTCAATCCCAGGATCCTGGGATCACAATCTGAGTCAAAGGCAAATGCTTAACTGACTGAGCCACCCGCCATTCTCCAAGACATCATCTATCTGATTCATTCTTACTCTTTGTCTGTGGCTCAGTAGTTTCCAGGCCCCAGTTCTTGCTCCAGTCCCATATTTTGGCAGACTATACATACCATTTTTTCCCCCATACCCTAACAAGTTTGATGAAAGCTTTACTCAGTTTCTCAGCTGTATCAGTTTTTTAGAATCACCATAAACCTCTTAGGGTTTCCCTCTTAGGGAAAGGCAGTTCTAAATGTTTGGGTCAATTCTCTTTAGTTTCTTTTTCATTCTGTATTTTTTTTTTTAAAGATTTTATTCAGTTACTCATGAGAGACACAAAGAGAGAGAGAGAGAGAGAGGCAGAGACACAGGCAGAGGGAGAAACAGGCTCCATGCAGGGAGCCCAACGTGGGACTTGATCCCAGGTCCCCAGGATCAGGCCCTGGGCTGAAGGCGGCGCTAAACTACTGAGCCACCAGGCTGCCCTCATTCTGTATTTTTGTCCCATAAGTTTCCAATGCTTGTTAACTTCTAATGATTTGAAACATATTTTTTTTTGTCCAAATTTCTTAGTTGTTCTTAGAAAAAGATTGGTCAAAATCTCCACATTTTCAGTTATTAGAAATGGAACTCCTCAATCAATTTCTTAAAGACCACCACCTGCCAGATAATTTTGAAGTCTTTTCTTTCTATATGTTGTTCCTTTGTTTACTATGACCTATAATTAAGAATTTTTATCCTGGTTAAGATTAATTGGAATTTCTTTTTGAGTTTTGGTGTTTTCCACAACTCTGCAGAAATGCTGACCTTTTGTCTTTTTGAATATTATTTCGGACCTTTTCAGTTATTCTTCCATGTCTTTTATTTTCTCTTTCATGTGTTTATAATTTTTCTTCTTACTGTATCTTTGTATTACTTCACTAGACTTATTTTGCATTTTGACATTTCTTTAGTTCTAACTCAAATTAACTTCACCTATTATTTTTTTAATTTAATAATTCTATTTTTAAAAACATCTGATACGATCCCAATTTTGTAAAAATATTAAGATGTAGAAGACTAGAAACAAATACAACAAAAAGCACAAGCTTTCTAAATACTTTGGAGTAAAATTATTTTCATTTTAATCTGTACATATTCTATATTTTCCAAATTTTCTATGAGCTAGCTATGAGCTAGCTATGAGCTAGTATTACTTCTGTAACCAAAAAATCCATATTTTTAAAAGAAAGCAATCCATTCTGATAATTTTTAAATAAGTGAATATCTTTATCTTATGTGTTTTTTTTTTTGTTATTAAGTTAATTCCTGTGCAAGCATGGTTTCCTGACAAAATATTTTTTGCATCAGAATCCTTATGGAATCCTTACCGACCTGGCTAATTAGAATGTCACATTAAACAGAATATAATGTATGAGATAATTCTTGATGAATACTTTCTAGATGACCAATAAATTTATAAGCCTTTTCTTCACTGCCTGAATGTTTATGCATTTCTTTGTCTTTCAACTGTGAAATTAGACTAAATGGACAACTAATTTGTCCCCAGAATTAGAATACTAGCCACCTAACTGGCCTTTAAATCTTGACATTCACTGTGACTACTGAGAATTTGATAAGCTACTATTTAATACAGCTATAAACAGTCTTCCACTAGACTGGCAGTACTGGTATATATCTCAATAATTCCTGATCAATTTTGGAATTTTTAACATTTCACAAAGCAACATGTTTGCCTTATTTGCCTGATTCAATGAAAGAACTGAGATAAATGTTTAAGTAGAAAAAATGTTATTTATGTATTCTATTAAAATTTAATTGAATAGACATCTAGAAGAGTTAGAAACATCCATATTATTTGCTTTGAATGTTGCTTTTTTTGGCAGAAGACAAAATTAAAGAAAATCAACCATTATTGAAGAAAATTAAAGGAATAAAAGATTCCTATTTGGGAATAAAATCCCCAACAAATGACATGGGTTGTGCAAGGATTTTTTTTTTTTTTTTTTTTTTTTTGCTATTGTGAAGGTTAGGTTCAAAAATCTTCATTTCAAATGTCACTCACTATTTCAGAGTAATGCTTGGATTTGTTTCAGAGGATAAAATCATTACAACTGCAAGTTAGAAAACAGTCAATTACCACTCTAATAAAAAGCTTTTGGTAAGGGATTTATTCACAAATCTTGAACAAAATAGATTCATTTTTCCATTGAACCATTCAGTAATAATTTTTTTTTAAAATCACACAAGTCATAAAAATTATATCACATCTTCAGATAATACAAAGTAACTCAATACATCTACGGCTTCAAAAACTAGCATGGTTAGAATTATAACAAATTTATTATAATCCCATACGTATGTGGTGGGTCAGGAATGGTGTGTGTGTGTGTTGTGTGTGTGTGTGTGTGTGTGTGTGTGTGAAAGAAAAAGAGAGAAAGACAGAGATTGAAAATAAATAAGAAAAGAGAAGAGTTGTTTCTTTGACTATTAAACATACACTTCTATATAAGGATCAAAAGTTATTAACCTTTAAATTAATATGAAGAGAGAATGCCTTTTCACGTGCATGAAAGATGGCCATCTGGAATTAGGAATATTATATATTGCCCTAAACAGGGCAAAGATAAATAGCTCTAAGAAAATAATCTACAAAAAAGGATCAGTAACATGATCTAACCAGTTAAGCAATTTATTGTGTAACATTACTTTGTGTAAATAAACATATAAATCCCAACTCCCTTTATGCAGCCTGGATTAGAATTATAGCTGAAATCCTAGGCCACAATTCAATATTTGGGACATATTTATACTATAATATTATTGTTATATTTATGCAAAATTATACTTTTGTTAAACATTATTTGTTGTTTGAAATTCACATTCAGCTGGGCATCTTGTATTTTTATTTGCAAAATCTGGAAACTCTGTGTTAGACATTAACTGATATAGTAAAGAATAATAGAAAATATTGTAAGATATTCATGAATTAAAAAAATAAAAAGAATTAGCCAGGTGGTGTGAGGTTTTTTTTACTTAAAAGTAAGTAAAAAATGTTGAAATATGGTTTCAAATCAGTTACTATAAAGACACAAGGTATAAATAGTATTAGGCATTCAGATGATGTAAGTTGTGTTTATACACAATCTATATTTTGTCATGATAAAATTGAATTTATGGGTAGTTTTGTTTGGTTTGGTATGGATTTTTATTGAGAAGGGCAAGAAGCTCTCCCATGATCTCCTACTCTTTATTATAAAACAATTATATTATAGGAGTAATATTTCTCAAGATGTTGATTATCATAAAATTTGTTTCATATATATTTGTTATGGAAAATTTTAACACTGCTTAAGTATATTCTCGGATAATGTACTTGTTGGAATTTGAGTTCATTTACCTAAATTGTATTGCACATACTGATACCATGATTATTAACTCATTTTCTATACTCAATATTTAAAAGCTATTGTATCTAAAGGGCATGGGTTTCCTTACTGGGGAAAGCATCATGATTATGACTATGCTTTCTTCCTACAGGTGTGTTTGAAAACCATCTTTCCTGTGATTCTTGTAGCTTCATTTTGGGACACAGAATGAAGCATGCTTCCACAATTGAAATAGCATAATTCTTTTTCTAAAAAGATGTGTTTGTTTATTTATTAGAGAGAGAGAGAGAGCACAAGCATGAGTGGGAGAGGCAGAGAGAACAGATTCCACACTGAGCATGGAGCCTGACATGGGGCTCAATCTCATGACCCTGAGATCATGGCCTGGGCCCAAACAAACAGTCCATGTTTAACTGACTGCACCAGTCAGGCACCATAAAATATCACAATTTTTAAGTCTGAAAAGAGGCAGTGCATATGCAAAAATATCTATTTACAAACTTTACGTATATTGTAAAATATCTATTGTAGACAGTATCTCCTACACTTGTCTTTACCTCTAAACGTAGAGCTATTCCTTTCTGTGTCCTAGCATGTTTGCTCCCCAGCTTCTACCAATTTAAATCCGGCTTGTCCTTCACATCTTGGAAGAAGGTGTAACCATCCAACAAAAAAATTCCCCTGCCACTCTGACCTATGGTGATGTATCATTTTTCTGTAACCTCCAAGTATGGTCTCCACTACCCATTCTCATATATTATAAACTACTCGTTTTATTTTTTAAAAAGTCCCTTGATATTTATTTCTCTACCAGAATTATAACCAACCAAAGGGCAGATATTGTTATATTTTTCATAGCACTCATTCATTTATACATTCATTTGAAAAATATTTAATGAGATCCCACCATGTTCTAGGGCTATGCCATGTGGTAAGAATTCAATCATTATTGTGATTCTTTGGAGCTTATAATCTGATGGAAGTGGTAAGGCATTGTTAAATTCTAGTTGCAAAAAGTATGAATATCATGACCTTTTAACCCCTGGAATATGAAGGATACCTAAAAAAATGGTTGTGGGATGGAACAAAAGAGAGTCACTTATATGACTCATATTTTTACAAATTGGTTAATGTAGTGTTTATTTTCTATGGATCTATAACAGAAGGTTAACAATGGACTTTCTTACCTGAAGCAAAGCACCTTAGATTTCCCTTCTAAAACATTTCTGATAAGCAGGAACAGCCATTTCATTTTGAATTAGTGTGTTGCATTTCGATGATTTAAGTGACATGAATCTAAACCAAAGAACAATGGCTGAAAGTCTCTTCTTTTATTATATGCTGTGACATGTGGCATCAGCCACAAAGAGTTCTCGTAAACGAGTTCTAGTAAACAAACATAATTGAATATCAGAAGTAATAACTAGGTACACTTTGAAACCTGATTCTTCCCCCATGGACTAAGACATAAATGTATGAAAAAAATAGATAAAATGTACAAAAAAATAGTATAGTATATCATTTGGTTTAAAAATTATCTTAGGCTCCTATTCAGTATGCTTCTTTATTTTATTTATTTTATTTTTTATTTTTATTTTTATTTTTTTTGAGTATGCTTCTTTAAATTTAGATTTCATTCATCTGTGTTGTGAAAAGTACATTATTTTGAAAATTATGCCACTCATTAAAATATTATATTGTGCATATAGAAGGTTGATGTAGACAGAAAAACAGGGAATTCAGTGTTTGAAAAACTTAGTCATCTACTGTGCATATTTATCTTATTCTAACCTAGATGATTTCAGGGGTCTTTTCCTTCATGGAGTCATCACAGAGGCAAATAGAAGTCCAGCTTCTGAATTTCTATTTGTATTATTACTATCTAATGAATTCTATTGTACAGCAGGTGTCAAATCATATCGGTTGTTTTGCAATCGAGTATGAATAGAAGATGTATTGCTATTGCAAATGAATCTAATATGAAACTAATGAGCAATAATGAGCAACTGTTTTGTCATTATTGAGGCAACCACTGAGATGCTAATAAACTCTCATTTTTGCTCTTTAGAAAAAGCAGTGGCCAGGATTTATAACATGGCCTTAATGTCCCCAAAGCCTGAGGCAAAAAATAAAAAAAAAATAGTGAAATCCTAAACTGAGGATAATTTAGTCATTTTCTGTATGATTGTTCTCTCTCTTATTAAAATGAACCTGTTATAATGCCTTTCAAGAATTTCTATAACTGAAGAGAAAAGATGAAGAATGGGTATCCATTAAATGAATATAAAGTTAAGAAGATAGGCATCTTGCCTAATTTTCCTTAATGTAAATATAATAATTCTAGAGTTTTCCACTTGCCAGTTCTTTTATAGTATAATGAAGCCTAATGTAGGCAACTTTTTATTTTTAAACCCAGTTACTTCAGAAGTAACATTATTGAAAGACTTTTTGTAATTAACTTATTTGTTCCTGTGAATGGCCTAACTTGGTAAATAACCCAGAGCACTTATCACATAGTATTATGGCCATATGTTTTATGTCTCTGCCTTCTCTTTGGTAGTGTAAGAGCAGGAAGCTTAATAAATATTTATAAGATGAATGGTGAATAAATAATTGAATGAATGGGGAAAAAGCTAGCACATTAAATTTGCTTTCTTAGATAGAAATAATGTGGTTTAAAACAGTTTTTAATACGTGTTCATTTGATGTGTTGTAAGACCCTTACTCTGCTTTGAATACTTTATACTATAGGACAAAAAGAAATGCTTAAGTATATATGATGTATGTGACCTTGTTTCTCCAACTAATGAACTTGTACCAACTCTGAAGACAAAGTTTGGTATCTACCTAAAGATGTTTGCTAGAATTCATGATTTTAACATAGGACACAAGATTTAATCAGTACTTTAACATGTAGGCCTCTGGTAATATTCTTTCAGACTTTTTATATAATTATTTCTTTATATATTTATATGTGGTGACTTTTACAGCATCAAAACTCTATTTGATTAAAGATAATCAAAGATTTGAATTATTAGCTTCCTATCTTTGCTGTTGATTAGCCTGTTGTAGGCATATGTGTTCAAACACAGAGACTCTATTTGAATAATCTAACACTCCTTACTTTATTTTATTATTTTTTAAAGATTTTATTTACTTATTTATAAGAGACACAGAGAGAGGTAGAGACACAGGCAGAGGGAGAAGCAGGGGGAGAAGCAGGCTCCATGCGGGGAGCCTGACACGGAACTCCATCCCAGGACTCCAGGACCATACCCTGTGCCAAAAGCAGGTGCTAAACCGCTGAACCACCCAGGGATCCCCAACTGCTTACTTTAAATTTTTTTTTAATTTTTATTTATTTATGATAGTCACACAGAATGAGAGAGAGAGAGAGAGAGAGAGAGGCAGAGACACGGGCAGAGGGAGAAGCAGGCTCCATGCACCGGGAGCCCGACGTGGGACTCGATCCCGGGTCTCCAGGATAGCGCCCTGGGCCAAAGACAGGCGCTAAACCGCTGCGCCACCCAGGGATCCCCCCAACTGCTTACTTTAGTAAGACTTCTTTTTCCTTTCTAACAGGGTTATGGTATGCACATATATGTAGAAATTCTGCTATTTTTCTGATATGTATATGACCAAACTAATAAATGTTATCATATATTTATATTCTGTAGGATCTATCAAAATTAAATAAACATAAGTAAAGAAGGAACTACAAACTCAGTGTTTGAGATAAACAAAATAAAACCATATGGCCTGAAATACTAAGTTATTTGACTCTGCTGATCCAAAATACTACACAAAGATATCATTGTATTACAGAATGAGGAAACTGATTTGAGATGGAAGTTTTGGTCAAATAGACTAAATGAACCCAAGTATTCTGGGGCCCTGATTTTCCATTTCCCACATCTCTATATAGTGTAATGTAACAACTGTCCAATAACTTAAATGTTATTTTTTCATGTTTATAAATGTACACACAATTCTACAAAATTCTAAGTTTTTAAGTGTCTGAAAATTAAAAGTAATTACATTTTGATAACTGTTTTTCTTACATAATTTCCTTTACTGACTTCATAGACCTTCATTCAGAATGAATTAGTCCAACATTCAAATAATTCTTTGCACAGACATCTATGTTATTTGGGAGACTATTTTTCATGAACTTATTTCTTGCAGCCAACAATATCTGTGACTAATTGTACTACTCATAAATTCAAGTAAAGCAATGTCCTCGAAATACATCTTCTAGTAATTATTGTAGGCCTCCTGTTCTCTGTGGTGATCTAAAGAACAGAAAGGATAGTTAATTGTGCCATATAGATATAAGTTATGGTTCACTGGGGCCCATTCATTAAAGTAAAATAAAATTCCCAACATCATCTTTAATTTTGGTAAGGAGAATCTCCAACTATTTAAAAGCATTGATAACTTAAAAAAAATGTGCCCTAGAGATAAAGATATTTTCCACTGCCTCTCTGTCCTCATGAGAAAGAAGTAAAATGATGAATTATCTCCTAAATTAAAACTTGAAGTAATTCCTTTATATATCCTTGAGAATATATATGAGAACACACAAGAAGTTTTTTCAAATATGCTACTGAACCAAGGACATGTTTACCATTACATTTTATTAAATTTATTTCTATTGAACATTAATTGCTTATAGACTTTAAAGAGAATGGCAGCACAATTTTTAATTGGTCCTAGTTACTGATAAGATGAAAATATTTTTATATGTGAATATTATTTTTCATCAAAGAAACACAAATTAAATATATAATAAAAGTTAAAATAGTACAACAAAGTTTTTAATAAAAAAGCAACAGTTTCCTACTTCAGGTCTGACCTTTTGGCTCCCTCCTACCTTTATTTCTTCTGGTTGTTACTTCCCTAATTCTTCTTAAAAATAGTTTATAGGTAGCCAGTGTGTCCCAGTCAGCCTCTATTTTGGATATATAGACTTCTGGTCTGATAATTGTGCCTGTGCCTAATCCCAATAGTTAATAGATATTTTTAATATTAAGGCTGTTTAAGTAATATATTTTTATATCCTTATTTCTTGATTTATCACATATCAACATATTCCTTGACTCAACACTATCAAAGAAAATTTCTTTCATTCATAATACCTATCTCTTCTACCTGACCCAATCTGTGATAGTTGTAAGAATTTTTATATCTCTTAAGTTTGTAATGTTGAATACTACTTCACTTAAATACTTAAAGTTTCCCTGGATTTCTTATTTTATTAATTTTCTTCTTTTTTAAGGTTTTATTTATTTATTCATGAGACACACACACACACATAGAGGCAGAGAAACAGGCAGAGGGAGAAGCAGGCTCCAAGCAGGGAGCCCGATGTGGGACTTGATCTCGGGTCTCCAGGATCACGCCCTGGACTGAAGGTGGCGCTAAACCTCTGAGCCACCCAGGCTGCCCTTATTTTATTAATTTTCAATTGTTATCTCTTGACTCCCCATTACTGAGGATTTATTATTCCCTCTACATCTTTTCTGTCCTCCATCTCCAATATTGGTAACATTTACATGTGCTATACTAAACTGAAATATGTATAACTAACATATAGATGCAGTTATATATGTAGTTAACTGAAAGACAAAATTTGTATATAGTTATATATATTAAAAATGAGTAAGCAGTATTTATATCATTACAGTTATGCAAATATATCCTTCTCTACAAAGCCAAAGTCAAAATCTCAGAGCAACACAAAAGAGAAGTTTTTGGACATCAGATAGATTCTCTCTCCTTTCCTTCCGCTGATTGTTCAAAATCATACCACACTCTGCTTCTTATATGGATCAGACTTGTATAGTTTTTGTTATTCTTTTAAACCTGGAGTCATTTTCTTTTCTCATTGAGACAGGGAACATGTTAGTTGTCTTTATCATATCACCAGCTTTTTCCTCATTCTGTCTATTGCTTAGAATCTCACTTTTTTTGGAAGACTTTTTTTGTTTTTTTTTGTTTTTTTGCCCCTGAAGTCCAAAGATTTCCTGTTCTAATTTGTGTTGAAATTCTTCCTGGGTCTTGTGGCTACAGTTATATCCAATTAATGGTAGCCAATTCCCCCTTTCTTTCTTTTTTTTATTATTTATGAGAGAGAGAGAGAGAGAGAGAGAGAGAGAGAGAGAGAGAGGCAGAGACACAGGCAGAGGGAGAAGCAGGCTCCATGCACCGGGAGCCTGACGTGGGATTCGATCCCGGGTCTCCAGGATCGCGCCCTGGGCCAAAGGCAGGCGCTAAACCGCTGTGCCACCCAGGGATCCCCAATTCCCCCTTTCTACTCAAGACACAGGTTTCACAAGGGGTTGGCTTCACACATTGGACTTCCTTCCAGATATGCCCAATACTTAAGAGTCCCAAAGATTCCCTCCTCAATGGATCAGTGTGAAAAGCAGAGTCAGAGACTTTCCCTCTGCTCCTTAACACCGCCTTTCACAGTACTTGCTTATTCTTGTGGCTTTAGCCAACTTTTCATTACTTCATCAGTTTTTAAAATATGATCTGTGGAGGACCCCCAAGACTCTCTCAGGTGGTTTGTGAGGTAAAAAATATTTCATAATAACATTAAGACATTACCTTGCTCATTCCTGTGCTTTGGTATGTGTGCTGCTGTGCAGAAGCAGAGGTGGTTAGAACTGCTCACATCTTTGCCTGAATCCAGGCAGTAGTACCAAACTGGACTCACAGGTTTTTTGTTTTTGTTTTTAAGTCAATTTCACATAGAATGTTGCTTATGAAAAAGTAAAACTTATTGTATTAAATCTTGACCCTTGAGCACATGTCTTTGTAACATTGTATGACAAGAGAGGAAGTATACATAAAGTACTTTTGCTGCATATGGAAATACAGAAACTGTCTTGAGAAAAAGCAGTAGTTTGATTATTTGAGATGTGAGCTGAATTACTTTTTTCATGAAACATTATTTTTATTTGAAAAAAATGACAGAAAAAGTATGATTATGTAGACTTGGGTATTTGGCAATATTTTCTTGATAATGAATGGAGTGAGACTATCACTTCAAGAAAACCACTTACAATATTTGTTGCCAATAATAAAATTTAAGATTTCAGGCAAAAATTAAGTTTTTGGAAGACTCCTAGCCACTTTGTGAGTTTGACAGCTTCTTAATAAAGTATTTTTTTGCTGAGGTTGGTGGTTATATTAATGAATGTGATTTTTTAATGTATTTTGTAATACAAGATCTGCCTAACTCAGCAAACTATTATTTTCCAAACGACAAACACATGATGTTACAAATCATGTATGGATAACAATTCACTCAAAGCGTCATGATGACCAACGGATTTTAATATGTAGAGTATGGAAAGTCTGTTGATACGGTCTCAGATTTTACTTTGCAACTAACCTTTGAGAAATTATCACTTGTCAGATATTAGTGTAGAATCAGAGAAGAGTACTCACACTTATCTGAAAAGGCTATTAAAATGCTTCTTCCCTTGCCTACTACATTTCTGTGTGAGACCAGATTTTCTTGATATTTTTAATCAAAATTAAGATATCACAACAGATGGAATACAGAAGCAGAGAGAATTCAGCTGTCTTTATTAAGCCAGATATTAAAAGAGATTTGCAAAAGTGTAAGATAATGTCATTCTTCTCACTAATTTTTTTTTTGGTTTGGAAAAATATAGAAATTAGGTAAAAAATGTATGTTATTTATATTAACATAGAATAAGCTTATTGTTATTCTGTTTAAGTGAATTAATAAATTAATACATAAACTTTTTCAGGTTTATTTTCTAAAATAGCATATGTTTAAGTATATAATCAAAAGACAAAAATGGTCTTTGGGGTTTTCAATAATTTTTAAGAGTGCAAAGGGGTCCTAAGACCAAAACTACTGCTCTTGACTTCTTGCCTGCAAAGACCTGAAGTATTTGCCATATTCTCTCTTCTTATCTGAGTTTTTGTTTCTGTACCTTTCTGGGTATTTTTGTCCTTCTATCACTCACCCCAGTGAGACAGTAGTGGAAAATGGAGGCTGGCCAGTTATTTTATTTCTCCAAACTGTATAAACAGCAGGTCTCAGGCTCCCCCTAAACCTTCATTTTGGGAAAATAATTATCTAGTTTATTCAGACCATTAAATATACTAAGTTATTGGCTCTGACTCATGCCCCTATCTCTTTGAACTAATGCAGTTTATATTATAATGTCATGTCAACTTAACCATTTCCCCCTCAATTAGTAAAGGCTATTCTCCTGGGAAGGTTACAGATCTTATTTTCTTCCCAGAAAGCTAACCATGACCTTATCACCTTTCTGATTTAAAGAGGTGGGATATCTTTAAAATTTCAATGCCTGTAAAGTTTTCCTTAAGAAACTCAAATAGAATCATCTACTGACATGTCTGATAATTTTCTGAAGTAATAAGAAGAGGACAAAGATGGATACATCCTTTTAAAAGGGAACCTTTATCATGGTAGCATGGCTTCATCTCTTTCTGCAAAACTTGAAAGACTGTGTTCGGTAATTTATGTTAATGCTTTATTTTCGAAGTTTTCTTTCTTCCATAAGCTCCTCAGACTTTGACCAAGAACTGACCTTTCCCCTCTTTGAAATTTACCCTCCAACCTGCCCCCCCTCCCTCCAGGCTGGCTCTTCATTAGGGAAGACATACCCTCATATGGGAGACATACCCTCACATTGCTATGCCTTGCGCTCTGGTGGCAGGCCTCCCTGACAAAAATCAAAGAGCTGCTAGTGGCAGAAGGATGAACTCTGTGATCTCAGCCCCGTAAAGAGAAGCATCCCCAGAGAGAGGTTCAATTCATGTCAGAGTTAAATCTTAATTCATCTGAGAGCTGAGAAGCAGTCAGGCTTTTGAATATTTTTATTGAGAAACATTTTCCAAATCACAGATCAGATTAATATTTCAGTTACTTCTTTGAATGAATCTGGACCAAGGCAACAAACAAAATCGATGGATCATGGGCACTGTGATTTAGAAAGAAGTTTTTAGAGTGTTTTCAACAGTTTCTGCTACATTTTTTTTTTCAGGTTGAGTAGCAACATGGTCTAAACTCCTGTTCCCCTTTCTTTTTGCTTTATTTTTAATCCCTTCCTCCCTTTTTCCTATCCTCTTTCCCCCTTCCTTTCTTTCTTTCCTCTTTCTTTTTCTTTTTTTTTTTAAATTTATTTATTTTTATGATAGTCACAGAGAGAGAGAGAGAGAGGCAGAGACACAGGCAGAGGGAGAAGCAGGTTCCATGCACCGGGAGCCCGATATGGGATTCGATCCCGGGTCTCCAGGATCGCGCCCTGGGCCAAAGGCAGGCGCCAAACCGCTGCGCCACTCAGGGATCCCTTCTCTTTCTTTTTCTTTCTTTCTCTCTTTCCTCTCTCTATCCCTCCCTCCATCCTTTCCCTTCCTTCTTTCCTTTCATTCCTTCTTTCTACTCTTTCCAGAAATACATTGCTTTTAAGAACAACTTCTTGCTTAACACAATCTAATTTAATGCAACTGCACTTAGGATTTTTGAATGTGTCAATGAGAACAGATATTCTCAGAGATTAGTCTTCCTTTGATTATTATTATATTAAGTACCATGCTACCCTAAATAAGATGGTGTTGCTAGTGCTACAACCTGTCTTAAAGTGGCAATGAGTCAATATAATTCTGGGTTAGAAAGGGCTGAGTTTAATTATGTGAAATGTTGAAAGACATACAACTAACCTTCACGAGAAATGGAATGTGACCTCAAATTAAATAACATTTATTGAGCACTTAAATGTGTTAGTCACTATTCTAAGTTATTTGCATGTATTAAATTATTTAACCATTAGAACCGCTTTATAAGGTCAGGACTTTTATTGTATCCATTTAATAGATGAGGGGATCAAGGCATTGTGAGTTTTACAACTTTATACAAGCATATTAGTAAGTGTCAGAATTGAGATCAGGATGCAGACAGTCTGGCTGTAGAAAATGTGAATTCAACCATCACACTACAATTCCTCTGTAGGTAGTAAAATATAACATAAAGAAACAATATTGAATTCTGTTAGCAACTTCTGGAATTTCCATTAATTCTTGCATTTAATTGTAGTGAGTTATTTTCCTTTCCCTAGAAGTAAAACAACTGAAATATTTGTGCCTTAGTATGTGTTGTTCCCTAATCTGGAATGAACGGGCTTTCATACTATTCAAATTCAACCCATTCTTCAATGCTCATTTCAAACTTCATTTTGTCCATAAAACTATAGTGCCTGCCTGTGTCTCAGGTCGTGATCCTGGGGTCCCAGGACAGAGCCCCTCAGGGGTCCCTTCTCAGTGGGGAGTCTGCTTCTCCCTTTCCCTGGGCCCCTCACCCCCCTCATGCTCTGTTTCTCACTTTCTTGCTCTCTCAAATAATTAAATAAAAATCTTAGGGAAAGAAAAAAGCAGAAGCTTCCAGAGAACTTAAGTGTTAGAATGGAACACAGGATGTCTAGTATAACTTCTACTTAAATCAGGGCATTACTAAGACATTAGCTTCCGGCTAAAAACGTGCAGTTACAAGGTGCCCAATATCTTCTCTTTCCAAACTTCTTTTTTTTTTTCTTCCCCAAACTTCTATTTAGCTAGTGACTCTGACCATCTTAAGCTAGACCAACACCTTGTTTTTCTGACTGAAATTTAGCATGCTTCAGCTCTTTTTAAAATTAATCTTATTTGTTCATATATTTATACTTTCAGTAGTAACTTACCAGAGGGTTTTTTTTAATGCACCACTCTCTTCTAGATGCTAGAAGAGAAAGTAATAAAGGCATGGATTTTGTTTTAAAAAAATCAGATGCTTTTGGGATACCTACCATAGATGAGGAGACCAGGGAATGACAGCAAACCTTTGGTTCAGATGTGAAGAAAAAACAGAATTTAGCCATTTGGAAAAGAGGAGAAAAAACACTAGAAGCAGATGAAGTACCTGAGGCATAGAAAAGCTAAGTCAGTTTTCCAAAATCACAAGGCTAGTAACTGGGAGAATTGAAATTCGAGTTGGCATTTTCACTCCACAGTTGATGCTCTTAAATTAGGGTAATGAAAGCGTAGCATCATATTCAGGGAGTCGTAAGTAATTATTTAAGGCTGGAGTGTGGGATGTGTTAAGTGGAAGGGTTGAGATGGTGGTAAAATGAGTCAGAAGAGTTAGGCAGGGGCCAGATTGTGATGAGTTTGGGAGGTGCTGCCAATATGTTTGGATTGTATTCTCGTTTGCTGTTTCTTCTAACACGGAAAGAGCCATTTGAGTTTGTCCTCGTGTTACTGATTTGGCTTTCTCTAAGGTCAGTTTGGTTTTCTCCTGATGCAATTACTCATTTTTACACTGTTGTTACTTTTAAAAGTTATTTGATGATTTGTCTATTTTGTAAAGAATTTGCCAGCTTCATTTTCTTGTCCAACTTCACCTCAGAATATTGCCTTCTCATGACTCCCTGCTTCTGCTTTATAGAACTCATCTTTTTAGATTTTTTTTGGTACACCAAATAAATGTTTTACACAGTATTCTTATGTTTTGTGTAGGAAGAAATTTCAGTTATGCTCTTATTCCAAGTTTTTAGGGAATTGTGCTTTTCTCTTGTGACTCAGTATTTTTTGGATATTTATATAATACATAAATATTTATAATAAATAAATATGTGAATACTTAAATATATATGAAATATATATGTACATAATATATACAACTATATATATTTGTTTATCTGTCCTTGAACTCAGGAACAAATAGACAGCAGTACAGGTCTATACATGTCTGTAAATTTAGTTCTCTTAACTGTATATTTTAGCCGTGATAAGATTTGCACCTAGATCTGTCCGTGATTTGAAAGTCAAGATTTATGGTCTCCAGTCCAGTCTTTATTGCACAGGGGATCATTATTTAGTGTGGGATTTTTCTCCTCATTTTAATTTCAGGGCTTCTAACTATTCCGGAGGGTCAAATTAATCTCTGGTTGCCATTTGTTTGCCATTTTGTATGTGTTAGGAGAAAAGTGTTGTTCAACGGTCAAATGATTTGGGGAAATGCAGTGTGCTACTTTCCCTTCTTGGAAATGCACTATGAAGTACCTGGAGAAGCCCTATATATAGCAAAGAAGCTTGTTAATCATTCTTTTTAAAGCCAGTATTTGTTAAACTTACTTTCAAGAAACATCCTTTTTTTTATATGTTTATGAACATTCTTTGGACTACTCTAATTTGGTAAATGCTATAGAATGAATTAAACCTACCTCCTATAGACTTTGTTAGGCTGTCAGCACTGAAACAGCCTGTCTGTTTCAGTACTTATTTGCAATGCTTTTCCTTAGGTAGCTATATCCAGATTCTACACAACAGTGCCTCTATCTCCCATCACTTATCATATTGTATATATTTTAACTTTTTTTTTTGCTGACATATAATTTACATACAGTAAAATTCACTCTTTTAAAAATGTTTAAGTTCTATGTTTGGCAAATGCATATAGTCATGTAACTACCACTACAATCAAGATATAGAACCATAGAGAATATCAAAAACTTAAGTGTCTAAATGGATGTGTAGACAGGGGTATTGATGAGATTTACTGACCTCAGAAGGTGTGCCTTTTATAGTTGAAGTATGTTCTCACTAATTTATTGGTAAATACAGGCTCTGTATCTTCATCTTAGAGAATAGAAGGCAGGCCGAAGTCTTTTATTTTAATGATACATGCCACCCTGTTTTAGGAATGGGATTTTGAGATATTCAAGGATGTTATTTTTTTCCCATCCATCCCTATGGATGGAGAAATTCTTAACATTTCTCTTCCCAACTCTTCCCTCTCCACTCACCTTAAAGGGTTTGTTTAATCTGGTGTGTGTGTGTGTGTGTGTGTGTGTATTATAATGAGAAAACAAGAGGAATCTATTAGATACTGTGTGTTTTCTCATGCCAACAGCAATCACAGTATTTTTTAAATATTAAAATATTGAAATGTGAGATATTCTTATACTTCTCATCTTCACAATAGCGTTCAGTAAAATTTGGGCAAAGTCTATATTTAATGAATGCTTCCTCGTTGATTGAGTGGTTGGGTGATTTGTCAACTATTGTGCAATACTAGACAGTCATATTGGAGTGATGTTTACTTTTTGACTTGGGGATATTTTTGATGCTAAGTACAAAATGTTGCTGTGCCATTTTGAGAGGCAAATTCTAATGTATTTCTTCTGATAATCTGATACTATCATCTGGACCGTATTTACCCTGTATAATTCTTTTCTTTCAGCTCAGTATGACATACTCGTTTTTAGTACAAGATAGGTCATGTTTATCTGTTGCACTGTCTATGGTCCAGTGATCTCTTTGTAGTCTAAGGGGAACTGTATGAAAACTGAACTGTGTCAAGGAGACTAAGAGTGTTAAAGTTCACCAAGAAATCAAGATGAGCCTTTGCAGAAACAAGAGGGAGTTAAAATTAGTATGAATTGATTTCCTACCCCCTTTGCAGAAATTGTTCTCACATGTTGAGAGCCCCTTGGCCATTTATGTTATGCTCTGTGTTATGGCTGTGACATGACTATGCCAGAGGATGGCCAAGGTCAACAATGTGACCTATTTTTATTTTTTCTTAATAGGAAAAAGTTGCCATTCTTTTCCCACACTGGCAGTCTTTCTGTGTGTGTGGCTTTGCAGACTCCTTTTTGTGAACATTTCACATCTTTTCCTTTGATTAAGCTTGTTAGATTTCAGACCTCCTTGAACTTTAAACTTCTCATTTCCAGCTTTTCCAGTTAGATGTTCTAAATCTAGTGATCTATTATACAGTATTATTAACTTATCTTTTGGCAGCTTTATAAATTATTTTGGAAATATATTTTTCTTAAAGCAGTAAAACAAACACTGGGTAAACATTTTAAACTACTTTCTACTTAAAATTAGAAATTTTATTTACGGATCTGCATTCTCTGGGGGAAAAAAAGAATGCATTTGTTGTGTGGATACTTTATGCATCTCAATTTGCAGGTTTTCTTGAACTCCAAGGCTACATTACAAAGAAGCTTTAGTTTGTTGATTAAATCTGTGGCACTTCTTGCCTTATGCATGCATCTACCTGAATGGATTAAAAATAACATACAGGCACTATGGAAACAACAACAACAAAACTTGTAGTACAATATGAAGTATTTAGGAGAAATTTGATGCAGTGTAACATAATTAAAATTTCCTTTTGAAAATGCCCAATTAACTCAATGTTCCAACTCACTTTCTGTGTGTGAACAAAACCAAATACTGTTAGAATTGTATGTTAGGAAATACTGCTGTGAGTTTCAGTCAAGATGGCAACTTAGGTGATATGAAATGCCACCAATCTCCTGGAGCCAAACACAGAGGATGTCAGGAAAAAAAAAAAGAAAATAATTTAAACATATATTTGAATGTTAATCCAGGACATGGGGAGCTTAGTTGCCAGAAATAAAGACTGGAATCAGGCAGAAGGGTGAGCTGATACTGAAGTTGAATGTCTCATGGGGCATCTCTAGCATTGATGCCTGGGTTTAATATCTATGAGGACGGGAGATGAGGAATTGGATCCATGCCCCAGGAGTACAGAAACTGAGCTATGAAGGGGTGGCTGTGCTGGGGAAACTGGAAATGGGGGGAAAAACTGTCTGCTAGCTTGGAAGCAGTAAGAAACTGGCATTGTCTAGTGCCTTGGGTGGGAAAAGTCAAGAGCTAGCGTACATAACCCCGTCTGTGCTTTGAGTAATTATGGAATCCAAATTCACACTGACTACAGTAGGTGATAGAACAGTAGGTAAAATCATTACAAAAAACACTGAACCATAGCTGAAGATAAAATATCTTAAGAAGTAGAAATCATAAACAATATGAAGAGATTTTAATGTAAGTATGCCAAAAATGTAAAAGAGATAACAGAAAGAAGAGGAAAACATAAAGCTTGAATAAGAATATATGAAAGAAGAGTATTTTTAAATTTTTTAAAATGAAATTATAATTTATGTACAGTAAAACTAACCCTTTTTGGTACATAGTTCTCAAGTTTTGGCAAATATACACAGTTGTGTAACCACTATCACTATAATCGAGATATAAAATATAATGTATTATATCTCGACTACAATATATATTTTATTCATTTAATAATATGTATTATAATTTATTTTATATCTTGACTACAGACACACACACACACACACACACACACATTGGGGGTTATTTATGAAATAAGCACCAAATATTTCCATGCCCCCTTTTGTAGCCACCCGTACTTCTAACCCCAGGCCCTAATAACAATTGATCTGTTTTCTGTCCCAGTGGTTTTGGCTTTTCTAGAATGTCACGGAAATGAAGGTATACAGTATACACAGCCTTCTGAATGTAGCATCTCTCACTTAGCATCATGTATCTGAGATTCATCCATGTTGTTACATGGATGAGGAATTCATTCCTTTTTATACTGAATATTATTCCATTGTATGGAGTCACTGCATCATTTTTGTCTAATCATATTCAGTTTTTAGCAATTATTAATAAAGCTGCTATAAACATCTGTATATAGGTTTTGGTATGAACATAAATTGTCATTTCACTCAGATAAATACCTAGGAGTTAGAAGTATACTTAGTAACCTTTGTAAAAAACTTCCAAATACCTTTGAAAAAGGCTGTTAACAATTTGCATTTCCACCAGGAACATATGAGGGATTCTGGTCATTCTGCATCCTACCACCAATTTGTAATATCAGACAAGACCTTTCAGCATGATTTTGAACAGGAAGAATGAAGGCATCTTCACTTAATTTCTGAATTTGGAGCAAATTATTCACTGTTTCAGTAGTATGTACCATGTTAATTATTGATTTTTCTGTAATTTTTCTGTAAATGTCCTCTATTAAATTAAGAAAAGAAGGAAATTCCCTTCAACCCTGAGTTTGGTGAGAACTTTTTGCTTGATTGCTTGCTGAATCAATCACATTTGAATGTTGAATTTCAATAAATTTCTTTTCTGCATCTACTGAGAAGTTAACATCTTTTTTTCATGTTTTAGTCTGTTAATATGGTGAATTACATTGATTCCTTTACAAATATTTAACCAATCTTAAACTCTTGGGATAAGTCTTATTTGGTCATGAAGTATTGTCCTTTCTTTGCATTGCTAGATTTAATTTGGTGGTATTTTGTTGAGGATATTTGTGTCTCTGTTCAGGAGGAACACCGATAATTTTCTTGTCATCTATTTGCATGACTTTACTGGACTCATAAAATAAATTAGTAAATGTTTTCACCTCTTCCATAATATGGAAGGAATTGTACCAATTTTATATTATTTATTCATTAGTTATTTGGTAGAAGTTGCCAGTGGATCTATCTGGCGTTTTCTTGGTGAGGAGATTTGTAACTACAAATATAATATCTAATATAATATATAATAATAATATAATAACAGATATTATAGTAGTTTTTAGTTTGTCTAGTTCTTGAGTGAGCGTTGACAGTTTGTAGCTATAATATGATCTATCCAGTCAAATTTATGGGAAGGGTTCATAACATTCTCTTATTGTCTTTTTAATGTTTCTGGTAGTGTCCCTTTATTCAAAATGGATCATCTTAATCAGCCAACTGGAAAATCAGAAAATAAAAATCTACTAATTGAAATTAAAAGGTTAAACAGCAAATTAAATACACATGAAAAGAAACAGTGAATTGGAAGATATGAGAGGAAGAAAGTCACTAACTATAACAAATAAAAAACCAAATATGGGAAATATGATAAAGAAGTTGAAACATGGAGGACAGAATGATAAGCTTGAATGTCTGTCTTGTAATGTATGTCTAGTAAGAAGTCCAGAAAAGGAGAATAGATAGAATGGAGAAATAGAAAATTTTAAATACTTAATATTCAGTAATTTTCTAGAGATTAAAAAAGAAAAAAAAAGAATCCACTGTTTTGAAGCCCATTGAGTCCTAAGTAGGAAAAATAAAAACAAAATATATACCTAGACATTTTGAGGTAAAATGTCAGTACATCAAAGTACTAAGAGAAAGAAAATAACTTTCATCTTAGAATCTGTAACTCTGATAAATTATCATCCAGGATTAAGTATGAAATAAAGACATTTTCAAATATTATTAATACATATATTATTAATGGAATATATACATGTTCTTGCAGAAAGAACAATTATAAGAAGGAAATTGAATCCAAAACAAAACATGTCATGTAGGAGGAAATAATAAGCAAATAAATGTATAACTATATTGATTTATAAAAAGGAAAGATTTGTCTGAGGAGAGAAATTATTTTAAAGGAGAAGATAACAATCACATAGATAATAGGAGGAAATGTATGGAGCTAAAATTTATTGAGTTTCTTATACTATTTAAAAAGAGGATAGGGTTAGAAACTAGGTAGAGCAGGCTTAGTTAGAAATAAGTATACTTTAAAATTTTTAAATAAAATCTTTTAGTTTAAAAGAGGAGAAGGTGACAAAAATTAAAAATTTAAAAATTTAAATTCAAATCTTTTAATTTAAAAGAGAGGAAGGTGATAATTAAAGCAATAGAAACAGAAGGCAAACTTTCCAGGCCAGTGGAGAAAATTAAAGGAATAAACAGAATTTGATGAATAGGAGGTGGTCAGAAAAAATAAAATTAGGTTTAATAAAAGTTATAATAAATAAAAAGAAAAAAGTTTTAAAATATAGGACATATATCAGCAATAGCATTAAACACTAATAAAATATCCTTTTAAAAAGATCTTTATTTATTAGAGAGAGAGAAAGACAGCATGGGGGGAGGGGAGAGGAAGAAGGAGAAGCAGATTCCTGGGTGAGCCCGGAGCCCAAAGCTAATGGGGCTGGATCCCAGAACCCTAAGATCATGACCTGAGCTGAAGGCAGGTGCTTAACTGACTGAGACACCCAGGTGCCCCCAAAATAAACTTTATTACTGAAAGAGAAGTGGTATAAATTATGAAAGCAAATGGCATAAAATAAAAATTCTTAAATAATGATGAAGGTGCATCTGCAAATCTTAAAAGAAAGCTGGTGTTATAATTTTAATGTTGGGAGAATCAGATTTGAAGGAAGGCAGTGACGGTATGTCAGTTATTTGCCTAATGTCTCTTAACACCAATTCGGCTCTTAACTTGTGCTCTGTGACACTGGTACTGGGATTCTGCAAACTACATTTCCCAGATGCTGTCCAGCTCTGCCAACAGATGGCACTAGAGAAAGTAAAAGGGATTAGGGACAACCCATTCTTTCTCCAGCAGTGTCACTGAGCTTCTGCTTCCATCCTCTTTCAGTGCACCCAGAACCAGCCTGGTCACATTTGTTTTATTAGCAGCCTGTGCACCACTTTCACAGGGCAGCTGCTCTGAGCTTCTAGGTTCTCTAGTCTATTCCTTCCCTGAGTTCTAGAGATAGTAACTGCTTTTCACAGTTACCGCCAGGCTATCCCAAATTATTCAGCTCTCCACCATTTGTGCAACAGATTCTCTGCATAGTGTGGTTTTCTTTTCTTTCCTGATGGAATCCTGATGCCATACATCAGGATAGAAAAGAAAGAAAGTGACTCATGCAGTGATTATCCATCTGAAAGACAGAGGTCAATATCCTTTATTTAGGTGACAATAGTATCTGAAGATACAGGCAAGGGCCTGCTGAAGAATACTGATCATTTATATGTAGCATACCCCTCAATTTGGGTTTGTCTAATATTTTCCTATGATCAGATTGAGGTTATACATTTTCTGGCAAGAATACCATAGAAGTGATGTTGTGTTCTTTTCAGTGCATTCTATCAGGAGAGACATGAAGTGATATGTTTCATTTAAGTGATGTCACCTTTGAAAAGTTAAGGTAGTGGTTAGGTAGTATCTGCTAGGTTTCTCCACTGTTATAGTGGAAGTTTTTGACATTCCCATCTACAAAACTTGTGGAGAACAGCAATCTAAAAAATATTTTGAGTAGGGATCCCTGGGTGGCGCAGCCTTTGGCCCAGGTTTGGCGCCTGCCTTTGGCCCAGGGCGCGATCCTGGAGACCCAGGATCGAATCCCACATCGGGCTCCCGGTGCATGGAGCCTGCTTCTCCCTCTGCCTGTGTCTCTGCCTCTCTCTCTCTCTCTGTGACTATCATAAGGAAATAAAAAAAAATTAAAAAAAATATTTTGAGTATAGAAGAATTTAAAGATATCACTAAAAATTCAATCTTATAGACATAATACAGGCCCTGCTCCCTAAAAAAGATGTGCTTTCTATTCAAATGCACATTAAAAAGCACTAAAATTGGTGATATATTAAGCTACTAAAAAGTCTCTATAACTTCCAAAAACATGATATCATATAAATCATATGGCCTGATCTTAATGCAATGTAATTAGAAATAAAGAGATGTTGGGGTACCTGAGTGGCTCAGCCAGTTGAGCATTCTTGGTTTTGGCTTGGGTCATGATCTCAGGGTCCTGAGATCAATACCCATATCAGGCCCCGCACTGGGTGTGGAGGCTGCTTAAGATTCTCTCTTTCTCCCTCTGCCCCTCTCCCCTCTTCTTCTCTCTCTTCCTCAAAAAAAAAAAAAAAAAAAAAAAAAGAAGAAGAAGAAGAAGAAGAAAGAAAGAGACATTGAAAACAAACAGGAACAGCACTTCTAAATAATTCATTGGTTAAGTATTATATTATAATTTACCTTATAAAATATTTAGAAGCAAACAACAATAAAACACACTATATTAACACTTGCATGATATACCTGGAGGGTAATTTATCATGTTAAATAGACATTTGAGAAAATAAGGAAAATTGAGTGATTGAGTTAATTTTTTTTAAAGCTAGACTACAATTAAATTTTCATTTTCTCAAATGAAGAGTAAAAAAATGGAAAAAATAGAAACAACCAGGAATTAATTACACAGAAAGCAAAGAAACAACATAAATTACCAATAAAGGCAAAATGTAGATTTTTTGCAAATAACAAATATGAAGAAAATTGATCAAATGAAAAAGAGAGACAGTGCAAATAAATTGCATAGAATAAAAAGCAACATCAGTACAGTTTTTGTAGAATTGAAAAAAAATCATAAATACTAGAATAACTACACTCAATAAATTTCAAGACCTAAAATAAATGGAGACTGTTGTAGAAAAAAATATAAATTCCAATATTCTTTAAGACACTACAAAAAACAAGAAATTGATTGGTTAAAAATTTCTCCTCTCCTACTACCTAGCCCAAAAAGGAACCCAGCTGAAGTTGTTCTGAATTTCACTAAAATTTCAAAGAATCAATAATGCATATCTCAGAGTTTCAGAGAAAAAATTAAAAGAGCCAAAGTTAGCCAACCTAAGTTTGATATTAGTACAAGCTGACACAAAAACCAGATAAGGACAATATGCAAAAACACAATTAAAGATTAATAAATACACTTAAGAAAATAGAAGCTAGGGGCACCTGGATGGCTCCTTCAGTTAAGCATCTGCCTTCGGGTCAGATCAGGGTCCTAGGATCCTGGGATCAAATCCCTTGTGGGGTTCCTTGCTCAGTGGGGAGTCTGCCTTTCCCTCTCCCTCTGCCCGTCCCCTTGTTTCTTCTCTCTCTCTCTCTCTCTCTCACTCACTCTGTCAAATAAATTAATAAATAAATAAAATCTTTTAAAAAGAGAAAAGAAAATAGAAGCTAAATCACAAACAAAATGCTTGCAAATTAAATCTTGGAATATTTTTAAACAATTTACTTTGATGAAGTATGGCTTATTATAGGAATAAGAAAGAAATATTTAGCATTATATTTATTAATGAAATATTCCACATTAGCAAGTTGTAAAAAATGTGATCATCTCAATAGGAATAGTAGAAAGATGTATTTATGATAAAAAGGCTACTAGTTGTAGGTGGTAATGTCTTAGAACTGGTAAAATGCTAGAAGCAGTTTCTTTGAAACCCCTTAAAGGATGCCTTCAATATCTGTTCTCTCTACAGTAATATAATTACTGGTTTTTAGAGTGGGCCCATGGAAGCCTATATGGCCCAGCTTCTCTGTCAAATGGGTATAACTATGTCCATTTTGGAAGTGTTTTGGGAAATGATGTATGTAATTTTTAAGGTAAATCTTTAAAGGGAGGGAACACATCTCATTTTTTGACTGTTAGGCTTTCCTGCCTACTGAGTTGGACATGTAGCTATGAATCATCCAGCAACATGTAGATGACGGCAGCCCCCTAAAAATGGCAGAGCAATCCAATAAAATCATGTTGGTCTCTGACACCATGGAGTCATTATACCACTTCTTATAGGTATTTGAGTTTATTTAAACCACTGATTTTCTTTAAATCCCTGTTATAGCTTTTAAACTTAAATTCTTACTAATGTGCCTGTTTTTGCTATTTCCATTCACTATTTTAGTGGAGGTTTTGGACAGTGTAATAGAAGAAAAAGTAATAACTGGTATAATTTCTAGTAAGACACAAAATCTAAGACAATCTTCAGACAAACCAGTTAAACCAGTAAAAAAGATCAGTTAGGTAATTATTTATAAGACCAATAGGAAAACATTAAAATTATACCATAAACCCATAATAACCCAATTGAAAGTTATTAAGAAAAAGCGGTTTCATAATAAGAGGAAACCCCAGAAGTGCTCTAACACTAAATGAAATAAAATAATCAGTGATTATTATAGTGAAAATTATAAAAGAATACCAGATTATTTTAAAGTACAGAACAGGAAACCAATAAATGAACCAGTAGATTATATTCACAAATGAAAAGATTTAAAAAGGAAAAATATTAATTATTATTCAATATAAACAAAACCTTTTCTAAAAGCATATTTTGTGGAGTTTGATAAGCCAAATCCAAAAACCTTTTGGAAGTTCATGGTTATATAATATACCAGATATGTAGGAAAGTACTGAAATATGTTTGGAAAGAAAACCCAACAACATAAGGATAATAGTTAATTCTGAAAAGGAGGAATGGAATTGAAAAATATTAAGCGTTTCCACCTGTGTCTATAACATTTTCTTTTTAAAATATCTGCAGAAAATGTGTCAAAATATGTTTATCCATTTTAGGTGTTGAGTTTCAACATGTTTGTAATATTATTCTCTCTCCTTTTCGAGATATTTGGAACATAAAAAGAGAAATTCTGGCTGCAATGTATAAAAATCTTTACAATTTTATAACTTCAAGACTTCTGGGTGGTCATTGACCCATAATTGAATTGTGGAAATCCAAATTTTAATACAAGTCAAAATTTAACTCTTACATGTGGCCGTTTGGGATCCATCATGCATAAATTAAATTGGTCTTTCTACCAATTCTTCCAGGATTTAGATGTGAGAATCTGAGAACATGTGGGTCAGGGCAACACCCTAAGTATGGCAGGACTGTCAGATACAACCACGCTGGTCTCTGACACCAGGGAGTTATTGTACTAGTTCTCACAGTTATTCCATTTTATTTTAACCACTTTTTTTTTTAAATCTCTGTTAAAGCTGTTGAAATCAAATTCTTCCTAAGTCATTTTTACCACTTCTATTCACTGTTTTCCTTTCCTTATTTGCTATCTCTATTTGCTATCCTTTCAGCATAATTCCTTGTCAATACATACTTCTTCATTAAAAATGAATTTAGAGAAGAGGCAGCACTGTGTTTGGATCTGTATTTTCAACTACTTTTTTTCTTTCTTTTTAAAATCGGGTTTACATTTCAAGTCATGCCAATTTTTCTGGTATTGTGATATTAGTTAACATTTGGATTGCTTCTAGTGCCTTGTGAATAACTTTGAAATAAACATATGTGTTCTTTTTTTTTTATTTTAAAGAACTATTTTTTAATTTTTATTTATTTATGATAGTCACAGAGAGAGAGAGAGAGAGAGAGAGGCAGAGACATAGGCAGAGGGAGAAGCAGGCTCCATGCACCGGGAGCCCGATGTGGGATTCGATCCCGGGTCTCCGGGATCACGCCCTGGGCCAAAGGCAGGCGCTAAACCGCTGCGCCATCCAGGGATCCCAACATATGTGTTCTTTATAGGTTTTTCGCATTTAGGAGTATGACCTTATTAGATATATCCAAAAAGCAGATTATTGGGTCAAAGGTTTGAATATTCTTAGAACTCTTTATTTGAACCAAATAGCTTTTTACCTGAAAAATTCTATTAATGTGGCTATCTCAAATGACTGATATTACTAGATTCATTATACAATTGCTGACATAGTATACAGTATTTGAGAAAATACCTGATAATTTAATCAAGTATATCTTTATTACTCAAATTTTCATTTGTTTGACACCAAATTGATTATTTTCATATGTGTGTTAAATAGTTGACTCAATTTTGGGGAATTTTCTACTCGTTGCTTTTAATAAAGGGTTAAATAGAATCATAGTGTTTCATTAACAATTGCAGAATTTCTTTCTATAAGTTATTAATCCTTTTTTATGTTTACTGCATGGTTTCCCCAGTTTTAATTTTAGTTACATTTTAAACTATAGTTTAAGTATTTTACATAGTCACATTTTTTCATTTTTCTTCTGTGATTGTTTTCTCTAATCTCCAAGCTTATAAAATCCTTTCCCTTCTAATAAACATTTTCATATTTTCCAAACATTTATAATAGTAGCATTTTCTAAATTTTATAATTTATTGGATATCTCTTAAAGTGATATATCAAGTGGAATTTTGAAATCAATTTTTTAAAAAGTCAAGCAATTGTGCCAGTAGCACTGGAACACTGTTCCTTTTTCCATTAGTACATTGTCTAATGAAAATTTATTGTTTTTTTCTGATTACATAAGTGAAAAGGTATTACTTTATTTTTCCATATTATTTCTATGTTATTAAACGTTATTTCATAATGTGGGTTTGATTTTCTCTGTACTATTTTACTGGATGCATGTGGAATATTTTTTAAGTGATTTCCTCTATAATATGACCATCACACTCCAGGAAGAGAGTTCTTTTTTGTATGATATGCTTCAATATCCAGAAAACTAGAGTGTAAGATAATATACATGCATAATGACTTAATAAAGACTTCTTTTAAAATGAACTGTTTGATTCATTTTGCTAAAAATGTCAATAAAAAGTTTGTTTTCTCTATATGTCTTGTTTATTTTTATTTTTATTAAAAAAAAGTTTGCTCCTAAGTGTTGTGTCTTTTTGCTCCATTTAAAATAGAATCTTTTGGGATCCCTGGGTGGCGCAGCGGTTTGGCGCCTGCCTTTGGCCCAGGGCGTGATCCTGGAGACCCGGGATCGAGTCCCACGTCGGACTCCCGGTGCATGGAGCCTGCTTCTCCCTCTGCCTGTGTCTCTGCCTCTCTCTCTCTCTCTCTCTCTCTCTCTCTCTGTGTGACTATCATAAATAAATAAAAATTAAAAAAAAATAAAATAGAATCTTTTAATTCTATCTTCCAGTTTGCTTTTGCTGACGGGTAGGAAAGCTATTGTATTTTAAAATGCTTATAATGATCTCTTTTAATAATATTGATACTTTTTGTTGTTTTTCGTGGAGTTCTTTGGTAAATAGTAATCTTAACTAAAAGAAAAAAAAAACTCCTTTTCAAAATGTATGTCTCATTATTGTCCTTATCTGTAACTTCAAGGACAATGTTAAACATTGTCCTGAGCCATCTGTTTTTTTCGTTGACAGTCAAGAGATTTAATGCAGTATGTCACTCAGGAAGTATATTGGGTTAAGATAGTCTTTATTGTGTTGAGCAAGGATCCTTCCTTTCTCTAGTTTAGTAAAAGGGATTCACTTTTTCAAACTTTTAAAAATGCGTGGCAGAGTTAACTGTTAATATAATGCCTTTTAGCATTTAAGACAATTACATAGGTTTTATTCTTTTACCAGTAAATTATATAGACGTTATTTCCCACTCTTGCATTTGAGAAATGACCTACTTGGTCACTGAGTATTTTTCTCTTAATACATTTAAAATGCTTTGCTAATATTTTATTTAGGAGGTTTTTTGTTGTTGTTTTTTTTGCATTTCCAGTGATACATTCCAGTGGTTGTACTACAGATTTGTTTAATTTTTTGTTAAGTTGTAATATCAAGTTGTTTTTGCATTTCTTTACAAATTTCTTTATGTATTGATTTATTTATTTAGCCTAGAGAGTCCATCCTATCTTTATTCAAGTGCAACAATTATCCATTTGTACTTTAACATCAGGCTCTAAAAAATACATATAGATAATACATTGATACTTTGTGTATGACTGCTTGGTGCTATGACAGAAGAATGAGTAGTTGTGACAGAGAAAGTAAGGACACTATGGATAATATTTACCATCTGGCCCTTTAATGAAAAAGTTTGCTAGCCCTTACTTTACAGTTATCATTGGAGCAGGAATCCCGTGGCAACCCCAGTGATCTTTTCTGATGTTTCCTGTTAAATTAATTAAACAAGAAGGCCATGAGACTGAGATTGTTCTAATGCCCTGGTGGTATACTAAGCAAATCAAACCCTGAGCCTGTGAATGTCTCAGGGTTAGGAAATCTAAATTCTAAGGACGACCAATCATAAGCTAGGCTTTAAGCTACAGCTAATACAAGAATTTCCTTTCTTGGTTTCTGCACCTTCTCTATATGTCTTTCCCCGACTTTTCTGCAGAAGGTGCATAAAACCATTTCCGGTTTGGCACTGCCCTGTTTGAATAGAGTATTGCTCAAATAAATTCATAAGAATTTTAATATGTCTTGGGGGCGCCTGGGTAGTTCAGTCAGTTAAATGCCTGACTTTGGCTCAGGTCATATCTTGGGGTGCTGGGATTGAGCCCCACATTAGGGTCCATGTTCAATGGGGAGTCTACTTCTCCCTCTTCTTCTACCCCTTCCCACACTGGTGCTCTCTTTCTCTCTCAAATATATAAATAAATAAAAATCTTTAAAAAAAAGAATTTTAACATCCCTTGTGTTATCTTTTGACATCATACATCTCCTAACCCAACTCCATCAATGCAGTCATATCAAAATTGATGACTTTATCTTTGGTTGGCTGATTTTGTATTAAGTTATAATCAGGGAAGTAAGGGGCTGATAATTGTTATCTCAACTACTGTGTAACTCCAGAAGATAGGATTTAGCATATTCCAGAGAAGTAGAACATTGGAATACTAACTTTTTCTATAAATGTCACTTTTTCTTCTTTAATATTGTCACAGTTGGTACCACAATATTTAACCTTCCAAATTTTCATTATGTTTGTTATTATAATAATTATTTTGGTGGAGTCTTTTTTTTTAATTGATCGACATGTTTTTGTATAGCATTGCATATACACCCCTTTTCAGGTTCTCCTTCCCTCTTATTGACAGTAAACTTTTCAGCAGCAGTGGTGAATACCAAAACACACTGTCAAAGGGGGGCAAATACTGTCAATCTAGAATCCTACATTATTAATAGTTTCCTTCTATTCCTTTTGTTTCATTTCCTTTCTACTTATGTGATAGTTTGGTAGAGTGTGGGGCAGTCAGAACAATGGCTTCCCAAGGATGTCTATATCCCAATCCCTGAAATTTGTGAATATATTACCTTACATGGAAAAAGAGGCTTTGCAGGTGTGATTTAGGCTAAGATCCTGAGATGGGAAAATTATCCTGGATTATTCAGATGGGCTCAATCTAATCAAATGAGTCCTTAAAAGTGGAGAACCTTTCCTGGCTGAGGTCAGAGGAAGAAGTGAATGTGAAAGAGGGACATAAGAAACACAATATTGCTGATTTTAGAGATGGAGGAAGGGTCAAGAACTGCAAGATAATAAATTTGTATTGGTTTAAGCCACAAACATTGTGGCAACTTGTTATGGCAGCAATAGGAAATTAACAGAATATATAAAAATCTAGCTTGATTTTAAAAAAAAAGGCTCAGCAATACTTCATTATCTTTCTGCACTTATTGTTGCTCCTGAAAAGTTTACTGTCAGTCTAATTTTGTGTAGCACTTTTATGTGTTTGAAACATGATTAATTGGGGGGAGGAGCCAAAATTTCAGCTACATCTTATCAGAGTACCTCTTCAGCTATTGATCTTATCTAGAATACCTTAGTTTAAAATATATAACTTTGTTTTTTTTTATTTTTATAAATTAATTTTTATTGGTGTTCAATTTACCAACATACAGAATAACACCCAGTGCTCATCCCGTCAAGTGTCCCCCTCCGTGCCCGTCACCCATTTTGTTATTAACTTCTCAGTAGCAATTTTTCTTATTGCAATTAGAGAATATTGCCTGCATAAGTTCTACTTTTCAAAAATTAGAGGTTTTGTTTTGTTTTGTTTTTAGGCCTAAAGTATGATGGCATACTTCTGCAAATAATTTGTGGAACATGATATATAAATAACATATTCTCTATAACTTATGACATTTTGTATTACTCAGTTAAATCTTATCAATCATATTATTTAAATTATCTTTATTGGTTTCCTGGTCCACTTGATTCTTAAATATGATACATGTTCATTTCTTTCACTAGAAGTGTGTGTGTGTATGTATATATATATATATATATATATATTTAGCTTCTTGGTGTATGTATAATAGCTTTTGCTTTATGTGTTTTGATACTGTTCTTCACTGAATAAGGGTTGACTATTGTTATATCTTCAATGTAGATTGCTATTCATGATTTTCTGCCTTTATTAACTCTTTTGCCTAATTTTCAATTCATTTTGCTGTTTATTTTTTGGTGTCATAGGTAGTTGATTCCTTAAAAAAATTCAATGTTTCTTATTTAATGATAAGAATATACAGCTATGAATTTTCTCAAATATGCCTCTGTCTTTAACCCACAGAATTTGATATGACATGCTCAAATTCCCATTGAGTTGTAAAGAGCTTATATTTTTAACTGATTTTTTAGAAGAAACTCTTTTCTATTTCCAAGAGATTAGATTTATATTTTAAATTTAATTTCTTGTCTTGAAATATAATAAGAAAGTATGTTCCATCTACTTTCTTTAGTTTAATGGGATTTTGCTATAGGTCTTAGCATATAGGCAATTTGTAAAACATATCCCATGGACATTTGAAATGCATGTATATTCTATGTTCATTGGTTATAGAATTATTATATATTAATAAAGACAGACATTTATGATTAATTATATTTTGTATATCTACTTAATCTGATAATTTCTGAGAGAAAGATATAAAATATCTCTTTATGATTGAAGCTCTGTTAGTCCCTCCTATTTTCTTTACAGCAGAAAGAATAGTTTTAAATAACGATAAAATCCTTATATGGTTTTTTTTTGGTCATACTTAGAATAAAGTATAAACTTTTGCTGTTACCTTATCAAGTATTCTTTTAGTCTATAGGCTACACTTAGTTTATTCCTCAGAGACTTTGCACATGATACTGTAATTTTCTGGAATACTTCCACCTCCTCACCTCCCACTCGTTTACCTTGTTCTTGGCATCTTTGCTTGTCTGCCTACTTCTCATCATACATTTTCAGGTACTTAAATGTTCCTTCCTCCTATAAACCCTCTCAGAACTAAAATGGGTTCTTCTTTGAGGAAGAATAGTTTCTATAGTGAAATTCTTTTTTTTTTTTTTTTTTTCCTGCTAGCTATTGGCCTCAGCTTCTCTGAGCATAAAGATTGCTCTGTGACTTTTGGGGATATATATCTGCCAAGAAATGAGAACCTCTCAGGGAGTTATCCTTTCTTTCTTTATCTTTAAATTTCAGCACTTGGAACCAATATGCTCCTTTGCAATTTTAATCATATCTGTATCATGTCTTCCAGAAAATCCTAACATTTATTGCTTCTTTGATGGCCCAATTCATAGTTATATAGTGCTGCGAGACCATTATTATTTTGCATTTCTTTTCCTTTTAATTTATTAAGAGGTGAGAAGGTAAGGGAGGTAAATATGTAAGCAGACTTCATCATATAGAAATTCAAATTTTAAAAGCCATAAAACCCCTCAAGGAATGGGTATTGAATGACAGATATGGGCAAATGCTTTTCAGCCTATTTTGAGTAAATATATTAAATTTGATATACTTGTATTTTATATTAATTTGTTTCTTATTAATCAACACTCATTTATTTGGAATACATTTACTTGTTAATAGGAAATCATACTTTTAATATATTTTGTAGTTAAATTTGCTTGGCCCTTAAAGATATGAAAAGATGCTCAAATTTATTCATAATAAGAAAAATGCCAATTAAAATTACACTGAATTATTATTTCTCCCCTATCAGGTTGGCAAAAATCCAAAAGTTTGACAACTGTTGGCAAGGCTGTGAGGAAGCAGGCACTCTTATATATTGCTTGTGGTAATACAAAATGGTACAACCCCAATGGAAGAAAATTTGGCAGGATCTAACAAAACTATATAAGTATTTAGCCTTTGACCCAGAAAGCTCATTTCTAGGAATCCATCCCAAAGATACTCTGGAAAGACATGAAAAGACATATGCATAAGGCTATTTACTAGATCATTATTTATAGTAGCAAAAACTGGAAAGAACCCAAATACACATCAATTGGTGTCTGATTGAATATGAACTATTGTACATTCATACAATGGAAATATGTAGCTACAAAAACAAATGAGGAATATTTTTATATACACATATGGAATAATTCCCAGTATATATTTTAAAATGAAAAATAAAAATAAGTTGGAGAAAACTGTATGATTATCTATAGGTCAGAAAAAGAACATAGATATTGAAGATAAAAAATCTGTATACCCTATTTTATAGATTTCACTTTGTTCTCATGGATGTATTTTACTTAGAATTGAAAAAAATCAAATCAAAATAAAAAAATATAAAGTTAAAAATAAAATTAAAATGAAACAAATCTAACTGTATTGAATTGGTGGCATAACAACCCAGAAAATAATTAATGCAAGAGACTTTAAAATATAGTAAACTGATTGAACTATCTTAGTGGTTTATTTCCTGAAGACCATAGTGACAGAAAAAAAATTAAACTGTTTTCCATAATCTACTCTTGCTTTGTTGTTCTGTAATTCTCATGTATATGGATAGTAGGATAATGCAAGTACTTCAATGTCATTAGGAACTAGAAGTTTTGGTGTGGGAGACAAGAGATGTGGATATAAGATTAAGGAAGATAAAAATTCTGAAAGTCTACATTTGAATATGGGGATCCCTGGGTGGCTCAGTGGTTTAGTGCCTTTCAGCCCAGGGCATGATCCTGTAGTCCTGGAATCGAGTCCCACATCAGCCTCCCTATAGGGAACCTGCTTCTCCCTCTGCCTGTGTCTCTGCCTCTCTTTCTCTCTGTGTTTCTCATGAATAAATAAAATAAAATCTTAAAAAAAAGAAATATCAGTATGATGTCATACGTATTGTATCTTAAACCAAACCAAAAGCAAACATATTTTCTAGGTTTGTTTACTGAAGAGTTTGGGAAACAATAGGTAACCCAAGGGTAATAAGCACCCACCATGTCCAAAGTGTGGTCCCTAAGTACCAATTACCAATAAACAAACCAAGGCTCCTTTAAGAAATGGCTGAATCCACATCTGAAGCAGGAAAAAATCCAAGATAACCAGGAAACAGATACCTCCATGACCAGCTTTCAATAAAAACCTTGAATACTGAGTTTCTAGTGAGCTTCCCCAGTACATGATATTTTATGTGTGCTGTCACTTGTTACTAAGTGATTAATGTGTCAATCATTCAGAGAGGGCTCTTTCACTCTTGTGTTTGGTTTCCTCTAGACTTTACCCCATATGCTTTCTCCCTTGACTGACTTTTCTTTGTATTTTCTTGTAATAAATCATAGCCTTAAGTATGACTAAATGCTGAGTCCTATAAGTTTATCTAGTGAATCACTGAATCTGAGGGTGATCTTGGAGACCAAAACACAAAGATTCTAAATCTTCCCACCAGTCTATGGGAAATATATGGAATAAAGGAACATGTAAATGATACCACAGGGATGCAATTAGCAGAGGACAGAATGTGGAAAGCTTTATAGTTTCTTTAACAAATAAATTGCTAGAAAAGCAAAAAAAAAAAAAAAAGGAAGAATAATTCTATTAATTAAAAGAGATTTTTGAAACATTAAGAGAGGAAATGAATCAATGTTTGGGACTGTTTTTTTTTTTTAATTTATTTATGATAGTCACACAGAGAGAGAGAGAGAGAAGCAGAGATACAGGCAGAGGGAGAAGCAGGCTCCATGCACCGGGAGCCCGACGTGGGATTTGATCCCAGGTCTCCAGGATCGCGCCCTGGGCCAAAGGCAGGCGCCAAACCGCTGCGCCACCCAGGGATCCCTAGGACTGGTTTTAAAGTAATTCAGTGAGGGGCTGTGGAAGAGAGATCACAGTGGAATTATAGAGGAAACCAGATTTCTTATAAATTGATATTTGTTAAAATTTAGTAATGAGTTTAAATAAAGTTGCTATATTTTATTTTATTTTTTAAAGATTTTATTTATTTATTCATGAGAGACACACAGAGAGAGAGAGAGACAGAGAGAGACAGAGACAGAGAGACAGAGAGGCAGAGACACAGGCAGAGGGAGAAGCAGGCTCCGTGCAGGGAGCCCGATGTGGGACTGGATCCCTGGTCTCCAGGATCACACCCTGGGCTGAAGGTGGCGCTAAACCACTGAACCACCTGGGCTGCCCAAGTTACTATATTTTATAATAAAATTCATATGACAGTTGTTATAAAATCTTAATTAAATTTAAATTTAATAATAATTTGAAAACTAAAGATTTGAAATGGTATGTGCTAATATTTTAAGTATTTTTGCACATATAAGTTTATATGTCAGGTTCTCTCCAATTTTCCTTTTTTATAATTTTAACTGCTTTTAATATTAAATTTATACCTGCTTCATGTTTTTCTCTATACTGTAAGAAAAATATATATTAAAAGAAGAATCTGTTCCTTGGAGATTAATTTGAACCAGAGTTCTTTTCATCAGAAATTCTTTAATATGTGTATATAGTTTTCATTGCTTATTTTTGTTTTACGTTGATACTTCCTTTGCAACTATGCAATATTTTATATTTTAACAGAAAATTCCTTAAAAAATTCTGATTTTAAATAAATACCCACATTTTCCAAAAGAATATGATGTGAAAATATTTACATATACAAGTATGTATCACATATACATACACATTTTCTATGTGGTATATAAATGTACATATACATTTTATATATTTTAAATTTATATGTATATTTTATAATTTTCCTTTTTCATTTGTAATTGTTCCATCTTCCATCCCCCACTCAAATAAACCTGAGATTCTGGACCTTAGCTACAGAGGGTAGACTATAGGATTATGTGAAAATGAATATAGGTAAGGGAAAAACTGAAATTGGAACATGTTCATACCCAGGGGTCAATGAGATTCTTTTAAAGTGAACCAGAAAAACCCCATAATATAGACAGAAAACATGACAAAGCCCCAGCTTACCCATGGAAGAAATCAGCACAAGGCTTTTGTTTTTAGAACTTCCTCAGTTTTCTTGTTTCACATTTTATTTATCAGTTATTTAATATCCATTATTTCCTTTCTCTTGATTTCCTTAGGACTTCTAGAAGTGCTGTCTCTAAATTCTTGAAATACAACTTTAGTTAATTTAGTTTTTGCTCTCTTTTTTTACTAAAGGTTGTATATGAGATGCGAATTTACTTTTGCTGTAGTCCTAGCTCCATCCCAGGAGTTTGAATATATAAATAACATTCAGTATCATGATTCCCTAACTTGTTCTTAGTTTTTTTTGTGCTTTTTTTGTTCTTATTTTTTTTTTCAATAAGGTGAATGAAATAACTCACAACTTATTTCCTACTTGATCTGTAACTAGGTAAATGAACTTAAATTTTCAAGTGTTTGACTTTCAAATCCATTCTTAAACATATTTATTTATGTGTAAATAAAAAACAAATAACGTTGACTTCATCAATTAGAAGATGAAGATATGTGTGTTGCTCTCTCTCTACTTTGTCAGCTTCATCATCTTGATTTTTGTCATCTTGATCCCTTTTTCCTGTCCCTTATGTTCTATTTTTAGTTACACTTATCGCAATTATTATGGCTAGTATTTTCCAATTTGTAATCTTCAAAACACTTTGTTCTATAACATGTTAACAAGTGTCCCCAGGAAAGGACTCTTTCAGCAAGGTTAGCTTAGCAATTCAGAGGTAAATCCAATTACACTGATGTCCTAATTTAAAGACATCTAAAGAAGACTAATACAAGTACTGTGAATTATCTATGGGAAGTTGCATTATGCAGAACTTTCCCAAATTCTGCAACTATGGACCCATTCTAAAGCCTGGAACATTTTTAACACTCCCTAACATCTTTTCCAAGAGGACAATACTGTCTTGGGCTATGTTTAGATTTTTAACTAATATCAATGCTCACTCACAATCCAATCTGTCATTTCTTTCTCATTACCCAGATTTTGATTTTGATTCATCTTCTGGTAGCCTGGAGCAAATCTTCAGTGTGCGGTGTGTGTGTGTGTGTGTGAAAAGTACGAAGTGGTATATTATCTGAAACACTGCTTATCTTAAAATGGTGTTCACATAGTAACAGCAGCTTGATTTGGTATAAAATTCTTGAATCATAAGTGTTTCCTCTCAAAGCACCACATATTTTATTTTCTTTGCAGACCTAAAATTTAGCTGTCTTCCTCTTCAATGAGTCTAGCTTTATACTTAAGAAGCGAATATTTTGGGGCATTTGGGGCATCTGAGTGTCTCAGTGGGTTAAACATCTCAGGTTATGCTCCCAGGATCCTGAGATGGAGCCCTGCACTGGGCTCCCTGCTCAGCCAAAGTCTTGAGATTCTCTCCTCTTCTCCCTCTCTTCTGCCCTTCCCTCTCACTTGTATACAGTCTCTCTCTCAGATAAATAAATAAAATCTTTAGAACAAAAAGAAGCAAACATTTTGCCAAAATATGTCTAGGTAAGTATCTCTTTATTTTTCTTGAATCATGGTGAGCACCCTCAGTTTCTAAATTCAAAACTTTTTAGATGAGAAATGCTTTTTTTTTCCCCCTGCATTTCAATTACTTAACTCAGTTTGAATTTCTTCTTATTCCTATTATTTATAGTTCATATATTTGTTCTTTGCCTTAATCATTTTTTTCTCACATTATTCACATTGGTTTATCCTATCCTTCCACATACTATTGTGAGTACTATTGTTCATGTCTGTATATTGAAGATTCAAATTTTCTACAGCTTTAAGTAGGCTCTTTTGGTGTCTCTGAGATTTGGCTACTGCAGTTTTGTTTGGGGGGAATTTCTTCCTGTAATTCTTCTCTTCTCATCTCAATATTCATTTATTATTTAATCTCTTCTTATCTATAATTTATCCTATGTATGTGTATTCGTGAAGAGATAATGTTCTTTTACATACCAGGACGTTCCTTCTCTTCTTTTGTGTTACATTTTAAGCTCTGTATTTGTTGTTTTGGGACTCACTCTTGAAGAAGGAATGTCTTCCTAGGGAATGTTCAGAATGAGGGAATTTTTCCTAATTCCCTCTTAATCCATTACTGGTCAAATCCTTAGTTTCCTCTTTCTTTTCAACATGTTTATTGAAGGCTGATTGTTAAAGAAATTCTAAGAGGCCCTCTCAGGTAGTAGCTGGGGAAAACAAAACAAAACAAAACAAAACAAAACTAACTTGAAGTTGTGAAGCCATCAAGACAAAGTGCTATTGTGGAGAGACTAGATTTATATTCAGTCAGCTTTTATTTTTGGAGAGGAGAGGGAGATAAGGTTGCTGGGCATCTCATTCCTTATCTTAGTTTTGCCCTCAACTTTCTATTTTGACTTTCAGTTTTCCTAAAGTGAAATAAGATTTCTTTACTCTCCTCATAGCTCAATTTACTATTTTTGAAGAGGAAGCAATTTCTTGGGAAAATGAGGTAATCCATTGTCTTTTATGATAAATAAAAGACCACACCACTGAGCATGCTCCATTCTTAAGGCCTTTCCAGTCACTGGGGATATCTTCTCTGAGAGAAATGGAAACCTCTTTCGGGAACCGATGTTCACTTACCTGCAACTTCTAAGAGCACTTCCTTCCAGGGAATGAATGCCTAGCAGTTATATTGATCCATTTGCTGCTTGGAAGAGGATTCTCCCTACATTTTTACTCTGTGTAAAAATGGTAGTTGGGCACCATGGGGGCTGTGGAAGGGTTGCTTAAATTAGGCAACCCTTCAGATTCTTTTTTTTTTTTTAAAGTGAACTACGTCCAAGGTGGGGCTTGAACTCAGGACCCCAAGATCAAGAGTCCCATGCTTTACCAACTGAGTCAGCAAGGCAAATGTTGACATTTTAAAGTAAATTCAGGGGGCACCTGGGTGGCTCTGTTGGTTAAGCATCTGTCTTCAGCTCAGGTCATGATCCCAGGGTCCTGAGATGGAGCCCTATGTTGGCTTCCTGCTCTGTGGGGAGTTTGCTTCTCCCTCTCCTTTTATCCCTCTCCCTGCTTGTGCTCTCTCTCAAATAAATAAATAAAAATCTTTTTAAAAAAATTTCAGAGGATAGGTTTCCTACTCCTTTCCTAGTACTTTCATTTTCCTGAATTTAAAATTAATAGTTTTCTTTTGATTAGGCGAGTATGTATATGATACCCAAATATATGCACTTTTGATTGATAAATATCTGAGATTGGTTTACATCTTTTATATATTAATAAATAAAAAACTAAAGACTGTTTTTCTAAGTTGGAATGTGTTCTATTTTTCACATTTACTATTCTGGTATTCCTCAGTTATATTCTGCAACTTTCAAATGTTTAACTATGACCCAGCTGAGTTTTCCATTTCGTATATATTATACATAATGAGTTAGTGAACACTTATTCTGAGTATCCTAAACCCTAATCTTTCAATCCTATTACTAAGTAGAAATGTATTTCTATTTGTTTCCTATAAAGTTTATAATAGAAAGTCCCCATAAACTAGTGATTTTGCCTTAAAATAATTAAAAATAATTCCGTAAGTTGTATGTGACAGATGGCAGCTACACATGGCAAGCACAGCATAATGTACAGACTTGTTGAATCACTGTATTGCACACCTGAAACTAATGAAACACTCTGTGTCAACTAGACTTCAATAAAAAGAAAAGTCCCACAGAGTTGATGACTATTGTTCTTGTGTTATTATTTTATTTGTCTCAAGAATTCTTCAACGTTGGGGCCCCTGGAGGGCTCAGTCAGTTAAATGTCTCACTCCTGATTTGGGCTTAGGTCATAATCTCAGGGTCCTGAAGTTAAGCCCCACTTTGGGCTCAAAGCCCAGCAGGGAGTTGGCTCAAGATTCTTTCTTCCGCTCCCTCTTCCCCCCCGCAAAATAACTAAATATATTTTTTAAAAGAACCATTTAACCTTGACGGCTTTGCTTTATTTTCTCTGAAAATATTTTGTACATGTGCTTTTTACAGCTAGTTGATTAGATAATGGAGAAAACATCTAGAATTCAATGGTGTTTGTCACCACAAAAAATCATAGACAATAATATTGTTTGGATTTTAGAACTGGACTTATGCCAAGTGAACCAAACCTGAAAGCAGCCATTAGAGATCACAACCCCCTTCCAATACAATTTATTACCTATATATTTTCTTCCCCCTTATCTCTGCCTCATGATACTGAATAAATTAGTTAGATGGTTATGTAGGGAAATTTAGATGATTATATAGGAAAAAGTTGGTCAAGGCGACCACTAGTATTGCTACTGGCTTGTTTGCTCCTTGCTGCAAAATGTGCTGAGCCCTTGGCCTTATTGTCCTCAGCTGCAACCCAACCCAATATGTCAGAACATTCATCATGATGCCCATGGCACTTGGGCAAGGGGAATCCTGCTACCACAATGACACACCTTTTGTTTCTGAGTAATAAACCATCTTATTGTGGTGCTATAAGTGTTGTGTATTTTTGGGAACTATGGAGTGGTAACAGGTTTACTCCTCGTTATCCTCTATGAGACTGGGGTTGCTTCTGATGGAGTTTTTAAAGCTTCTGAATGTGTATCTGTTGTCTTAACTCAAAATAAGTTGGAAGTTAGTAAAAAGGAGTGCAAAATCAAAGGCTGGTAGGGCTACAAAATATTGTGTAACTACAGTGCATATATTGAAATGTACTTTCCATTAATGAAATTAATGAATCTTTTGTAATTGCTAGTGGGGGTGTGGTCAGATGAAGTCCAGCTGGTCACCGTTTTGACAGGGCCTCCATGTTGGATCACCTTAATCCAGAGTCTGGATCTCAGCCTTAGAATCTCATGAAATGGATGTTGTCATATACTGAGAGTGGGGGAGGCTTTCATGGATAAGCTTACACTATTAAAAGTCATGTCTAAACCAGAGACATGGTTCATTAATTTATTATCAGAGATACCCTTTCTGGAGAGGATAACACTAGTATTTGCCAAGTGGGAAAGGCCCCTGCCCCTTCATCAAGAAGCCAATTCTAAACTAAAAGGCTGCTCTGTAAGGTTAGGAGAAGAGCAAAGGAGGATGGTAGTGAGTGAGGCTTGAAGAAACACCTCATCTGACTTCCTGGTGACCCAGATGCTCTGGTTACTATGTACTGCTGAATGACACATGGTCACTTTTGAAATTTCTTGTTCTTATTTTTCTATACTTCTACTGCCTTCTATCCCTGTTCTCTACCATTTTTTTTGGTTGTGTTATTATAAAAGATTTAGCTAATTCCTCATTAAAGTATTTTGGGAATGAGGCTGGGAAAATGAACATCTTCAGGTCTCATTCTTAGCTATGGAGCCTCCAATCCCTTTCAGATAACTTCAAAAATATCTGATCTCATCTTTGTGTGTTTATTGTATTTGTATAATTAACAGCTTTGGAGGTATTTTAATGTTAAAAATGTATTATATACCAATAATTGGGTGTAGGCATTATGTATCCATCTAGTATTTAGTTTGTGTATTTACAAACATACATAAATGGTCCCAAGTTCATTTATTTATTGAATGTATTTTGCACTTACTATGTGCTCAACACTTCTGTAGGTGCTGGAGATACAGTGAATAGACAGGCTTTCCACATTCATGGAAATCCCACTCTAGTGATAGTCAACAAGTATGGATATATATAATAGCTTAATTTCAGATAGCAATAGGCTTATGAATAAAAATGAAGTCAGGTAAAAACTGAAGAAAGACATGGGTGGCTATTTTAGATGGTATCATGTTAGTCTAAATAATTCGCCGAGCACAAAAGCTATGTGGGGAATGTCATTAAACAAACAGATGTATTTGCTAATTCTGTTATTTCCAGTTTGATCATAAAAACATTGCAATAACTGTAATGTGAATATGCAACATCTGTCAATAAATCTGACATTCTCTCATCTTTGTGATTCAGACATATTAGCATTGATTGGTTGTAAAATGAAAATATAAAAAATCTTGTTCAAATGCAGTCAACATATAAATACTTTGAGGACGCTGTTAACAGGACTGACATTTGAATGTGTGATGAAACGGAATAGATACCATAGAAATTCAGATAATGTTGAGAAATTCTCAAACTTCAGTTAGTATATTAGTCTTCTGTTCTTTCATAGTCCATAAAAAGCATGCAGCATACGGTAATGTGTCAAGAATTTTTTAAAATCCTATTTATGTGTGTAAGTTCAAATAAGATGCATCTTCTTTGCTGTATTATATAATGATGCTAAAATGTGAGGTCATTTAAGGATTTGCCAAACATGGAAAAAGAAATATATTTGCAGTTTTTACATTAGGATACAATTATGCTTTGAGAAAGCACTATTGCCTAAATACATCTTGAAAATACGCTTTTGAGAGGGAATGAATAGCACACAAATTCTGATTTCTTTTAAGTCATCTTGAAAAATGGACTACAGACACATGAGCTGAGCTTTAATAAAGTGCTAATTAGGAGTGCATGCCACAATTTGAATGGTGGCTGTATGAAATGTACAGAAATCTCGGCAGTAGAGGAATGGTACGTGGCTTTTGGGGACAAGTTGTGACAGCTAGGTGCTGGTCCTTTGATGACACGAATCTAAAACCTCTAATGCTGACAGAGACTTTGAAATTATCTATTCAAACTCTCAATTTGCACATGAGGAATCTAGGGCTTAGCATGGGTAAGCGACTGTCTCAAAATCATTTGGCAAACAGGTCCCCTGATTAGTGAGTCTGCTCTGTGCCTCCAGCCCCGCACCGCTTCACCTTCTCTCCCATTTGCTTTTCAGCCATTTTGTCAAATTCACATGTGTAAATTATCCTTTTGTTTGCTACCTGCTCCAAGACATAGTTGCAGAGGACAAGAATGACAGTCAATGCAAATGAGGTAGAGGGGTTTCATTGCTCCTTTTTGTTATATCCAGTCATAAGAAATTATAAAAACTCACAATGTCAATGGAAGTTGGAGGAGAGGATTGGAGCAGAGCTGGTCGGCAAGAGAAGAGAAAGTGAAATGGGGGCCATGCTGGACACAGAGGTAGAAGCTGTAGCTACTCCATCAGCAACCATCTCCCTGGTAGTGGACTTCTCTGATTTTTAACAGGAAACTGATAACAATTCCTGACCTTTTTTTGGTTTACAGAATGAAGAGTGATGACTAGTTAATTTCTGAGGTCCTTTAGTGTGTTAGTAGTCAAAGACTGGCTATATATTCAGCCTTTTGGAAGACTTATGGGAGACATATGTGCAATTTGTGTAAAGCCTCTGTCGCCCCTGTCTACATGCAACTAGAAAGAACTGATGTTTGTTTTCAGGTAGAGATAAGGCTATCCTTGCTGACCAGTTAATAAGTCTGGTAATTTGGAATTCTTGATTAATCACAGGCAATTCTTGATTAATCAGAGTAAGCAAGGGCAGAGGGTGATGCAGAAGGGAGAGAACACAGATGACCATAAATCATGTGTGAAACAAACCCGAGTACAGTATGGTGGTCAGAAACAAGCAGTTATCCTTGTGTTCAAATGTTCACCCTATACTTACTAGTTATGTGACCTTTGGAGAAAGCTGGAAGGCGTTACATGGTCTGGCTCCTGTCTACATCTATGACTGCCTTCTTCCACCTCACGTGATTTACTTCAACTACAAAGCCCTCCTGTCTTCTGTTTTGGGGACAAGCATGCTCCAACCTCAGGGCCTTTGCACATGCTGCCCTTGCTCTTCATCCAATTATCTACATGGAACACTACTCTTTTCTTTCCAATTTCCCTCGGATGTCATCTTTTTAGAGAAATTTTCCCTGGCTATGCTAGGAGGAATAATGATAGAAACTCAACTCTATATTCTTACCCTTCTCAATGTTTCTTTATAGTCACTTCCCAAGATACTATATATGTGTTTTTGTTTGGTTGCCTTTTGTCTACTTAAATTAGCAAGTACATTCTTTTATATAGCCCTTGTTTTTTGTTTTGTTTTATTTGGCTTTTCTATCTAAAAAGGTACCTGGCACATAGTAACTTCTCAGTACACATTTATTGAATAAATACATGCCAATACCCAAAAGTGGAGCCAGTAATAGAAATGGCTACATGTTGCACCTCTCCACAGAAAGACTGGTGATGAATGAGGAGAACAGGACCTTCACTTCTCATCTGATATGATTATTTTTATTCTGCGTGTATGACATTTATTATAAATTATTTTAAAGAGATTGTGGCCTGGTCTAAGATATACCATTATCCTATGCACATTTAATCTGTATTTAATTTTATTTCTTCCACTTCAATCTACATTGCTTCTGATCATAAATGGAAATGAGCCAGCAGAAAGGAGATAGTATCTATCTACTCGGCATCCGTGTGAGAGTTCACTGTTCTGGAACCTGAATACCATGAACTCTCACTAATGACCATAGATATGAACCTAGGAAAATACTTTTATATGAATTAACTGAAATGATACAAATTAAAAATGTGGGGAATGTGAATGTGAATGCAAATACAAGTAGATACAATCAATTTGAGTGAATGCACCAGACCATTCATGTGGCCACAATTCCTCAAGCCCCACTAACTTTAAATATTTTCTGTATCTGGCTAGCTTCATTTATGTCTCTTCTGCAGCTTGCCTTAGCATGGAAGAACTGCAGTAGGAGAAAAGACCCATAGCATGATGGGCAACACTAGAGACGGAGGTTTGGGAATAATATTTGACAAATTAACTTCTTACTGATTGCTTCCCCCAGCAGGGGTTTTGTCTTCCCAAATGAAGGATTTGGGGGATGTAAAAATTTCAAATCTGGGCTTTTCTTGCTTGTATGATATTATAGACATGAAAAATAGACAACTAACAAGGGGATGGATATTTTTAAATGAGGATAGGAAGTATTTACATCAGTGAAAAAGTGAAAAATGCCTTTGCTTTTTCTTCCTCCTCCCCACACTACACACACACACACACACACACACACACACACACAGTCCTAACTCACATACACACACGTATCCAGTTCACACACACGTACACACACCCATGCACACACACACACACACACACACACACACACACCCCAATGCCTCACCCCAGGACTCGGATGATCAATGCCGAGGCTCGGCCTTGCTCCTGCTGAAGTCACACGTGAGTTCTAACCAACCCCCATCTAAAGCTGCCTCCTATCACATGCTCTTCAGGACAGGATGAACACATCCACCAAAAACCATGTTTTCTTTGCATCCTAACTGAAACAGCATTAAAGGGGGAAATGGGAATTCAGCGCTGCCAGCTACAGTATCTCTCCTATCAGTTCACCAATAAGGCCTGGTAGGGACCTGCCGAGCCTCTGGATAAATTGTATTTTCCAAGGGTTAATTAAGCTGTCTTGAGCTTCTGCATGAAGAGGAACAAACTGGCACTTGCAGCGCTTTCTGAAACCTGCTGTCGACATTACAGTCCCTGCTGCTTTTAGCTGTATCGATCCGATGCCTGACCTGTGAAATCCTTGATGGCTGCTAACACTAGAAGCTTACTGGAGCTTTCCAAGGGAGCTTCGGGACAGCTTGTGTAGTCAGGTACAATTACCTATCCCTCCAGGAGAGCCAATTAGTTCACAAAGAGCTGGAGCAGAACAAATGTTTTGTATGTGATTTAGAATCCTAAAAAAGAAAGGAGAAAAGAGGAGAAAAAAGGCTTTGTTCTGTCTGATTCTTTTGTTCCTAATTTTATGATTATTGTTCGATTCACAGTGGTCCTCACATTTCCTCACATGTTTCTGAACGAATTATAAGAACACGATAAACCATATTTACAGTCTTCTCTCTTAAAACTATGAAAATTGTCTTCTACCATTTAAGATCCAGTTTCTGGATTAATTGCATGAACTCAAAGGTAGGAAACCCAAGTTTGTTCTACTTTCTGCATTTCAGAAACTTTTCCTCCAAATGGTACAATAAATTTTATCATAATGAATTGCTCCTTTAAAAAAGGAGTGGATGGCAACTAAATCTGAAACTTGGCTTTGCAGATAGAGTGAAAGAATCAGAGATTCCTAGGCAGAAATTTGCTCTAGATATCCAGTAATATACCAACATTATTAGCATGATTGATTCTGAGACTAAGCTAACATTATAGATTGTCAACTAATGAAATGTGGTGTACTCTGAATACAAAGGTGGCATAACCGATCTATCATCTGTATGCCCTGAGCCTGAGACTGCCTTCCCAGTCATTGGTATTAATATTACTGAGATATTTATGCTCCCTTGCCCATTTTCTGTCATGACCAGTGATACTCATTTATGAGCTCACAGCAAGATGTGGTCTGTCCATCATTAAATACATTCATTTCTTCTTTATTTTTGTCTTTGAATATTATCTTAATCATGCAGGGATTGATAATTAGCCTTCATAGCATAATATATCAATAGAATTAACTGCAAATAGAATTTACTGCACTCTAGTCCATCAAAATAAGGAGCATCAAAAAAAGGAGAAATGGCTATCAGTTCTGATTTTCAATAATGGAGAGGAAATTTAAAAATCTGGTTTCAAATCTTCTTTCAATCAAATCAAATCAAATCAAACCATATATGTACCTATGACTGTTTGGTAGCTATAAAATGAACTTGGACCAGGAGTTTCCTTACATTAGGAAAAGTTATCAGGTTTCCATCACAGAAGCCAGTTGAGAAGAAAATAATATGGGCGCTGATTCCTATTTCGGAAATGTAGTAAACTAAACTTGACAAAAATATTTGATCGTATTTTAGAAATATGTAATCTAAAGTAAAGTTAGTCTCTGGACATAAACTAGAGTCCAAAGGGCAAAGACAATAAAACCAAAATTTAAAAAAAAAATCAGTCAGTTGGGTTTTACCTTAGCTCCTCTTAGTAGGATCTGGTATTAGTAATTTGTAGTAAAGTCATAGTTGCACAAAGAGATAAGGGCCTAACATGGATCTGAGGTACATGGACCTGGAAGCTGGCTTATGTGGAACCATAAGGCAGAAACTTGGGTGCACATCAGTGTCTCTGTGCCTGAGAACTTCCCGATACAATGTTTGTCCCACCAATGCAGCAATGTCAATGAATGTAGATTCATGCTGCCTCAACTTCTCCATCTGTAGGCATAATTGCATGGAGCGGGAGATAAAAGAGCTCAATCCTTTGTCGGTCTGTTTGTAAAATGCATTGAAAATTTGGCATTGATGGCATTCTGCTGCTTCAAATGCTTTCCTCTCTCCCTTATTAATGTCAAGTGGTGTTGAGACCACTCCATTTGGGTGTTGGAAAGGAGCTGATAACAGTTTTCAGTACTGGAGAGCCTTAGTGTACATAATTTGGTAACTGGAAAAAAAAAAAAAAAACAACAACCCTGCATGATTCAGGGCTAAATTCACTATTTCAATTGCTTAAGAGGCAAGCAGATGGTCCATTCCATTGGTGGTCAACTTTTAGTTTGAGAATACATGTTGTGAAAATGAGATCAACACCATGAGTTTAATTACTCTAGAGTCCTCTGTTTTGTTGCATGATCCCTAATCATAGCCTCATGTTTTTCAGATGATGTTCACATGTTACACGTTGTGCCCTGAGAAAGCAATGGGTAAGTCAAGCAAATCCTTCACTTTACCTGGAAAAGCAATCTAAAGTTGGTGTCAGTAGTGTAATCCTGGAATATGACAGTTACTTATTTGTTAATATGTAGAATCTACACATTATTTATTTATTCTTCAAAATATCTTTTTTTCAAGAGAAAGTGAATTTTCAAAGTACCAGTGAAAATTCTAAAGACAATTTTTCTTTGCATTCTTCAAAAGGGTTAGTACGAGTTTAGTAAACTCTTTCTCAATGTATACATAGACCTTCTGAACAGAATATGACTTTAGTTTTACCCCAGTTCTAAGGGGCTGTTATCAAAAGTTAACCTGGAACCTACAGGTATAAATTAAAGACCATCAATAGAGCTGATAGTTTTCTGGTCCTTGTCTCACCTCCTTCTATTAAGTCTCCTATTAGGAAGGATAATAACTTCCTAAGGTTTCAACTTGAAAGTTGTCAATCTATTTAACAGAATAAAGTACACAATGATCCAATTTTTCTAAATCATAAGAGGCCTTAGAGCTACATGCTGAAGATACAAAGTACAAACAAGATCGCAAGCGACATTTTAATGTTTGAAATATCCGTGTTCATAATACATAACACAATAGCAAAGATTTTAAAACTCTGTTTTTATAAAGGAGTAGCAAGTTGGTGAAATCTAGAGAATCGGCTTCTGAAAGCTTCATTTCTAAAGCATCAAGAATATTATTCTCATTGGAAAATTGCTGCTGATACCCATCAAGTGCCTGCTTTCTTCTCCAACCAGAGCATAAAGAGTCCATGTTTTTACCCTCTGAGCATGCCTGTAAGTAGAACTAAATGTGATTCTTCATATAAAGTCCTCAAGAAAGAGGAAGAATGGGTTCCCCAAACTTGATGGATGTAGGTGTTCAAATGAGAAAGTGAATAAAGTGTCAAACTCAAGCACAGAAAAGGATAAAGGAATTAAAGAGTCAGATACAGGGGAGAGTGCTTATTCAAGTCTAAATGTTTACTGCTTCATGGTCCATTAGGGCATCCTGGAAGGAGGCTTAGTGCAAAATAAATGAATACAATTCTTAACAAATAATGCCATTAATGCTGCAGGATGTTCATTTCTTTTTAAAATCTATTGTTATGTGTTGAATGATATATTTATTATTAACTGTGAAAACATAACACTCTTCATCTTAAGTTTATTTCTACATTAATTCAACTTCATCTCTCTAGAAAAATTTCCCCTGTTTATAACACCTAATAAAATCTTCCCAAAGGTAGGAAACTCACCAAAAGGATATCTGTCCTTGTATCCAAATGACACTTTTACTTTTTCCCTTCTAAATATTCTCTTCTGTCTTTAAGTTTTTCATTGCAGATACAGAGGCCAAAATCATGCTTGATCTATAAAAGCTAATAAAAACTGTAGCTTTCCCATCACAACTCAATTGCTCTTTCATTTCTTAATCATTTTGTACAAGTCCTCTATTTACTAGACACTATGCTAGGTGCTGGGTTGATAATGGCGAACAAAACAGACACATCCCTTGTTTCCCAGTGCTCACAGACTAACAGGAGAGAGTATGAAATTCAGAGTATAATAAGTGCTCAGGAAGGAAAAAATACAAAGTCATATGAAAGCAAATAATGGGGTACCAGTATGAGAGAAACAAGGAAGAATTTTCTAAGGAATGATGTTTGAGCTATGAGCTAGAGGATAAATGTTTTTTAATTGGAGGGTTTTTAGAGAGAGAAGGTGGCAATTAGTAGTTTCTGGGCATAATATTACGTAGAAAGGAGAAAATATCCGGTAAACCAGAAGCAGATATTCAACTTAAGCACACTGGGCTAAGGGAAAGAGGTCAGAGATGAGGGCAGGGCAGTAGGCAGAGTGTGGAGCCCAAAGACGATGGGTTACATTAACAGTGTAGTTGGTCTTTGCTCCTACAGGAGTAGGATGCCATTGCAAGCATACAAATAGGAGTGACCTAATGAGATTTGAGTTTTCAAAATATTATTCTGTCAGCTATGAAGAATGAAAGGGAATAAAGTAAGAGGCAGGTAGGTTAACTAGTTAAACCTTTATTGCAGTGATCCTTCTGTCCTGCATCCTCTGTACTGATTATCAACTCATGCCAGTGATTGCCTGGAGATAAACTTTTCTATCTATATACCCAGAACTGCCAGGTTTCAAATTGGCAGCCTGTAGGTTCAATCTAGATCCTGTACCTTTTTTTTCTCTGTGTATCATTAAAAGATTGTATTGATTTTTTTTACCACATTAATTTTACATAAAATTCTGACTTCCAGCTTCTCTTGGTATATTAGAAAATGTGGTCACATGGGCCTGAGTTTTACATGGTGACATTTTCTACATGGTGGAAATTTACTGGAGCTGAGAAGAGGTTGCCCTTCCCTCTAAGATGACGCATCTGCACTCAGTTTTCCAAAGTCCTTACCACTGAACTGTCTTATAGCTGACCTGCGTCACTCACCTGTCTTGTCCTGTAGGCATTTATATTTTTGGCCTTGTCAGTTCATTTTTGACACAGCTTGAGCAGTGAACTTAGATTTTAAAACAAAAGTTATAGTTTAGAAAATAATGTGATAGTGATAATTATCTGGAATTCTGTGTCTTCTGAATATACTAAAACTGATTGACTCGTAAAATAATAAAAATACAACTACATGTAAAAGCTAATGGACTTGTTAACTGGTGTCACTCAAATAAGAGTAATACATTGATAATGTTTTTAAAACCCTTATATAGATTAAACTAGAATTATCCCCAAGTATTCAAAAATTTAAAAATTACAATGAGAATATGCAAATACATGGAGTTGGTATGTCAATCCTATGTCAATCTATTTGATTGACAGAATGGAGGTTAAGACATGTCATAAAAAGCATAGTGCCACCTTTAACATTATTCCTCGCTTTTCCTTCTTTGGACATGGGAAGTTACTGAAATTTCTCTAATATTGTGTCCTTTTTTCCTTTTTAATTGTTGTGCCCTTCCAGAAGGAAAATAGTTAATTCTATACATTTTCCTGAGTATTAACATGATCTATTACACACATCCCCTCAGAGATACACACATTGGGCATCTGATTATGTCAGCCAAATCCTCTTTATTATCACTATATGTGTGTCCTTGAGTTATCATCTTTGCTTGATTCTAAACATGCCAAATTCTATTTGTTTTACTTCATATGTCTTGATTATTTGCTATATGGTGTATTAAAAATAGTAGCTTCTTATAGAGTCTTTGTGGGCTTTTACCTCTAATCAGTGTGAATCCTCTCTGTTCACTTTAATTTGTTCTGCTGTACATTTCAAAGTGTCTGGTATCAAATATTACCATGCCTGCTCTCTTCCTTTAACTTCTCTTTGTCTTCTTTCTGTGCTAGCATACTCCCTTTATTTTTCTCAACGGTTCATTTCCAACTTTTTGGTGTCATTTTACCTGGACTCCCAAGGAAGAAAACTCTGTTGACTTTTTTACTTATTTAGTAACCAATCTGAGTATTTTGCTCTTCTATTGGGCAAATTCACATTTGTATGATTGTTGATATCTTGGGTGCTATTTTTAACAATAGACCACATCTTTTCTTTGTTGCTGTTTTTTCTCTTTTTCTTTCCAGATTTTTACTAGATTAATGACATTTTTTTGTTTTATTGTTTTGGAGGTCCCACCTTCAATTTCTAGTCTTATCATGGTAGACGTTAGTAGTGGTCGCCAATACAGGGAGGATTACACTTCCTTGCCTCTTTGAAAGCGGGCACAAGTGTGTGACTTATTTGGGAGCATTTGGGAGCCAATGTGTGATTTCTCATGCTTTCCCTCCCTCTCTTTTCTTTCCTCCATGCTCTCTTTCTCTGCAGAATGTATCCCTTATACCTCATCTTAAGGTGGTGGTTCCCAGGGGACACTTACTTTGTCAGCCTGGGTTCTTGAGTGACTATTATCATGTTAAGCCACTGAGATTGGGTCTTGTTTATTACCACTTTACCTAACCTCTCTCAACTGACACAATTGATTGCAATATAAATTTTAACATTTAAGCTGAATTTTCCATAAGTTTTGAAAATAACCAGGATTAGTAGTCTTTCCTTTTAGCCATATAGGATCTTTGTTGTAATTCAATGTTTTCTTCTCATATTCTCCATCATCAAACAATTTTGTTGAAATCAGACTGAATTTTTTTCCAGAGGTTTTTGTCACTATTATACCTCATCTGTTCTATGCATCCTTATCTAATATGTTTTATGCACTGCATATTATCAACAGTTAGTTTACTACAAGTTTTCAGTGTCTTTGTTCATTATATATTTGATATCTCAGATTTTTACTTTCTAGAATTTAGATTTCACTTAGCTGGAGGACATTATTGGGAATTACAGAAGGTGTCTGAGACTTATTATTCCCTAAAATGCTTTATTTGCCCTTATATTTGAATGATAGTTTTTTTCAATAAAGAAATTTGGATTTGACAATTTTCCCTTCAGGATCTTTGGGCAATGCTGTATTATTTTTCATATGTAAGTGAGAAGACACATAAAAGTCTTTTTTTATTCCTTGTGGAAAAGCTTCCCTTTTTTTCACTCTGAAATTTGTGATATTTTCTCTTTACCACTGGTGTTGACAGATTTTTAAGCGGGTCCATCTTTATTCTTTTAAAACATTCAAAGGTTCTTCTTTTCTAACTGACAAATTATTTTCTTAAGTTCAGGGAAATGTGATTCTACCATTTCCTTGACTATTTTTTTACTTTACCTTTTCATATTTCTGATTCTGAAAATTGTTTTTGGTAAGAATTTTCTGTTACTTGTCTTTCATAAGTTTATTTTAGTCTTTTTATCCTATATTTTGGGAATATCCAGGTTGATAGTCCAGATTGCTAACTTTTTCCTTAATGTTATATATATATATATATATATGTATATATATATATATATATACATATATATATTAGTGAAAAAGTCAGCACCTTTATTGTTTTGTTTACAAATTATATACATTTATAAAGTCTAAGAATAATTTTGATTGCATCTTTCTCAAAGTAATTTTTTTTTTAATAGAGGAGATATTCTTTTATGGTTTAGAATCTTGGGTCCTGTGGCAAAATTAACTTTTTATTCTGTGTTTTTCTCTGGTTCTTTAGGACTGTTCAGTTTTGCTGTTAATTACATTCCATCTTCATTATAATTTCCAGAAGTTCATCAAATCTGATGATAGCACTTTTCCAGGTTTCCTAGTATGATTGCTGATTCTCTCTCTCTCTCTCTCTCTCTCTCTCTCTCTCTCTCTCCTTTTTTTTTTTTTTGTTTTGCTATCACTTCAATGGATCTTGGGAATTGGTAGAGATAAATTTATGTGTTTGCAGGGATTTTGATTTAATCCAGAAGCTTCACATTTGTAATACCTTCACATTCTGAAATTACTTGGATATACAGGCCTCTTATGCCTCGTTATTACACATGGTGTCAAAGATTGTATTACAAGATACTTAAAACCATTATGAATGGTTTGAATAATAAAAGTGAAGTTTACTCTGTGTGGGGGATAGTGCTGAGGCAACTGCTTTTCATTTCTACTCTGAACATTTTTTATATCATTCTAGGTCATGAGATGTTCTTCACAAATCCTTAGAGACCATATTCTGAAGCTCCTGACCCAATCTTGGTAAATATATTCTAAAATGCTTTATTGATGTCTATTATTCTTTATACTTTTACTTAGTTGGGAGAAAGGGTAAGGTTCATTTAATGTTTCTAATAATCTATGTAAGTTCCAAACATAGGCAACACATAATTTTTCTATGAGATTCAACCTTTACACATGGTGCCCTTTGAACAGAACATTAATGGCAGTATCTTGCCTTTTCTTCCCCACTAATGATGATAAACTTACCCTTCCTTGTACACTGAGAATCACATGTCAAGTTCCATCAAGCCCATGAGTTTAAGATGCGCAGGTGGGCCTGGGGATATGCAGATTGTGACAAGGAAATTGAACCTATAGTCTAGGTATCATCATCATACTGTAACACACTGAACTCAACAGCAGTAGTGAGAAGACAAGAGATTGATCTTGATGCTAAGTGAGAAAAGTCAGATAGGGAAAGGCAAATATTGCATGATTATAACCTACATGTGGACTCTAAAAAACTAAACTTGTATAGACAGAGAGTAGAATCATGGTTGGTAGAGACTGGGGACCGGGAGTATTGGGGAAATGTTGGTCAAAGGTTACAAGCTTGTGTTAGAAGATGAATAAATTCTGGAGATCTAATGTAGTCTTGTGATTATAGTTGACAATATTGAATTATAAACTTCAAATTTGCTTAAAGACTAGGTAAATGTTCTCACTACAAAAAAGAGATGATAATTATGCAACATAATGAAGATATTCACTAACACTACAGTAGTAATCATTTTGCGATATATAAAGATACCACATCAACACATTACACCTCTTAAATATACAATATTACATTTCAATTATATCTCAATTTTTAAAAATGGCATGAATTCATTAAAGGGATATCATTTAAAATTGAATGCCTATAAACCTTTAAAAAGCACCATTGATTAAAAGGTGGGGGTGTGTCTGGGTGGTGCAGTTGGTTGGGCAACTGACTCCAGTTTTAGTTTAGGTCCTGATCTTAGGGTTGTTGAGCCCTTTCTGCAATGTAGGAAGGTTGAATGTGATCTTCATTTATAGATAAAAAAAGCAAAATATGAGAAGTGATCTGTTGATAGCCACACTAACAGAAGAAGACACTTCCATTGAGAAACCCAGTGTAAGTAGAAGGAGGGGAAAAAAGCAGAGAAAGAAAAGGTCTTCTGACTATAGAGTCTATTCTTTGTGCATCATAAAAAAAGAAAGAAATAGAGTGGATTGGTGTCACTACCATAATCTGAATTTGTTTAAGCAAAAGAATTCTGATCTCAGGAGGTCGAGCACTACATGGGGCTCCATGTTCAGTGAGGAGTCTGCCTGGGATTCTCTCCCTCTCCCCCAACCCCTCCCCTCCTACTCTCTCTTTCTCAAATAAATAAATAAATCTTTAAAAAGCATGATTGCTTTAAAAAATTGAATGCCTTTGAATAGATCATTTAACATATCCAGACCTTCATTCCTTCATCTTCAAGCTGAAAAGATTGGGTGAAGTGTTATTTACTTCTTTGTCTATGCTAAAGACTCTTTTCACTTATAAAACTCATTGTAAATTGAATGTAATCACTAAAGAGATTACATTAGTTACTTTCTTCAATAGCTTAAGATTTCTAGAAGATTGGGGAAAAATATGTATTGCATAATTATTTCCTCTCTGGTGTTGAAAATCCCACTATCTGGCTAAGGGAATGAAGGTCCATGATCTGAAGCTCTCAAATTAGTAAGGAATAAACAGAAGATGGCAGGAAAATAAACAAACTGTTGAATTTTGCTGAGGAGGCACTGTGTTCTGAACACTGAAACAAGGGTTGAAATGATGGAATAGCATGGAGTGTGGAATGAGGGAAGGTATGAAAGAATATGAAATGAATAGATCTTGCCATGGAAAGACCTGAATTAAAATTATCTTATGTAGTATTATTATCTTCCTTATGATAATAAATTTCCATCCAGTCTCTTTGAAGAATTCTTTTGCTTAAACTAATTCAGATTATGGTAGTGACACCAATCCACTCTATTTCTTTCTTTTTTTTATGATGCATAAAGAATAGGCTTTATAGTCAGAAGACCTTTTCTTTCTCTGCTTTTTTCCCCTCTTTCTACTTACGCTGGGTTTCTCGATGGAAGTGTCTTCCTTTGTTAGTGTGGCTATCAACAGATCACTCCTCATATCTTGCTTTCTTTATCTATAAATGAAGATCACATTTAACCTTCCTACATTGCAGAAACAGTGTGAGAAAAAATAAATAAATGTATGCTAAAGATGACATGCAGGAACTATAATAATTTCCATAGGATATAAGAAAGTATCTTTTTAGTATATAACTGCTATTCTAATATTTCTTTCATAATGTAATAGTAATTGCTGTATTTCATGGGAAAGATCCAAAACAATTTCCCTCTTTTTATTGATGTAACTATCCAGTTCATTCCTGGACTAATGAATCAGAAGGAAAATGCCCTATCAATTGTTAGAGTCTATATATAGATACGAGACAATGAGGCAAGAGGAGGCAAATCCATCATAAAGAAATATTATGGCAAACTCTCGAAATGAGCCTGAACAGAAAGGAGATATTTACAATGAAGACAAAAGTAAACAGAATCAATTTCAACAAATCAGATAAGAGATAAAGTGAACTCTTTCTCCTTTATAAAGCAGGTCAAAGCTGGCAAAAGAGGTGTTGAAATAAATACATAATATTCATAATTTCTGGACCATCTACTTAATAAATTTTTGGAAGATATTCTGCTCACTCTTTCCTTATACCTTTTTGTATGGAGAGTTTCTTAACTCTAAGCTTCTTGAATGTAATTCACATGAAGCTGTCATGGCCACAGATTCTCCTGTCCCTGGGGGTGGTGGTGGTGGTGGTGTAATATTCATGCATAGTCCAACTACATGTGATGAAAAACAAGTTCAGAAAATGGAATTGGCGAATGTTACCATTCTAAGCAAAGGTCCAACCTGTCGGAGAACACGTGAAGAGAGCTCATCCACAGACAAATCCACTACAAACTCTAGGTTTCAGGGAGATGGCCCCAGCTCAACACCCAGAAGTCTTGGGTCTGGGTCCCAATTAACCATACGATGTTGACAGTTATTCTATTTCCTTCATTTTCAGTTTCCTTGTCTATAGAATGGATCATTATCTGCTCTGTCTCCTAAGGTATTCTGAGATGCAAATGAAATTATACATATGTGAGAATATTCACACAAATGTTATTTTAATTTGGTTTTATTTGTGTACTTTTGTCTCCTAAACAATGGTTCTTCCAGGTAAGGATATGCATGTTCAGGACACGGAGAGAGAAAAAAATGTTTGTGAAATATTGGCAAAATGTTTGTCAAATGTTCGTTAAACCTGAATGCAACAAACAGCTTTGAGAAACCATAGTTTGGGAGCGGTAAGAACAAAATATATCAAAATGGGATTTTTTTCATTGTGGCCATCTCTGTTCTTTTTCCTCATCATCTGTACCGCCATGACTGACAATGTTGTAAATTTCACTTCCATTCTCCTTTTTTCCCTTCTGAGGGAGGAGCCAAAGTTCTTCCTTTCCTTCCTGAAGCTACCAGTTTCTCCATCCCTTTAGAGTGCTTTCTCTCTAGTTCAGCACAGCATTTCTGTTTCCATAGTTAACTGTTCCCACACTTTTCCCCAAGTATCATTTAATCCCCTTTTCTCCCTAATAAAGAATAATTTGTTATTGTACAGTTTAAAACAAATATTTGTATTTCCTCTCCATCCACCAGCTCCTTCTTAATGCTCTGATTTTGCTGCCATTATTAAATTCTACCATGACTCCCCAACAAAGCTGCCAGTGAATTCCTTCTGGACAAATTCACAGCCCCTTTGCAGCTCCATTCTACAGGCTTTTTCTGCTGCATTTTATTTCATTGACCTCCTTTCTGACTTGTTATACTTTTAAAATTTAATTTTGATGACATCATAATTTCTTGCTTCTCCTACCTTTTTTTTTCTTCCCCTCCCATTTCATGCCACTTTTTTCAGAAACTACCTGACCTCCTTTCCCACTAATGGTTATTTATTTGTGCTTAATTGTTCTCCTATTTCTCTCTGATTCTCACCTTGCCAAGAAAACTGATGTGCACTTCATTATTTCTGGTACCCAGAAAGATGATATCCAAATCTCCCTTCTCTTGAAGAATGTTTCCTATCCTCATCAATGTGTCACTTCTTAAAAATTCTGCTAGCATATAAAACCCAACAAGTTGAAATAATGTATTTACTGGAAAGGCATAATTAGAGGCTTCCCGAAGGTGAGAAACAAGAAAAACTTCTTTGCTTTAACTGCCATACTATCAAGTACTGGGTGTACTTGGCTGCAGGGCTGGATACAACTGAAAGGTTTTCTGGAGGCCACTGTAAAATTCTGGGCAGGGAAAAGAAGGGGAAGTCTAAATGCACTGGTCTTCCTTTTTTTCCACCAGAATGTCTTGTATGCCCAGAGGGCACCTGGGTGGCTAAGTTGGAAAGCATCCAACTCTTGATTTTAGCTCAGGTCATGATCTCAGGATCATGAGATCAAGCCCCGAGTTGGGCTCCACACTCAGCAGGGAGTCTGCTTGAAGATTCTCTCCCTTTGCCCTTATCTCTGCTCATGCATATTCTTTCTTTCTCTCCCTCTCAAATAAATAAGTAAATCTTTTTTTTTTTTTAAAGAGGTGCTGCCCAGAAAAATGTATGATTCTTTTCATACACAATTTAAGAATAGGTGAGACAAAACCATAGTGATGCTAGCTAGACATGGGAATATTGACTGGGCAGGGTTACAAGTAAGCCTTCTGAGATGCTGGAAATATTCTATATCTTCACTAAGTGATGGTTGCACATGTTTATGTATACAAGTATAAAAAGTCATCAAACTTTATACTAAAGATATTGTACCATACGGTAATGACAACTTTACATAACTTTAAAAATAAAAAAAGTTTCTGTGCACAGTATACACTGATGTGGTTGACTAAATAAATAATGGAACCAGTTAATGAGGACAGAAAGAAAATACTGATCAAAACTACTATATATTGAAAAGGAGGTTTTTCTTAGTATCAGATCTTCACTTATGTTATATTTTGGCATCAGAGATTTGACCAAGTGCTAACAGGATCAAGTTTAGATAAACCAAGGTTGGTGAGTCAACAAAAAAAGTTTGAGTATAGGGCTTTGAATATAGAATATATTTACATAAATGATATTGTTTCAAATCTTCGTCTGAGAACTTAAACCTCTAGGTTTATTTGAGTATGTCCTCGGACACTGGGATTATGAGTTTGTGATGAGTCTCTGAAACATACTCTTCAGGAAGGTGTAACAAGAGGCTCACTGATGTTGACTTATAGATCTAGTTTAATAAAACAAGAGAATATGCCAAATGTAGTAAAACCTCTGAAGAGAAAAGAAAGGAAAAAGCGAAGTACACAAAAATATCAGGATAATGATATAATTTGAGGGCCATGTTATAGAATATTCCAGAAAGGCCTAACTTGACTGTCAATGCTAGTGAAAAGTGGTTTATCACACCACCAATGCAATGTACAAAGAGAAAAGTGTGAATTTTAAAGCAGGAACGCATTTGTGTCTTGAGATACATTTGTTGTCTGATTTCATATGATCTGTGCTGAACTAAAAACTACCAAATAATATACTTAGCAATAATATCAAGATTGCCTTCAAAACTCTCTGAGTGGCTTTGTAACCCAGGAGATAAATTAATGAATGAAAGCATTTTCCCCTTAGTGGCCTACCAATTGCCAATATCAGGATAGAATGTTACCCTTAAGTTTGTACAGTTAAGATGATTCCATGAAATATGTCCTATTATTTGGACATGTATGATTATACATATAATTAACACATTACTATCATATTAAGCTATTGGTATACATACACATGTATACTAATAGTTTTACATTCTTTGGAGCCCTCTGACTGCTTATTACATAACCATTAAAGTGTTTCAGAAGGGAATTACTCTATAAAGGTATATTTTTGAAATTTCTAGATCAGAAAATATGATCTCCTTGATTTGGGCAATAATTATTTACATACGATAGCCATATCTTTTTATTTATTTAATAATTTGTTTCCTAGCAGTGAGGAATACTGAAACAATGCAAAAACTTGTTTTATAACATACTGATACATGTTAAATTTTTGAAAAATTTACTTTAAAAATCTGAAATTCTTTACTATGGTAATTTTTCCCTTTATTATTTTGCATTTTTTGTGTTTTTCAGTGAGCTATGATTTAATAGGACCTAGTTTTTTGGTATATTTACTGCTGCATATGAGGTCTTCATCATGAACATCAAACACTATTATTTGCAAATTTTCTCCACTCATAGATCAGGATAATCAGGCTATAGTAAATTAAAAGTGGCTGAATCTCTCAGGCATCTCCAGTCCTATTACACACATGTGAATCTTGCCATTGGTATTGTTCTGCTAGCAAGGTTCTACAGAAGGTCCTAAAGAATACAAAAGTTTCATAAATTTGGTTGAATAGAAAGTATTAACATTAAGTTTTATAATATGATTTAGAATTCCTTCGTTTTTAATCAAACTTGCTATAATTGTAATTGTTTGATGTTTTCTTGACTACTTTGATTCTCAAAACTTGGCCCAAGAAATACCAATTGACTGATAATCAGAATTCTCTTAATGGAGAAGAAATCAAATCAATATATACAATTCTTTTCTCTGGTTCATGTGGGTAAATGACAATACAATTCAATTTCGAAGACTTCTAAAAAAAATATACTAACTTTACCTGTTATTCAGTTTACTACAGTTACCAAAGTTTGTACATTAATAGTGCTTATTGAAGCCTTGGATCAGAATTACACTAATAAGTCACTAATAAGTCTTTTTGTTGGGCAGCCTGGGTGGCTCAGCAATTAAGCACCTCCATCGGCTCAGGGCATGATCCTGGAGACCCGGGATCGAGTCCCACGTTAGGTTTCCTGCAGGGAGCTTGCTTTTTCCCTCTGCCTGTGTCTCTGCCTCTCTCTCTGTTTCTCAGGAATAAATAAATAAAATCTTTAAAAAATATATTTTTGCTGCATAATTTGTGCAATGTTGTAAATGATTGCACATTAAAAAAATATTTCATTTATTCTTGAGAGACGCAGAGAGAGAGAGGCAGAGACACAGGCAGAGGAAGAAGCAGGCTCCGTGCAGAGAGCCCGATGTGGGACTCGATCCCAGGACTCCAGGATCATGCCCTGGGTGGAAGGAAGTCACTAACCCCTGAGCAACCCAGGGATCTCTAAATGATTGTACATTATGTGTACACTTATAAAAAGTTGGAATGTTTTGAAAAGAATAGAAATATAGTTGTCTTGAGTTTTTCATGGCTTCTAATAGCTGTTCTTTTTAAAAAATGTACTTAATTATAAAATATAACTTTACTATAATCTGTGTTTTGGTGGGAGTTTTCTGGTTAACACTAACATGTATAGTGATGTATATTTTATTTTATATTTTTTACAGATTTATTCAATTTATTTTAGAGAGAGAGTGCATGCAAGCAGGGAGAAAGGCAGAGAGAGAGGGGAAAAAATCTCAAACAGACTCCTCGCAGAGTGTGAAGCCCAACATGGGACTTGATGTCATGATCCTGAGACCATGACCTGAGCCAAAATCAAGAGTCAGATGCTTAACTGACTGATCCACCCAGGAAACCCATAATGAATATTTTAATAAAAAATATTTTATACCTATATTTGGATTTTAAGACATGTATGTGTTGCAAACAAATGGCAAGATACACTATTCTCATAGATTATAAGAATTAATGTTAAAATGCCCATACTACTCAAAGCAATTTGCAGATCAATGCAATTCCTATCAAAATAGCAATAGCATTTTTCACAGAATTAGAGCAGTTAATCCTAAAATTTGTATGGCACCATGAAAGACCCCCAAATAGCCAAAGCAATCTTGAGAAAGAAGAACAATGCTGGAGGTATCACAATTCCAGATTTCAAGATATATTACAAAGCTAAAATAATCAAAACAACATAGCACTGGCACAAAAACAGATGCATAGATCAATGGAATAAAATAGAGATCCCAGAAATGAACCCACACTTACATGATAATTAATTTATGGCAAAGGAGGCAACAATACACAATGGGGAGAAGACAATCTCTTTAATAAATGGTACTGGGAAAACAGCTATATACAAAATAAAATTAAACTGGACAACTTTCTTACACTGTATACAAAAATAAACTAAAAGTGGATGAAAGTCCTAAATGTGAGACCTGAAGCCATAAAACTCCTAGAATGAAACATAGGCAGTAATCCCTTTGACATTAGCCTTCACATCATTTTTCTAGATACATTTCCTCAGGCAAGGGAAACAAAAGCAAAAATAGACTGTTGGAACTACATCAAAATAAAAAAAAACTTTTGCACAGCCAAAGAAACCATCAACAAGACAAAAAGGCAACCTACTGAAAGGGGGAAGGTATTTGCAAATGATATATCCAATAAGAGGTTAATATCCGGGATCCCTGGGTGGCGCAGCGGTTTGGCGCCTGCCTTTGGCCCAGGGTGCGATCTTGGAGATCCGGGATCGAATCCCACGTCGGGCTCCCGGTGCATGGAGCCTGCTTCTCCCTCTGCCTGTGTTTCTGCCTCTCTCTCTCTCTCTCTCTCTCTCTGTATGACTATCATAAATAAATTAAAAAAAAAAAAGAGTGTTTCTTGCTTTAAAAAAAAAAAAGAGGTTAATATCCAAAATACATAAAGAACTCATATACCTTAAGACCAAAAAACCTTCAAATAATCTGATTTAAAAATGGGCAGAAAACTCGCATAGACTTTTTTTTTCCAAAGAAGACATACAGATGGCTAACAGACATATGAAAAGATGCTCAGCATCACTAATCATCAAGGAAATGAAAATCAAAACTGAAATGAGAAATAATTATTTATGAGAATAAAAAAGAAGTAACAAGTATCGGTGAGGATGTAGAGGAAAAGGAACCCTTATGTTCTGTTAATAGGAATGTAATTTGGTGTAGCCATTGTGGAAAACAATATAAATATTCCTCAAAAAATAAAAAATAGAAATACCATGCACTCCAGTAACTCCCCCACCGGATATTACCCAAAGGAAACAAAAACGCCAATTCAAAAAGATCTGTGCACTCTTAGGTTTAATGCAGCAGTATTCATAATAGTCAAGATATGGAAGCAACCCAAATATCGATCAATGGATGAGTGAATATGTATCATAAACAAAATGGAGTATTACTTAGCCTGAAAAAGGATGAGATTGTGCCATTTGCTACAACATGGATGGACCTAGAAGGTATTATGCTAAGTGAAATTAAGTCAAATAGAGAAAGACAAATACCACGATTTCACTAATGTGTGGAATCTTAAAAACATAATGAACAAAATAAAAAGCTAAAACAGACTCATAAATATGGAGAATAAACTGATGGTTGCCAGAAGGAAGAAGATGGGAGGGAGGGCAGAATGGGTGAAGTGGGGTCGGAGGTATAGGCTTCCAGCTATGGAATGAGTAAGTCATGAGAATGAAAGGTACAGAATCGGGAATATAGTCAATGTATTCTAATAGCATTTTATGGTGATAAATGGTAGCCACACTGGTGGTGATCATTGTATATACTTGTTGATTCATTATGTTGTACACCAGAAACTAATGTAATGTTATGTGTCATGTATGTTCCAATTTAAAAGAAAACCTGTTAAAAAAATAAAAGAAAACCTGTATGTGTTGGCCTTCTGATATGAATAAAGAATACTCCTCTTATTAATGCAGATACATGCACAATCTCCTACTCCTTCTACTTCCCTATAAAGTGATACTTTTTTGTTAGTATCAAACTCTATTTGCTTGGATATTTGTCTGTCTTGAATTGATGTAATCATATTAAGCACTGCTCCAAATAATTTATTATCATGACTTGCATTGCCATGTCAAATCATTATTTATACTTGCTCTACTTTAGTTGCTTTTTTTTCCATTTTGTACTAACCCTCCTTTTTTTTAAAAAAAAAAAAATTCATTTCTTTATTTGTGAGAGACACAGAGACAGAGAGAGAGAGAGGCAGAGAGAAAGGTAGAGGGAGAAGCAGGCTCCATGCAGGAAGCCAGAGGAGGGACTCGATCCAGGTCTCCAGGATCGTGCCCTGGGCTGAAGGCAGTGCTAAACCACTGAGCCACCCAGGATGCCCTTGTACTAACCTTCCTTCTCCCATTCCATAGATGGACAGTTATAGTTATGGATGAAACCACCATAGAATAATTTTGCTGCTAGTAAGCCTACATATTCTTGGGTTTTTATTTAAAAATGCACTAAACCAAAATTTGCTATAATTTGTAGTCCCGGAGCATAATGGATTCCTTAGTTACATTATTGTTATTCTATCTTGCATTAAAAATATTTCAAATTTGGCTTGGATGGGACCATGCTAGGGTCCCAGTGTACTTCAGATCAGATAATCTGGAGAAATACAGCTTCCACATGGCTAAGACACTTGGCAGAGCTAAACATTGCTTGCAAGTGGGCCATAATGTAAATTCCTTTGTTATTTGGCTACTTATTCTGAAATTATAGTCTTCCATGTCCTGCTCTGTGTTGTAAATAAACCATATTGTGTTTATATATGTCCTACTTACACATACTTTAGTATTAATTTCATATAATCACAGTAAAGTAACAGCACTATGAGAGACCTTGAAGGCTCTCTGATTGTTTTTTTCTCAAACTAGACTTTGTCATCCTGTCTGGTACAAAGGGGTACCTGGGTTACTGTAAGATACAGAATTTTTGAAACTCTTATATATATATGGTGAATAATAAATATGTTTTTTTTAATGTGGGAATTTGAAACACTTTGGGATTAAACAAAACTTTTTTATATTATGTTTTATGTAAAATTTTCATGGTTTGTACATGAGATTTCAAAAACATTCTTCTGTGCAGTGATTGATTTTGAATTATTGTGTTCATTTTCTATTGCCATCATAACAAATTAGCAGAAATACAGTGACTTAAAGCAACCCTTACTGATTATGTCACAGTTCCGTAGGTCAGAATCTCTGAGTTTCATAAGACTGAAATCAAGGTTTTGGGAGACTGTGCTTTTATCAGAAGGTTCTAAGAAGAATCTGCTTTCGGTTCATTCATATTAGCAGAATTCTCCACTTTACATTTGTAGAACTGAGGTCTGTCTTCCCTTGCCACATGTAGGGCAAGGACTTGTCTTTGCTTCTACAAGCCATCTGCATTCCTATACATGCTTTTCCATGAGCCCCTGGCCCCACTCTAGAAAAGGTAGGCCAAACTTTTCACAAATGGAATCTTGCTGGGTTCTTTTACTTATACATCTCACTTGTCTCTGATGCTCTAGCTAAAAGAGCTTTTGGCCTACCTGGATAATACAGGATATTCAACTTATGTTAAGGTTCCCAACCTTAGTTACATATGTAAAGCCCTTTTGTTATAGTAAAGTAACAGGCTCATAGTTTCCAGGAATTAGGACTTGGACATGTTTGGGAGGCCATGACTCAGCCTACCAGAACCTTTAGGCCCTTAGGAGAACACTTGAAAAGCACTGATATTTTAATCATAAAGATGAGAAAAATCAGAACCAGAGAAAGTAAAGTGACGTGCTAAAGTTTATACAATCAGACTGACAGTTCTGCAGTTAAAACCCTATGATCCTGAATTCCAGTACAATGATCTTTTCTACTGAAGCATGCTATCATTCAATTTAATAATGCTTATAATGCTTATAGTTTTTGTAGTTATAGCATCTACACTTTGTACAATGCCAAATGGGGAACCAAAAAAGTCAGTAAAAGAGCTGCAATTTATAAATATTCAAATATTTATATCTAATTATTTAAAAGGCAATAATAATTTAGGATACTTTTTTTTAAAAAAAGATTAGGATACTTAATTAATTTTTCTCACTTGTTCCTCTGGGTTTTTGCCATTGTTTTGGTTGAAGCTGAGCCTGGGAGTTTACTAAAGTGAGCCACTTTCTCAAAAAGAGAGATCCAATTGGAATTATTCAAAAAGGAATGTCCAATATGAAGCTTTGTGATTTGCTGAAAGTTCAATGTTGATACTTATTGTAACTATGCTTATATTAAAAAAAATCTCTGTAGCAGTTTTTTATATTATCTTATAAATGCTACCTAGTACAGCTGTGGTATGCAATCTCACCCTTCACAAGTATAGCAGTACACTTAGGTGAATCTATAAAACTTTATACTGGTACATCAAATTAATCTTGCACTACTGTGCTTAAGTGAAGCATGCTTTGAATTTTTTAATAATTCTTCAGCACATAGAAGGAAAGTGGGGAACCACAGGGACTCTCTGGAGACAAAAAGATGTTCAGTTCCTGAAAGAAACACATTTGCTTCCTAATGGCTTTAACAAAACAGGGATAAACTGATCCTCTACTTTTCGCCCTTTTCCCCCTCTTCCCTTTTCTTTCGAGGCTTTCTCCTTTTCTTCCTACTTACACTGTGGTTTTGCTCTGCTTGCTTCTTGATTCTTTTTTCTAAAATTCCTGCTTTCCCTCCCTAATTCTTATATGGAAACAATGAGACCGATTGACTTTAGAAAAGTATATACAACATGTATGTTTAAACTCTCTTATGGCAGAGAGTAGGATCACCAAATATTCCAACTGCTTTCTTGCATTCCTGTTTTCTTTAATTTAGATTGAAGCCACGTGAGTAGAGGCTTATCCAATGGATTGTGAATAGAAACGTGTCACTTTCAGGTCAAGGCAGTTAAGAGCCAATGTGTCTCCTCCATCTCTTTCTGCCTCTACTTTGTGTGATCCTAATGTCCATGAATTCTAATGGGGAAGCTACAAAATGGAAGATGGTTGCTCAACCCATTTTTAGGTCGGGCAAAACCAAACATCAAACATTTTTTGTATTAAGCCTCTAAGATTTTTAGATTTAGTCTAGCCTATCATGACCAATTTTCAGAAATTGGTAGCAGAAGTGGGTGACTAGCATCACAAAAATCCAGAATATGTTCTGTTAACTACCTCTCAAGTATAATACTTGAGACAAGGCAATAAGGAAACAGGTACTGGAGGACAGGAAAAAAAAGCAATCCTTATTCTACAGTGACAAATCATTTCAGGAAACTGTCATCAGTAGTAATTTGGGAAGCAGACCATGCAAGTGTATGCTGAGTTAGGAGCTCCACATCATGGTATCGAAAAAGTAAGCACTGGTATTGGATCTTAGTTTCTATTAACTGTGTGTAGGGAAGAAGTGTAATAATGAGATTAGCGCAGGAAAGAGTTGTCTGGTTTGCAGCAGGAATAAGGGAAATATAGCATTCAGGCATATGGCTTTTGAAGGTTGGAAAGCCTACTGCTTCTAGAACTTAATCAGTAAGAAATAGTTATTTGGCTTTGAGGACCAAATTTAGTTATAAAAGCCTTAAAATAGCTGCCACTTACTTGAAAGAGAATGTATTCATTTTCTATTGCTATGTAATTAACAAATTACACAAATTTAGAACTACACTCATAACTTTATGGTATATAAATTATGTCTCAATAAAGCTATTAAAAAACAGAAATATATATTGATTTGTCTCATATTTTTCACAGGTCAGCAGTCTGGGCATGGGTTAATGGGATCCTTTGTCTCACAAAGATGCAACCAAAGTTTCAGTTGGGGTTGTGGTCAAATCTGATGCTGGGTTTCTCTTCTAGTTCACATATTTTTGGTAGAATTAATTTCCTTACATCTATAGAAGAACAAGCAATTTGCCTGCTCAAGGCCAGCAGAAGAGAGACAGCTTCTGCTGCTTCACATCTGACCTGTAGACCCTCTTTTAAAGGTTCAACTGATTAGGTCAGGCCCACCCTGGTGCATGTCCCTTTTGATTAACCCAAAGCCAACAGATTAGGAACCATAATTGCACGTACAAAAATTCTTTCACCTTTACCATATAACATAACTTAATTTCAGAAGTTACATCCATCATATTCAGATGTCCCATTCACACTCAAGAGGAGAACATATCCAGGACATATACCATTTTAGAATCCTGCCTACTACAGAGAGATAGGGAAACACGGGGTTGGAGAGAAAAAGAGAGAACGATAAAGTTATAGGGATTACAAAGTTAGGAAATAAAGTAGATTTGAGAACAATGTCTTGAGAATAACTTTGGATGTGAAATCTTGCTGGCACACCTTACTGCAACAAGATTATAAGCCTGGTAGGTTTTTAAGGAAAATGGATTGCCAATGAAATCTCAACCACTTTTGACTATTTGAAATTTAAAACCACCTTTGGTCCCATATCTTCCCAAAGCAAGAGGTGGGCAGCAAAGCTGTGTGGCTACCAATGAGAGCCTCTTCTCCGGTGGCTATCAAAGATGAATCAAGGAGGACAATGATAAAGGAAGAAACTTTTGCAGATGGCCTCAGGGGCCACCGAGAACAATGGACAAAGGATTTTCTTCCGTAGTGGAATTAGGTCTTATCAAGGAGCCTCCCCACCCCAGAGTAAGAGGCCTATAGTTTAGAGCTGTGTGTTTCCCATTTGTTATGGGCTGAATTGTGTCTCCCATCAAATTCATACTTGGAATGCTAACTCCCAGTTTGTTAAAATGTGACTGTATTCAGACATAGAACCTTTAAAGAGGTGATTACTTTAAAATGAGGCAGTTAAGGTAGGCTTTAACCTATCTGACTGGCGTCCTTATAAGAAGAGGAAATTTGGACACACAGACACCATGAATATATACACACTGAGTAAGGGTCACATGAGGGCACAGCAAGATGGTGGCTATCTGCAAGCCAAGGACAAGAGACCCAAAAGAAACCAAACTGCTAACACCTTAGTTTTGGATTTATAGTTTCCAGAACTGTGAGAAAATTAATTTATGTTTTTTAAATATCCCAGTCTGTGGTATTTTGCTATGGCAAGCCCTTGCAAAGTACCACCCTATCCTTCCATTTTAAAATTGTCTATCTTGTTCCTGTTTCTGTTCTCTTGTTTGGTAGTAGGGTGATGGAGAAAGTGCCTAGATGATGAACGTTTTTGCTTTTCTTTTTCCTTTTAGTGTGGATCTTCACACAAAGAGAAATCATATCTGGACCAGATGATAATCCTGGCATTCCTGACATTTACATTGGATGCAATGACTTAAGAGGACTTGGGAATGTCTTCCCTGGGGACATAATGAGTGTATTCTATATGTAGGAAGAAGGGAGAAATGGATATTGAGTGACAAGCAGTATGGGTTTTGGCAGTGACAATAAGACACCAGATTTTCCATGGTGCCCCTGTATATTTCTTTGCTCTGCCGAACTTTCTTTGCTCTGATAGGTCTTGATTTTATCATTCTCAAACTTTCATTCTCTCTTTCCATATGAGAGTATTAGACATTCCTGCCTGTTGCCATTGGGGCTTACAGTGTTTCCTTCCAGAGCAGTACACATCCCTGTCCATGTGGCTAGTTTTGAACAAGGAGATATAAAGAGAAATGATGGTGCCAATTTTGAGCAGAAGTTTAAAGAGCCATTTGGTTTTTTCTACTCATTGATTTGAATCCATGAAGAGGAGTAGGATGGAGGAAATGTGTTTCGAGTAGGATGAATAGCATGCGCAGAAGCTGAAATACAGCACCGAGCATACTTCTCAGGTATGGTGAACAGAACTAATTGGGAGGATAGAGCTGGGTTAAGGTAGTTTACACACAACAGGTACACACACACATTCCACAGAAAAGTGACAATTATGTATCAGACCCTACACTGGTAGTATGGTAACAGTTCACAGGCGCCAGACTAGGCAAACAGTCTCCAGCAGGGAAGTCTGTAAAGGGCCACCCAGTGGAGCTATCTATCCATGAGAAATCTTGCCACAGGAAATTTGAGGAGGCACATGCATACTTTTATATTCTGGGTATGATTATAATTTAGGATAGAAAGTATCCAAGAGAAATTATAGTCAACTTAATACAAGACCTTTTTTTTTTTTTTTTTTAGATTTTTACTTACTTATTCATGAGAGACACAGAGAGAGAAAGAAAGAGAGAGAGAGAGAGAGAGATAGGCAGAGGGAGAAGCAGGCTCCATGCAGGGAGCCCGATGTGGGACTCAATCCCGGGACTCCAGGATCATGCCCCGGGCTGAAGGCAGGTGCTAAACAATGAGCTACGCAGGGATCCCCAATACAAGATCTTTTTGAAATTAGAAAGTATGGGTCTCTCATTGCTTAATTTGATATTGCTTGGTTTTTATTTTTTTTAAAATTTATTTATTTATTTATTTATGATAGTCACACAGAATGAGAGAGAGAGGCAGAGACATAGGCAGAGGGAGAAGCAGGCTCCATGCACTGGGAGCCTGACGTGGGATTCGATCCTGGGTCTCCAGGATCGTGCCCTGGGCCAAAGGCAGGCGCTAAACCGCTGCGCCATTTGACACATGAGTTGGTGAATTCAGAATCCTTTTCCATATAAATACTGAGCAGGCATTTCCAGAGCATTCCTGCTGTGTCACTCACTAGTTGGGTAACCGTGAACAAGTTACTGAATCCTTGCTGAATTTCGGTTTCCTCATGTGTAAACTAGCTTTTAATAACAGCGCCAAATTCACAGGAGTTTTGCTAGAAATAAATCTGCTAGAATAAGTGCATGAAAATCACTTAGCACAGTGCCTGGTACATGTTAGGCATTGTTACCTCTCCCCCTCTCTTCCCCCTTTTCCTCCTCCTCCTCCATTTTTACATTTGAAAAAAAAAGGAACAAGGAAGAGGTGATTTTTTTTAATATAGTACCTGTTTATCTAACACATGAACTAATGAATTAATATTTTTCTTCCAGAAGATTTCTGGTGTTTGGTTTTGTTCTGGATTCTTTGTGTACATATAGCTAAAGTGTTGTGCATATTGTAGGACTACCCCTTCCCTCCAAACACATCCACACAAAATTAGCCACTGTTTATCTAGTGTTAACAATTAGAATAAAGGATATAATGTGGAAAAGAAAAAAAAAAAAAAGGAAACCTGGAGGTAGGGACGCCACACCGGACTGTAGCTGTAAACATCTCCACAAGATGGATGTCATTTAGAACTAAGATGCGAATGTTGACATTGGCAAACATTTCCTGTTGCCTTTACAGACATTGGTTTTGTTCAAACCCATAACATTTTTTGTTTTTGTTTTTCATTTTGAGCAGGTGTAGGCAAACTACAGCCTACAAACCAAATCTGGCCCACTGCCTGTTTTTGTAAATAAAATTTTATTGAACATAGCCACCATCTCCTCCATCCATTTCATCCGTATTGTCTATGGCTGCTTTTTGCTACAATGGTAGAGCTCAGTTGTCACAATGATACCATAAGGGCCAGGAAGCCTATAATGTTCACTATCTGTCTCTACAAAAAAGAAACTGATGACTCCCAGTTTAGAGGAATGGCTGGAGATGTAGAAAAATATTATTTCTTTAATTTCTAAGGCAAACTATTTCTAACCCTTTTCTCTTGGCCAAAAGATAGTTTGGAGAGAAAAAAGAATCCTCCTTTTCTTACCTCTCTTTTGTTGTCTGGTGGTCTCAGGCTTATCATACCCTTGTCCTTCTAAGTAGCCAGCTTCAGAACCACAGTAGTATACTTTTGTCTCTCACCATGCCTAACAAATTATAATATGTCTGTGGCAAAGTTTGTTCTCATGGAAGGGCCAAAAGTTCTGTGACCATTAGGCAATCATGTCACAACTTCTAGAGAGCCTCTAGAGAGAAGCAAGACAGACTTCCTCTTCCCTGTTTTGAAACAGACCTCCTCATTCTTAGGTCTGAAATCTATCCTCATGACCATAAACTTTCCTCATACAATTGACTAGATGAAGATCGACAAGTATAGTATGCTTTTTGCCATAAAGCTGGCGAATAATGAAATCCAATTGGATACTCTTGCTTCCTAGACCTGTGCCTAGTGGTGTGGTCTGCTGGGTTGATCGTGTCTTGTACACCCTCTTGGATATTTAATGATAAATAATAGGCCAGTAAGAAGTATTCAAGCATTCAGTTTGATAGCTTCAGAATGGCTAGCTACTATGTGTAGTGGGATTATAAAAATGGATTCGGGGTTTGCTTCAGTTTATCAAAAAGCTGTGAACTGTCCTTGAAACCCTGTGGATTTTAATTGCTTATAATGCCTATCTAAAACGATCCTATGAAAAATGAATTTGATGTTTTCCCCTTTTCATGCAAGTAACTTTTTTTTATATATACATAGATAAGGGGGAAAACCTGCAGAATTGTCAGAAATGCTGCATCCCACTTTATGAACCCTGAAGTAATGGCTTTACAAGAGGTACATGCAGGAGCCTGTTATTGACTGTGAAGGCATTCTGTATCGGTTGACTGTGAACTGAAGTATCGTTTTCCCTCTCATCCTGGCACCTGGATAATATTAAATTTGAACCTTTGATTTGATTGATACATCTCAGCAGCAGGACATTTAGACATTTATGTCATAAAACCAAAATGAAATATTTTATATCACTGAACATAGCCCTGCAAGGTACAGTAGTTAAAATCAAATGAAGTTAGCATCAATTTTACAGTTATTTAAAAAGCATACACACAGGCACACATGTGCACATACACATAAACCCACCATAGAAATGCCCCCCTCTTTTTGTTTCAGAGTGACATTTAGTAAAAACATAAAGTTTACCTAAAGAAGCTGAGGTGGCAGCTTTAAATGCAATAAACAGGGACCTACTTATATATGCAAAACAGGCACTCACAGGTGCAAGAAAGGTAATTGCTGGTGCAAAATATGCCATTACCTGTTTTACAGGCACAACTGCCTGATTTGTAAGGGCAACTAGCTGATTTTTGTCTTCCTCTGCATAATTTTTATGTACAAATTAGTCGCTTTGAAAAATTTGGCACCAATATTTCTCTGCTCATAGGCCTAAAATATATTATGTATAGAAAACAATGGAAGCTTTACAGTCAGTCAGTGAAATGCATTTGTTGGCTATTTTTATTTGGAGAAATTAACACACCGAAAGGCTCTCTGAAATCTTATTTTTCTTCCTCTGGTAACAAGATTTTTTTTTGTGTAGTCCAGTGTGTTTCATTAGTGCTTTAAAATTTGCTGAAGCCAGGCGGCAAGTTGCCTGCCTATTAGTTTAACTGAGCGCCCATCACAGCAGTACATTATGCATTATCTTGGGAACAATTAAGACATGCCATCTCCACAAAGCAGTTTTTAAGTGGGCCAAACATATTTAATGGTAGGGTTTGTGGCACCCAGAATGAAAATACAATGAAAACTATAGGGAATATGTACTTACCCTAACACTAAACAGGTTTCTTATAATTCACATATACTCACTGGGGGATATGGCATCCCGTGTGTACGTTCTAAGTGTTGCTAATGAAATGTTTATCATCTATGGCAGCCTAAGCAGAAAAGCGTAATCTGTGGCCAGCTAAAGGGCACTGTTAACAACAGCAATCATGCATATTTAATATGTACATAATTATTGATCTCTTTAGTAAAAAAGCTTATGAATAATATTCATATTTAGGGCTAGGTGCTAAAGTATCCTGGGAATCAGGCATCAAGAGCTTAGCAAGTGATGGATTTAGACAGGTCAGTCAATGTCAGTCTAAAGGCATCTAATCAATATAGACAAATGTGTCAGAAAGGTAGTTTGAGAAATACCTTTATAATGTAGAAAAAAGGCCAGATTCAGTATCCCCTTTCCTTTCTTAATATGATACACATATGTTTCTAAAGCAGGAGTGCTTTTTATTATTTCTATTCCAACCACTCATGGTGGGTCAAATTAAAACATAGTGTATGTCCAGTGAAGTCATCCCGCTCCCAGTATCATATAATAGGTAAGAGAAAAAACAAACAAACAAACAGTGTCTACAGCAATACAAAGCTTGTATGTCACTCTTAATATGTTTTCAGCATTAAAATTTAGGAGTACTCTGAGAACAAACATTCAAGAAAATTTGTTTGAATGGTTTTACTGTCAATAAAGGTAAATTTTGTGGAAAAAGACTGGGAGCAGACTTCTTGTGAGGCCACTGACAGTTCCATTTAATACAATTACCTGATTCCTGTTTAGAGGACACATTTCTTGTGAACAGCAGGGTATCATAGTTTTGGGGCACTTCAGTGACCAGATTTCTTATAATGGAGTGAGTTGAAGTGTTTCTAGTCAACTAAAGGAAGAAGTTTTGTATTAAACCCGAATTTCCACTTTAAGAGTCATTATTGAGGGAATCAGAATCAGAACTTCATCTCAGAAGGCATTTAGATCCAGATGGCATGGTGATGTTTCTTTCTAAGAGCTATACAATAGATTGTATGACATGTTATCAATGACTTTCTTGCTGGTAATTTTTATTTTTAAGAGCAGCACACAGATGAGGTTCGGGATACAAATTTAATTTCTTTTTAAAATAGTTTAGTTTTATTCTGTTTCATTGTGTCCTGTGAAACTTCATGAGAACAGAAATTTGGTCTTGTTTCTCTGGTAACTAGCAAATATCCTTAATAGTGTTCTTCCAAAGAAACTAACATGAATAAATGCATGTAAAAATACTATAGAAAGGAAGGTAAGAAAAGAGTAAAGACTCTGGAAAGTTCTGGACAATATTTTTTTCCATTTTGCATGGGAATATTTTTCAGTATGTGCTTCTGAAAGTATAAGATATTCAAATGTACTGTAAGATTCTATTTTGAGAATTATTTTAAATATATTTCAAATAATAAAGAAAAGGTAAAATCTCAACCTCTCACTATCAGCTACAAAGGAGACAATGGGCATCGCCACTGATTAACCACCTCATATGTCAAAAATGCTATCAATGGCCAATAAAAGAATAAGCTTTTTCTTGACAATCCAAATTAAGTATTCTGGCCTTTTCCAAGAGATATCCATGGATATTTAAGAAGAATTAAGTATTACTAATTTATCCAATTTCAAGCATATGTGAACAGAAAAATATGGCATCAACTTCAAGAGTCAATGAAGGACAAAATAAAGTGCAGTATTATTGTAACTGATTCACATGTAATTTTTGCTAAAATTTGTATTTACTTTCATACAATTTTATTCTTTTTTAATGAAGATAACTCTTTGCATTTACAAAGAAATGTTATTTAATTTTTACAGGCTTATATGACATCTTACGAAAAAATTACAAACTAAAGAAAATGTTCTTTTGGAGCTGTGTGCCTACTTTCTTATTTAGAACATATGAGCATCATATAAATATATATGTATATATATATATTTTTACAAAATATATATCTGGTATAGAAAGTAAGGAGTCTGTTTTACTATATAAAAAGGCAACTGGAGATGATAGAGGAATAATAATAGCACTGAAGAAAAAGTGGAAGTAAAGCCTTATACAAAACAAGAATTGATTCTGAGAGGGATCAATATATGTTTGCATATAAAAATTACACCTACTTTGGAAAATATAATGAAAGTGTTGAAATCTGGAAATCATTCACAGAAAACGAACCCTTGAGAATAAAAGGCACAAATTGGAGACTTGGGTAAAGTGTGCAAAGTTCTTCTTGAAAATATTGATTATGAGCCAATAAAACTAAGAGAATTGGCTCTAAATATACATACTCTATACTCTGTTAAGATCTAGTTTGCTTTCTCTTTTGCTCTTCCTCTCTCTACACATGTTTCCTCTTCCAGATTCCACTTCAAATGCAATTTTGGCTCTCTCTATTCTATGTTCTCTGGGCTTGAACTGCCTGTGTTGCTCATACTTTGCATGTTCTGAAATACCATGCCCTGCTTTACCATAACTTTGAATAAAGAACTGTTATTAATAAGGAAAGTTAGCTTAAGAGAGCCATCTCCAAAAGAAGAGCAAAACCAGTTCTTTTTCCAAGCCATAAGGAAATTTGAAAGGAAGAAAAAAAACTAGGTTTAAAAACAAAAAAAACAAAAACAAAAGGAAACTCAGAAATACATGATTTCCAGATTTATGCACATGTATCTCTCATCTTTCCTCCTTTGATTGGATATTTTTTGGGGGGACATGGGCATGTGATAATGTCTTTTTATTAGTGCTAAGGACTCTCACAGAGCCCCTTTCTAGCTACTAGAGGGAGGTAATGTAAACGAAAAATAGGAGAAACAAAAAAGTTAATAGTAAAATTAATATTCAGAGGAAGAAAGAATAAGCTGTTACTGCAATCATCAACCTGATGTATTAAGTATAACTTGTAGTCTGGAAAGAGTGGTTTCACTACAAGATTACCCTGGATTTCCTCCTTTTAAATCTCTTATCACCTTGTATAATTGTTTCTATGTATTTAATTTTTCAACTGAGTTAGTTACTTAAAGAGTTCATAGACTGTGTAAAATGAATATTCTTTTTCAACAAACATTAATTGAATAGGGAAGACTGAATGTGTGAGTGTTAAGAAAAAGAATAACAGTTAAGGGTTTAAAGTCTTGTTGATTAAGGAGGGCACATGATGTGATGAGCACTGGGTATTATACTATATGTTCACAAATTGAATTTAAATTAAAAAAAATAAAGTCTTGTTGACTTGGGAAATGTTCATTTAAAAAAAGGTAGCGTCTGATGCATGTCAAGTGGGATTCGTAGGAGGTAAAGGGGCTACCAAAGTTAGTCACCTCTCACAGCTGGGAAGGGTAAAGAAAGTATGGGTCTCTTATATATCTCTGCTATTGCTCCTGAAGAACTCCAGCCCCCCAAAAATCATGCTACTGTTTGCACCCTTGAGAGGGACTCAGAGCCCCTCGGTCTGTTTACCTTCTGGCTTCCCAAATACCATTAGCACCCCCAAAATGGAGCATGTGGGGTTCTGAAAGCAATGACCTACTTGAGACTTTCTAGTTTTCAGAGTAAAAGATTCAGCAGACAGAGTGTGTTCAATTTTGTCACTTCTCAACTGATCTAGGCTCCTTCTCCCAATGCTAACTCAGAAGCCACGATTTCCTATGCCGTGTAGAAATGCAAGCATGGTGTGCCTAAAGAGGATAGAGGGGTTTTTTTCACAGCAGGATGGGCTGCCTGGAAGGAAGAAAAATAAGAAACCAGGAATTCTACTAGGGTGGGGCAGATGCTTCAGCTACAACTGTGATCCCAGAGTGGGGCAGGGAAGCCCAGAAAAGCAGGGTGTGGTATTTACAGAATAAAGCAGCAGAAAGCAGTGACCCCATCAGTGCTAATTGCAATAAGACCTAAGTCTCCATCAGTGAAGGCAGAGCTGGATAACTAACATCTCAATTTTTATAAACTTCTAATTGAGTGCTTAATATTCATTCATTCAATCATTCATTCATCCAATCTATATTTAATGATCCCTCTGGGGATCTAAGGAAGGAACAATATAAAATGTATCATGTGCTACAATAGAAATTAATAAGTACAATGGGAACAGAAATAAAGGAATGCATAATTTTGCCTCAGGGAGGGAGCCAGGGAATGTTCTATAAGGGATGTGACCGTTGAACTAGATATTAAAAGATGATGGGCTTTCACAGGAGGAGGAGAGAGGGCATCTTAGAGGGTTCTGAGTGAAAATTGGATTATTTAGTTTTGCACACACTATTGAAATGTGGACTTCTTGACTGCTTATCAGTTGTGTGGCTTCACAGGATTTTCATAAGGAATATGAAACATGTGAACAATGTTTGAGCCATTTAATATTCATAAATTTACCATTATTTGCCAGGTAACATGCTGGAAAAATCAGTCTCTGAGGTTCAAGAGAAACTATATTGAGGTATCAAATATAAATGACAGATTTGGTCGAAAAAATATAATTTACTGAAACAGATGTAAAGGAGGAAGAAAGTAGGCAGTTAAAGCTTTTACTTTGTCCTGTTGGTGTAGCCTCAATCTAGGTTTTGGGCAGATTTACCGTTTTACCCAGAGATGGTCTCACAATGGAACTTAATAAACATTTGATGAGATAATAGTGATTGGTAACAATAAAAAAGATGATGACCAACAATGGTAATACTGTTATTACACATACTATCATTCATGATCTGTATCTTTCCTGCTTTTCCATCTCTTCCCATGTAAAGAGGACGGCTCAATTCCTGATGGATCAGCTGTCCTTAGATGAGTGAATTGTCAGGCCTTTCTTAGGATCCAAATCCACTCAACTAATCTAAATCCCCTCAGACACAAGTAGCCTTAGGAAAACCTAAAGTTTGAGCTAATTGGGTTGTATTGTATATAAGTAATTCAGATGAGGTATTGAAAACAAGATTTTAGAGTTTACAGAGGATACTAAAACTGGAGGCTGAGCAAATAATGAGGAACAAAACAATCAGACTCAAAAGGATTTGGATTGTATAAGTAATTGGATCAGCAGATGGCAAACGCAGTTCAGTACAGGAAAATGTAAAATAGACTTGAAGCAAAAGAAACAAACTAGAGAATGTGCGCTAAATGGAACAATCATCCAGAACGCTGACCAGGAAATGGAAAGGAGGGGCTATTAAAAAACATAAATCATGGCAACTCTTAGCTTATGGCTAATTCTGTTGCTTTAGCATCCTATCAGAAAGAATGTGCATGCATATTATCTATAGTGGGAGCTGACTGTACCCTATGGGAACTAGCAGTATGCTCCACGTTTCAATTACTTCACCACTCAGTTTTGTAGAGGCACCTTTCAAAAATTCTTAAGGTGTTACTTTTTTGAATGCAAATCTTTCTCCTTTTTTGTTTAGGCTTATGCTCATTATTCTATAATTATCCTTCTCAGACATTGCTGGAAAGATTCAGAACAATGTTTTCAGGATAGTTTACTAATTACCCTATATTTCACCATGTCAGAAAATCCCCAGGAGGATCCACATCCGGGTATCACACTCCCCATTTGCCCCATTCCCTGAAGATACAATGTATACTTTGTAGGGGTGAGAGATCAACTGTTCAGTGAGGCAGAGGGAGAGGCAATACGTTTGAAATTCTCTGTGTGCCTGTAAGAATTACCTGGGTAGCTAGTTTAAAAATGGAAACACCTAAATTCCTCCTCCAGAGGTAGACACAAGCCAAACAAGAGGGGGCCTGGCAATCGGCACATTGATGAAGCATTTTGGTGATGCTCGGTAGGAATTGGGAGACATTTTGAGAAATACTGGGTAGAAGGGTTGGGGGAAGAAAGAACACCAGTCCTGCTCCTTCCTCATCTAACTGAATGATTAACTTATGGACAGTCAAACTGCTCAGGCCTCATGTTCTTTACCTAGAAAATGAGTATATTGTCTGTCCAGCATACCTGGCACAGGAGCAAGTTAAATAGTGTCTGAAACCTTATTGCATACAAATATAAACCTAAGGTAAAATGCTTGCCAAAATGTAATGTGTACTATTGTGATCCCACAATAACATGCTTTTAAATGGATGACTGAGGCAGCCATCTATACCCAGCCGGAGTTAGATTTTTCTTTTTATCTGTTGCCACAGGAATTCTCACCCATAGCTGATCTCTGCAACCAAATAGGTACTGAAAGTAGTAGGTGTTTTCCTTTGTGTACTCTTTAAAAGTGCTAACAGAAGGTCACTGTGTCCCCATGGTTTTGTTACTCCCAGGGAGCAACGTTTTGAATAGCAGTCTTCAGGGTTTAGATTCAGTTGCATACCCTATGGCCACTGGTACTCAACTCCAGCTTTTGTTGTTGAGAATGAAAATGACTTCTGCTGGCCTGACACGCACATGATAATCACCCTTTCATCGTCTACTACTGAGGTCAGTGTCTCATCTACAGAGAGTACAACGAACTGGTCTGTTTACAAATCAGAGTGAGTCCACTGAGCAAAGTATCCTGTGAAATCAATTGATCTTGCCAATATGTAAAAATGCCTATACTTCTCTACGTATTGAAATTTCTGTATTATCCAGGCGCTCTCCTCCAGCGTGTGTCAGTTGGGTCAAATTAAACAATGATAAACCCAGGAGCCATATGAAACAGCTAAACTGAGGCATCCAAAGACACTGTCCTCTAGGCTGAGAGTCACGATAGACACACAGGAGAGTGTATGCAGAGCTTCTTCACGCTGGTCTTGGTTCCATAAGCCTCTCTTTGGAATAGTCAGTGAACACAGCTACCGTGTAATTAGCTGAGCAACATAAGTAAGGTGTTTAAAAATATTTTTTCAGGTGCTTTTTTGTATTCATGATAGATTCTCAACACCAAAAATCAATCTCAATCAAAGCAGCAACTGAGTTTATCATAAATTAACATGAAAAGGTTTTCTACTGAGTAGATGGTTAATTACTATCTAATTTGAATAATTTTGCATATTAATGAGAAATGAATGAAATTCATTTTTAGATTTTTAACTTCAGCTGAGAAACCCACGGAGATAATGGAGCCTTTTTAAGAGGCATGTGATCTCTGTTACTAAAGGAGATACGGATTTTTTTTTTTTTTTTTTTTTTTAGTTTACTGACTTGTTTTAAGTTGATTAATGGATTAGTGTTTTGCCATTAATAAACTATATCCAAATGAAAGACAACTTCATTATTTGACTCCGTAGCCCCTAGCTGCCTGCCAGGTAAGAAAAATGGAAAATAGATGAAGAGTTTGCTAAGGAAAAAATATAACCTTGCACAGTCCTTCACAATGTCTGGATGGAGACATTTGTATGTTTCTGATTGTGAATGGATTTTTATAACTTGTAATGTTTTTCTATCACATAAAGTTCTCTCTATATATTGTTTACAAATGATATTTAGGTTTAGAATACACATATTGAGCTGAAGTAGGGGTACATTCTTAAAACTATTACTATATTCTCCAATTTGAAAAAGTGACTGACAATCGCCTCAGGCCTCAGAAATTATAGCCAGCCAGGAGTCGAAAGTCACTTTTATAAAGTATCCTTGAAACCTTTTTTAGCATTGCAAACAAAGAATAATAATTCTTATATTTTTATAAGAAAAATTGTTTAAAGTACTACTTGCCTCCTTCCAGTTTTCTTTTACATACAATTTTTATTTCATACTCAACACTTCCTTATTTGAGACACACTTACAGATTATCTTTCTTTCCTTCTTTGGGCAGGATCTGCCTTATCCAATTTTACCAGTGCATTCAGTTGGGTCCAGCCAGTGTTTATTGCAGCCTAATGCAGAGCAGTCATGATGAATGAAATTGGATAAGTATTTTTATACTTTCAAAACTTCATCCAGGATAGATAGTATAACAAGGTATTGTTTTTTACGGTCCATGTTCAACTTTAGGGAATTGGCTATTTTAGTCATGTTGTTACCACATTAGCCCAACAATGATTTTGAAAGGCCTCGGATAAACAGGAACATTCTTGCGGATAAATTACTTGGCATTGCATTTTATCAAAAGAGTGAGGTTTGGATTGGACTCTTGTCAGTTGGGCACAGAGGCCTCCAAGTATGATTATAGAGTTCAAGAAATGCTTTTGGATTATTTAACTCAACAAAAGAGGAAAAGGTAGGAAAGAGTTTTCTCTCTGGGTCTCGAGAACCTATCTTTTACATTAAAAAAGGTCCAAGAGCATGAGACCAGTCATACCTGGAAAAGAGATGACTACTTCTACAGTCACTCCCAGACTTGTTCCATTCATTAGTCCCCTACCATCATGGTCAGGACCTTCTTGGCCAGCAAGTGAAGAGGATTTTACTAATACACGGGTGATAGACTCTAAAAGTGGCATTGACAATACATCTGAAGAAAAGTCTGGAAAAGAGGCAAGCCATTTAAAAAAGAACTAAAAACCTTGATGTTTCCAATTGAGCCATATGCCAGGGTAACTCTCAGGATAAGAAATGAACTATATTTTATATGCACAAAGTAGGATTTTTTAACAAAAATATGAAATCAAGAGTGGCATTAGCATGAGCTGTCCACTCCCCCTCTCCTCCTTCTGGTCTCTTCCAGTCTCTTTTGCCAAAGAACTGAGAATGAATTTTTGAGAGCCAAGGATATGGAAAGGAAGACAAAATAAAGCTGGGAGAATTTTGGCGGAATTACATGCTTAACATACTGCACCATTTCTTTAATATATTTAAATAGTCCTGTGTCATCAGTTGGTGGCTTTCCTTTTCGACAATTTGCAATATATTTTGTTTTTCCTTAATTAAGCTTCACATGCTGGAATTAATTACTGCTGGGTAGTTGAAATCTGGTGGTCTAATTTTCAACTTCAGTTAATAGAGCTCAAAGTTTACATTCACCTCTGAAATTACCAACCTTACCAAATTATATTTGTCTACTTACATCTTCTAGACCATGAATATAGAGGGCAGCTGCAAGTGGCTTTTCATGTGTGACTCATGAGTCCATCCCTCTATTTATAGTGAAACTGTTTATCATATGCAAGAACTCTATATTTCAGGATTACATGTTAAACATAAAAGGGACATGTGTACCCCCCACACATTCAAAACCATCCCTTTTCCCAGCCATTAAAATAAAGCTATATTAAAATTCCATTTGTCAAAAAGATAATGTGAAAATAATGAAGATAAGAAACTCACTCTGCCAGCTTGGGATAGCTTGGAACTATCCAGATACCATTACTTAAAATTACATGTTCAAGGATTTGGGAAACTTTAGTAATTAATTGGTCCAAAGGTGGAAACCAGCCAAAAGTCCACAGTTTGCATCTTGAATGCCCAATGTTAGATGATAAAATGCATGCATGCACACCCCTACATAATGAATGGCTCTCACATGCCTGGTGAGGCAAAATTTCCTTGTTTTGCAGATGAATATATGAATGCTCAGTGATATTAACTAAGATTACTCTGTGAATAACTGGTCTTCAACTTTTGGTTATCTGAAATCACAGCCTGAGTTACTTTAATTTCTACCACAAGTATCTATTTTAAAAATAGGATAGGAAGAAATGGAGGCAAGAGGGTGGAGGAGGCTGATCAAAAGAAAGAGGGAACAGGACCCACACTAACATCTCTGCCTTTCTCTTTTCTACACGTTGTTTTTTTGTATTTCAACCAGTTCTGTCCCATGCCATCAGTATTTTCTTTCTCCAATCTACCTAGGTAGCTGGGTTATTAATTAACTTTAAGGCATAAATGATCCTCAACTTAATTTTAGTAGATAATGTTTATATACCTAATCAAGACCTACAGGTTTGCCAACCAGTTGAATGTGCTCCAGAGATCCTATATTCTACATCATTGCCTGTGCTCATTTCACCTTCTCATTCACCTTCTCATTTAGCCTTCTACATTGGTTCACACACTCAGTTAGCCTTACGATAGCCTTTATGAAGCAGGCACTACTCTGATCTTTATTTTACAAATGAGGAAATAGAGGCTCAGAGAACTCTAGTGACTTCCACAAGTGACAGAGCTAGGTTCTAAATTGACATCTCTTGGATTTCAGAGACAGGGAGTTACTCCCTTCTTTGACAAATGGCTCTGCCCTACCCGTATGAGCTGTGCCACCTTGGGCAGGATATTTCATTGGCTGAGTGCATCAATTTCCTCCTTATTTGTCTAATGGGAATAGTGACCACAAAGATTTTTTTTTAAATTTATACCATTAAATAATATCATACACACAAAAGTTTTTGATATAATACTATTACTATCAACATTGGGTTAAGGAGGATGAATTGATACAGGGAATCTTCAAAACTTATGGACTAACCTGGAGTTAAAATCAGGTGCTTATAAGACTATGGCTCTTGGGGCAGGCGGGTCTTACAACTGAAACTTTGCAGTGGAGGTATTTCCCCGTTTAGTGGGAGGGCTTGTTAGTATTATGAGTCGCCAGTGCAGCTTTAACTTCTTATGACAAATAGAGCTTATCACACAGATGGCTGCATGGTGAAGCTTCAGACAAAGTGGAATTCACTTCTGTTCATCAGGAGGTTTGGTCACCCTCATTATGCCATTTCTATCTGGGAGAAGTAGAGTTTGGCACAGTGGAAATCTTTTCAGGTGCATTCTTGTTTCTATGTTATTAAATAGAATGTTTCTATTTACTTTACCACCCTAGTGTATGTATATCTACACACACACATACATATACATGAATGTGTTTTGTCTCTTTGTTTTTTTGGTCCCTTCATTAGGTTTCTTTAAATATATGGTAATATATATGCCAATGAAACTTGGTCACTGTGAAGGCAAATCTCTTCAAGTAATCCCAGGCCTGATCTTCAGAAACAAAATAATAGAATTATAGTTGTTAGGCTATAAATGCTTTCGTGTTTGCAAAGTGTTCTTAGATTTATGTAGAATCATGTGTAGTGAGTTACTGTAAAGCTTTATGATCACCGGAACTCACATTAATGTATTTTGGTTGGTTTTTAATCTCATTGTCAACTGAAACATACATTTGGTCTTCTTGGTTTTGAATTAACTATTCCTATTCGGAGACAGAAAACTTCTAAAGAACCACCATTTTATTTTGCTATTTCAAATTTTGTCTTTTTTATCTAAATATTTATTATATACAGTTCATTTTATAGTGCAGTTGTCAGTGCAACATAAATACTTTCGTTAACTTGTACCTTTTTTTGTGTGAAGATCTTGAAATCAAAATAATCAACAGTAAACACCACAACTACAGCTGCAGTTTTAAATATTTTATAATCCAATCAAATTGTTTGAGTAGTAATGCATTTAAATGTTGTTACGGAATCCCCTCCAGACTTTTTAAAATGGTTACTCTGTTCCTGGGTTTACTATTTATGAAATTCATAAGGGATGACATTTTTTAATAATAGAGCATCTGACTTAGAGAGCAGTGTTTCTTTTCCTGTCTCAATATAATCTATAATTTTCTGGCCTAATTTTCAGAGGGACACATCTACAAATTACACTTTTATTAATGAACATCTATGCATCTGTTGTTGCTGCTGTAATTAAAATGACCTTAAATGAGGAGTTTTAGCTGAGTCATTTAGCATCTCTTCAGATACGTGGATGAAGCAGCAGTTTTTACCGAAGGCGATAGGGTATATATGAAGCCTGAAACCAAGTGTGAGAAACACATTTGTAAAAGACTCAAAGCAGAGGTGACCTGTAATTAGGTATAATGTGGTATTTTAAGCCGAGTCTAGGTCCTGATGTTGTTTAAATTATTTTTAAATCATGTCGGTCACGAAAAAGAATGGGAATAGTGTTCCATTATTACCAACATACATAGAACTGACATTAACTGAAGCCTTGCTATGTGCTGTCCTGGGCTAAAGCACTTTATGCAATTTATGCCACAATTTAATAAGATTACTTCCATTTTTCTCAGATGAGGAATCTAAGCCAAATAGAGGTTATTAGTCCAAATAGTAAATGTTAGGATCTGGGCTGACTTTAGAGTCTCATGTTTAGTACATATATATTTAACTAGTACACATGTATTTAATTGTACATCTTTACCTAATACAACTAATGGATAGAGGGTATTCATTTTCTGAAGCAAGTTCAAATTCTTGAACTTTTAAAACATTAATAGTCAATGAAATGGATTTTTTAATTTGCAAAAGTTGGACTTTCTTCTCTTTAATGTATTAAACTGATCTAAATATTTAATTAAGGAATTTCATGTCTGACTTAAGAATGAGAAGTAAATTGACATTAACTACTTTTGTTGGCATTTATATAGGAAAGTTAATAACTGTTTTGTGGTTATGTTTTAACATGACTCATTCAACTAATGCTTTATTATATACTCACATATAAATATTATTGGGCACTGTTAAAAAGTACTTTCATCTTTATTCTGAAATATGATATAGAAACAATATTTTAAGAAACATGTATATGGAGAGAAAATAAAGATTTGCATTCCTTGGTCTTATTAAAGGCAATATCACATAAAAATGTCCTTTATACTTTTATAGTTTGGCATGGAAAAAAATCAGTTTGGTGTTAACATTCTATGTCTCTCTGAAGTATCACAAAATTTAAAAGTTAGCACAACCAGTGAAAAATACCTTATCCTCGTAGTCTCATATCAGAATAAACACATATGGAGTAAACAAAAATGCTGGATGGCAAGTAAAGTTAGCATGCATCTAAACTTTTAGAAATGTTTGGGTGCAATGCAATATGATCAAAGGAGACAGGAAAATTTAAAGTCAGGGAGATACTAGTTCATGTACCAAACTACTCTCGTTGTTTGACTTTATTTCCTTATAATTTAGTGGGATACATTTTCACTGCAAATGGAAAACAAAGATATAGATATGCTGGCCTGGTTCTATCAAATACAATAATTTGCTGATAGTCTTTGGACAATGCAATATATGGGAAGCAATGAGCTAAGGACTTTTATAGATAAATCATTTAACCTTCACACAAGCTCTACAAAATGTCTATTTTCAACCAGTTGAGTTTTTAAAACTCACTAGGCTCAATGACTTACCTAAGGTCACAAACCTAGAAATAAATGGTAGCGTCAAGATCACATCCCAGGTCCCTCTACCCAAATCCCATGTGTTCTGGCCCACTTTGGGATGATCTTAGAATGTTCCATAGGTAAATGCATTCTCTTCAGCCCTCATTCAAAGCAATTTCTGTGCCTGAATTATTTCCCATGGATTTTTCAGTGTGTCAGAAGTTAGTTAGCTGCCATAAAATATCATGGTAACAAAAGCAGCTACTCTTTAGTCAAATTACTAATGTCTAGCTGAACCATAAGGGACACTTTATACAAAATTACGGGGTCTATGTCTATGTCAAATGTGCCCTTCTCACTCCTTGCCTGAGTTCTTCTGTGGTTCTAAATTGGGCTTTGCCCCCAAACATAAGGGATGCTCTTTTCTCCTGCACCTGCACTTCCTTCCCAATCAGATTCATAGTTTACTCTCTCCTCAAACTGTAGTCTTTTCTATTGAAAAAATTCTTCCTTGTGGCAACTGTCTGTACTACCCCTCTGCTGAATTCTAACCCAAAATCCAGGCATTAACTGAGACTTCTTTTGCAGATATATTTCCCTGAGACATTTCAGGCTCCATGTTGACCATGTTCTTTCCCTCAAAGTACAGCCCCAGATGTCTGACTTCCTTAGGTCAATTACATGCTTGCTTTCCCTATCGACCCACACCAAATTTCAGTTTATTTCCCATAAAAAACGTCAACTAGCCTTTTTACCAGCCTCATCCTTAACTCTTTTCTACAACTAGCAGATTAGAACCTGACTGAAAATTTGATCAAAACTATTTGATGTAAACTTCAGTCAGTTAATACCAGACATTCATAAGGAATACCAGCATAGTCTTATCTTAATTTTGTAATATAAATCCAGGCCTTTTTGTAGGACCTAGTAAAACTCCCTGTATTAGTTTATATATTCAGCAATTATTTAGCAAGGGCCTATTATGTGCCAGACACTCTTTTAGGAAAGCATGTATATGTCTTCTGAATCACTGTACACTCAGTGAGTAGTACTGTATCTTGTATGTAGTAGGTCAGTTGACAAGGCTTGCTGCTTGGCTAGGTGCTAAGAAGTCTAACAGTAACATACCCTGACCCTCCCAGCAGTAATCAGATTTTGGTCTGATTTGTTTTCAGATTTTGGTCTAGTTTGCCTGTAATTAAATGTTCACAGAATCCCGAATCATATCCATAAGTGTATGTGATTATCAGTGCAAGATATCCATGCTCGGTGATGCATATTAGTTATGCTAATGCCTCCATCAAGTTTCTCTAGGTCTTGCATGTGTCACTTTCCCTCTTCCCAGCATTTACCTCTTTCAATGTGACAGGGCAACTTTAAAAGATGAGGACAAATGTTCAAGTCCACTTAGTAGTTACAAAGTGAATTTATTATGTGGGGCCTAGGGACCCCTGACAGTGGACATGGGTTGGGCTGAGCTGGTTTCTGCAGCCATCAGAAAGTATCAGCTCCATCCATCTGTGATGTTTCTATCATCTGGCAATTCACATCCTTTGCACCTAGTACAAAATTGAAGCTAATCTGAGGACAACAGGGAAATTGATGTTTCCCACTGTATGTTCTGTTAAACACTCATCCCAAAAGACATTATGACAAAGAAAGGGTGGGGGGCGGGGAGGAAGCTACACAATTAATATTTTTATTGTATATTTAATATTTTGGGAAACATTCACAGGGGACCATTGGGTTGTCTAAGTTTCTTCGCTGAATAATTTCTTAAGGCTTTTAACATGCCAGTATTAACTTCAAGAAAGAGGTATAAGGTTTAGTGTTATCCAAATGTATTTTGACCATGGAATGCTTTATTATTCTTTTTTCTCAGAGCATCTCTAAGAACAAGTGTTCAAAGAAACTTGGGAACTCTACTTAAGGAACTCTGAAACACAGGGTCACAATGTAATACTGTATAAATACAATCAAGAGGTTGTCTAAGGGGATCCCTGGGTGGCACAGCGGTTTGGCGCCTGCCTTTGGCCCAGGGCGCGATCCTGGAGACCCGGGATCGAATCCCACGTCAGGCTCCCGGTGCATGGAACCTGCTTCTCCCTCTGTCTATGTCTCTGCCTCTCTCTCTCTCTCTTTCTCTCTGTGTGTGTGTGACTATCATAAATAAATAAAAAAAAAAAATTAAAAAAAAACAAAGGGAAAAAAAAAAAAGAGGTTGTCTAAGGATCTGAATCCAAACTATGTTGCTAATATTACTATGGCATAATAGTTAGCATGAAGTAATTGTTGTGAATTAAGGATATGTCATTATTTTCATTATTTTGCTGATGAGGAAACTGAGATGTAGACAATTCAATTAGATTTCCTATGGTTTCTCTGTTGGGAAATGTTATAAAATAAAATAAGTACAACGAACAGAAAGAACCTAGGTCTGACCTGATATGACAGCCAGGCCCCAATACTGGCTCACATTGGGCATTCAGGACAAAGAAATACTGCTAGTATGCATCCCTCCTATTCCTGGGCCATGGCAGATTTACAACCAAATCTGAGTTTTAATCTCAATGCTGAATTAGTCCTTAAGGTATAGTAGGATGACATCCACTAGGGAACTTTCCTTGAGTTTAATTCACAGCCTCCATTCTTGCTCAGATGCAAGGATTGGTTTTGGAAGTGGGTTTATCCACGATGTCACCTATCACCACCAAAGCCACTGGTATTCATTATGTGTGGGGTCTGGTAACAAACATTGAAAATCATAAATGCTTCATCTCATTTAATCTTTCCCCTCAATTCTATAAGGTTGGTAAGAGTGTAAAGAGACAGATTCAGAAAAAGTAAATCAATAATCAAAAGTTAAATAATTAGTAAACAGAGGAGCCAGAGATCAAATCCAGATCTGATTGACTGCAAAGCTCACAGGCTTTTCACTAACCATTTTGTCTCCAAAATCTACACAGATAATCCCTGTATAAATTTCTCCCCGGGGCATGAATGGATTGGGGTATGAAAGTGCTATAAATTTCCCTTCTGTACAAATTTACCTATTTTCAAAGCTGAGCATTGTGTTTTATTGTCATAATCCAAGAGAGAAGAAAATAGGGGAGTCAGCATCCTGGCAATTCTGATAGAATGCACCTTGACTCTGTCAAACTCCAGAGCTGACCTTCCTGTGTGCTGAAAATCAGCATGGAAAGCCCTGGCATTTAGGCAACCCTGTAGAAATTGCTTCTAGGTGTGTGCTTTGTAGGAAATAGACCAATGGTGGAACCCCCATGGGACTGTTATCTTCTACACCAACCCAAGATTTTAAGTACTGTGGCTTATTTTCCTCATCAGGCTAATTATAAGTGATTTGACACTATAATCTGGAAAAAAAATATTTTTTTGTGAATTGACTCTGAAAAACATTTTTCTCATTTCTAGAATATCTGCTTTTATGGCTCATAGGATCAATAATTTTCTTTCTTTCTTTCTTTCTTTCTTTCTTTCTTTCTTTCTTTCTTTCTTTCTTTCTTTCTTAACATTTCACAAAGCTTCTAAGAAGATGCAAACACAGATGATGGCAAGCAAAAGATAGAAGTTCAAATGAAACTATTCCGGAGGTCAATAATTTAACACTTTCAGAAAGTATGTAATATCAATTCTCACACAGATCTCTAAGATAAATTTCTTCATTAAAAATCTATTAAGAGTTAGAAGGAATTTATTAAACAAATTATTAATATTTCAGGGCACTGCTAACTAGCAAATTAAAACAAAGCTAAAGTAGCACAGGAAAAATATATTTCATGATTAAAAATGAATTTCCACTTGACGATGAATTTTACCAAGGGCTAATTATTTCTCAAATATTTCATTTTGGAATCTTAATTTTTTTTTTTCTGTGGATTAACTAGTAGTCTTTTTTTTTTTTTTTTAATCCAGTACTATTTTGGGTCATGTGTTTCTCTTTTTAAGAAAGAAAGACAGAAAGACACATATACAGACATATTAACTATTTCTATTGACTATTTTTCTTTACAAATGCAAATCAGCACAAATTATAGTAAAAGAGCAAATGCTCACTTTTTTCCTCTTGGTCACTGTGTATGACCCCTGATGACCTTCAGTTTACCCTTCGTATTTATAATAATAGGTTTATAGTAGTTTATAATAGGTGTGTATTCTATATTTGTAAGTAATAAAATGTTGAACAGATGACAGTATTAAGGTTTATAAGATGTTTGCTTTATACCAAATCAAATGAATTTAACCAATAAACTTAATCAAGTATGATTTTATAAAAAAACTACTTTGAAGAACCATTCTTTAAATCAGGTCGAATATTTGGTTCAATTAATTAAAAACCTGTTAAGTGCAGTGATAACACTTGGTTTAATTCGTAACAATACAGTAGTATGAGGGCTTCTAGAGGATTTATTAAAAGCCAGTCATTTGAATTCAAACATTTTTGAAGCATTACTTCATACATGCAGAAACGATGGAACTTGTTTTGTTTTTAATGCTTTAATCCATCTATCCATGTATGCATACATGCATAGATGCATCTATCAAATATTTCTTGATGTTTTATTGCAGTGTCTTAGAGGGGATATTAAGACAAAATTGTGATTACTTTCAAATAGCTGATAGATTAGTCAGGAGGATAGGCAAAGTCAGAGCTCCTGATTTCTGAATTTTGTCAGACCTATAATCATCATAGACCATAGAAAACAATGTATGGCAGAAGTTGTGTCAATTTTAAGAGACTCTCAAAAGATAAGAAGAATATGGATATGTTGAGATAGAGTCAGTGAAGACCATATTCTAGAATGGAGGAAATAGACAACCATAGAAATAGGATTCTGGACACAAGTTGTGAATTGAAGAGTATGAACAACTAGGTTTGGAGGCCAGTTTAGGATATTTGCAGTGGTCATAGTTGCTTTGTTTAGACATGTGAGTTGTTTTTCTGAACACAGGGGAGATGATGACAAAAAGCTTTGGTAACAATTAATCTGGTACAGAGCAGAAGTTAAGTTGGAATAGAATGATAGGAGATGATTGTGACAGTTACTGGTGATGTTCCAATATGGGCTGCTGACAACTTTGCAGGAATGTCAAGGGAAAATGAAGCATCAAATAGGGAGAGGACTAGATTTTAAAGTTCCATCTTGTTGCAAGTTTTAAGCAGATTAGAACTGAGCTTTGGGTCCCACTCTTTTATTTGCATGTTGGTTCCAACCACTACTGACTATGATCTTGGATAAATTACTTAGTTCTCAAGTCTTCAATGGTTTACTCATGGGTAAAACAGGAGTAATTTTAGAATCCTTTTCATCATGCTAATGTGAGGTTTAAACAGGGTAGCATCTATGAAGCCCTTCGCGCAGGGCTTCAAACAATTAAGTCCTTAATAAGTGTTTGCCTGCACTATTATTCAATTTCCAGACAGTAGGGTTCTGAACTATATTAATAGAAAGGGGAGAAAATGGGTTAAGTAGGGAAAGCAGTGCTGAGGTAGACTTCATGGGATTTTGAAACTCATTTGATCACTAAATGGAGATCAACCTGGGATAGAGGATCAGGAGAAAGTAGTAAAAACTGAAAATTTTAAGAATGTATAACTGAGGATTGAATTGCCTCTCTATTCAAAATTAGAGAGGTCCTCCTCCCCCCAGAGATTTATTTTTTGAATTTTCATTTCTGAATTGACAAAGTTTTAAATACTTAAATTTATGAATTAAAAAATTTATTTTTGTGAACAGAATTGTTTTTAAATTGTTTGCTTCTAATTTGAAGAAACAATCAGGCATTTGACTTTTTTCCATTTGAGCTAAAAATCTTAGACAAAAGTGATCCTTTCAACATGCCTATGGACACTGCATGAGCTTTCTGTACTTAGTGCAACAGCATAGACTAGTGGTAGGAAGGAAGATCGTAACTAAGAGGGTTGGGATGCTACATACTTTTTCAACATATCCAAGGCCCGTTTTTAAGGCTACAATTAGAACAAAATTATCTAGTACTGTGGAAACAGACTATTTGACAAATGAAACAAAGCTAGTTTAAAGGATAGTTATTTTAATAACTTAAGGCTTACTTACTAATGGCTAGGAATATTTGAAAAACTCCTTTTTTTTCTTTTTGGACTGCTTCAATAAGTAGCTTAATAATAAAGATCACATTTTCAAATGTTTTAAAAAGTACTTTTTCATCCAGTTGAAAGCTTCAGCTATTTTAAAGAAGTCATACGTTAAAACCTTTATTAGCTTTTCATTTATACCATGAGGGATAATGATATCATTTTCATGCACTTAATTTTCTTATCCAGATAGGTGCTGTATATTAATCACTGAACCTTTGTATGCGCTATAGAACACTAACGGGGAAACAATATTTACTGAGACCCAGATCCTGAATTGAGAGGTTTATAATTAAACATGTATACAACTTACACAATATGGACAAAAGAAATTAGTGCTATTTTACTTGTCTAAAGAGCCTTGAGAATACAGAGGATGAAGGGATTAATTAAACTTTTTGGGGCACAAAAGTCTGTCCTGGCACAGTACACTGGATATTGCCCAGTACAGAGGAGATATTCAACATACAGTTAACACATGACCTATAAATATATTAATTTCTCTAAACTTTGTGTTTTAAAACCCCCATTGTTCCATTTCTCATGGGTTCTGTGGGTGGGAGTTCAGAAGGGTTGTACTCGGTAGTTGTGGCCCAGGGTCTCTCTTGGAGTTACCATCAAATGGCGACCAGGGCTAGAAAAGTGAGAGACCCTAGCACCTGGGGCTCCTAGACATCTCTTTCTCTCCTTGTCAACTCACGACCTGCAAGCGGCTTCTCCTTTTGGGTGGGTTTAAGCTCCTACACAGCAGAGTGGCCTCTATGCAACTGGGTTTTGTACAAGCTTTTAAGAACAAGTATATATTTTTTTAAAGATTTTATTTATTTATTAATGAGAAAGAGAGAGAGAGAGAGAGAGAGAGAGAGAGAGGCAGAGACATAGGCAGAGGGAGAAGCAGGCTCCATGCAGGGAGCCCGATGAGTACCTCTATTCCAGGACCCTATGATCATGTCCTGAGCCCAAGGCAGATGATCAACAGCTTATCCACCCAGGTACCCTTAAGAACGAGTATTTTAGTTAACAAAGCAGAAGCTTCATGGCCTTTAGCAACTTAGCTACACTCTGTTAGTCAAAACAGTCACAAAGCCAGCCCATTTTTAAGAGAGGGCACACATACCTCATCTTTTGTTGAGAGTAGTGTCAAAGTTACATTTAAGTTACATATGCAGGAATGAGGTGTTCTGGCTACTTATGAAAAATAAATTCACCATAGTGCATTCAGTGTTAAGATATGTAATGTGATGTTCTTATATAACATTTCTTTTTGCCTTTTTTTGTTGTCATTTTAAGGAACATGTCATGAAATGGGAAAAAATTACAAGTGGATTTGGAATCACAAGTCAGTATAGATCATTCCTGAAACTCTCAATTTCTACTCAGTTTTGTATAGTGTTTCTCCTAAATGTATATCCTTTAATGTGGAAAGCTCTCTTTTAGGCTATGTCTCTGACTGTGTGCTAAATATCGGCAAATTAAAGAACCTAATTAAGTCCCTACCATGACAAAAAATTAATCTATGAAATCAGCTGTTTGGCATCATATAACAACAACAACAAAACAAACTGAAACAAAGAAAAACAAACACACACACACAAAAGCAATCCCCGAAAGCAAACCAAGATAAAACTTACCACATGTATAATTTACTTTTCACTTGTCAACAAGTTGCTTTGATATGGCATAGAAGACAAAGTCTTATTTGAAAAAGAATACATCTCAGATTTGATTTTAGCAAAGTCTTGCATGAGGGTTACAACTAAATGGGTTTTGTTTTAGTTCCCGTGCAAAGAATCTCTTGAGTCCAAGAGTTTTGTGAGATACATGAAATATTTCAGGCCAAGACAGTACCATGTGGTGCACCTGAGCAGCATCCTTCACCTCTTGCACTTTGTATGTACCTATACCAACACAGTGGGAGCTCTGAAAGTCAGTCATATAAACTACAATCCCTCTAATGACTAACGCATGGTGGCAATTTCTTCTGGTCATGTGACCATGGAAACCATTTAGTGGAAAATGTGAAATAATAGATGTTTCAGTAATGTCCTTTGATTTCTGCAACTTATACCTCACAAAGGGAGATGTAAAGCATCTATTTTTGTTTTCTAAACCGGAAGAATAGCAGAGCATACTTTCAAAGTGGACTCCATGATGCTCTTTGGATTACAAAAATTTTTATTTCTAAAATAACATACTTCTAATGTTTTCCTTTAAAAAATTAGGTAGGACATGTTAAACTTAAAGGTTTTTATATATTATGATTTGATTAGTTTTAGGACAGGGAGGTGGTCTGACAAGAAAATATTTTGCTCCAAGTTTATTATTATAATATGGGAAAAGAAGCTTATCAAAGGAAATATTCTGAAAATAGCATCTGAATGTAGACACAGTTGATATAGAAAACACAAATTTTTATGTAAGTCATTATTAAAATATTTAAACATGAACTAGTGTTTAAGATATAACATTGCTAGTGGAATCTGAAGGTTGTTGCTGAGAAACTGGGTGCTGATTTTATTTTCAAGAGGTTTTTTTTGTTGTTATAAATATCTCATAGCATCAGAAGAAATAATAGCTCAGCATCTATCTCTTCAGCTGCAAATACCTTTTCAGTTCATTCATCTCCTTCATGTGTTCTGAGCTGCTAGATTCAGACCTGGGGAAAAATATTTTTCTCTTTTTCTGCAGTATTTCTTGCTTTGTTTTAGTTACCTCAATAACTCTTTCCTTTTGTTCTACTTCGGAAGGCACAACCATTAAAGAAGTTCACAACTTATATTTTCTGTCTGAGGCTCAGAAAAGTTTCTCAGCATTTCTCAAAGGCACATGGGTAACCTTATCATTTATGAAATTCAGGCATAAACTCCATAATGTTTTAGCTAAAAATAAGTATCTGATTCCTTTCCCATGGCTTCAACATTCTGGGTAGCAATGCTGGGTACAGAGAATCATAGAATGTAGAAAATCACAACTAAAATATTTGTTCTGGCTCATCCTATTGGTGCTCTTGTCTTTTTTTCTTTTTTTTTTTCCCCTTTAAGAGTTACTACGTGCTCTCATTTTCGATATTGTAAAACCCATATTTTTGACATTAAAACTCAAATTTTAACAAAATAAAAGGAAAAAAAAAACAAGGTACAGTCTAAGGGATATCTCTCCTGGCCCCTGACCCCCACACCAAGCCAGGTCCTAGACCTGCATGCCCTGCAGTATTCCCAGTCACATATATGTATATACCATGTGCATTCATGCACAGGCTGGGTGTGGGAGGAAGCTGGCCCAGGAGCAAGTATCAAAATAGTTTTAGAAATGACTGTCTAGCTCAGCACAGGCATTAGAAAAATACTCTTTGCAAAGGAAAGTGAGAAGAATGGTGTGTAGAGTAGGAGGTGGCATGGGCTGCTAGCCCTAGCTCTCCTCTAACCCATGGCACTGGGCTTCCAGGATGGCCAGCTACCCATAGAAGGGGCCGACCTGAATCTGCCCCCGAGGCTCTGGGCTGAGTACTGGGCCCACACCCCGAGGCCAACGTGGGCAGATCTGACTGGAGCCCACAGATAAGCAGGTATAGGTCCAAGTGAAGGGCCAGGCAGGAGCCAGGGATGCTGGATCCTACCTCCCAGCAGGGCAGGTGGCTGGTAGTTCTGGCCTTCCTCACTGGATCGAGATGGTGCAGACCTGAGCCTCTTGTCACACTAGGTTCCTCAGATTCTTCTCAGATTCCTCTGAGGAGCCCTGGAAATCTTTAACGTCCTCCATCCTGACTTCTCATGTTGTGTCCAGCATGCTGTCGGCACTGGTGACCAAGTCCACGGATGCGCGTATAAGCGTATGGCTTCTGGTAGCTCTAGGGTGTCAGGTCCCTTGCTGCAGACAGGATCTGAGCTCCCATAAGCAAGTTCATGGGTGGGGGGTGGGGGAGTTGGCAGCGTGACATCCAGGGTTCCACCGACCGGCCTGGCTCAGCTTGGATGAACCTGTGGCTGGCATGGGCAGTATCACGCAGCCTGCTAATGTCCGTAGGTGCGCAGCTCCGCGATGTCCCGGGCGCGGAAGGCCAAGCAATCACATTGCAACTGGGAACACCAGGTAAAAGCCCTGACTCTGGCACGTGAAGGCACAGAAGGAGACGGCGCCGATGTTCTCCTTCCAGATGCAGGAACAGCGGTTCTAGGACCGCGTCGTGAGCACCTTGAGCCGCTCCTCCGACGCAGGGCCCGAGGCGCGGGCACCCCGGCAGGTCAGGCACCTGCGCCCGGCCCCGCGAGGCCTAGGGCGGGCAGGGCGGGTAGGGCGCGACTGCGCATGCCCGGCCCGGCGACGCGGCTGCGCACGCGCAGAGCGTCAGCGGCGCTCCCTTGCTCGCTCCTCCCGCGGCTCCCGCGTGGGTCTCGCGGTTCGCGCCCCACCTGCGCAGCAAGCCCGGAGCCGGAGTCTGTGCGGCACGGGGGCCCGCGGTGGGCCGCGTAGCCAAGGAACGTGTCTCGGAAGTGGGGACGGTGCATAGTGCCCGGCGGGGAGTGTGCGGCTAGCAGGGCTCGGTGCGGGGCTGCACGGGCATCGGGCATCGGTACCGCCTCATCCTCCGGAGAGGCCTGCCCCGCCCCCCTGGGCCTCCTGCGCCTGCCGTCGACATTAGCCAGGACTTCGTGCCTGAGACGCAGCTCTTCCTGCACAGATGCACGGGACAGACTGGCACAGGGACGTCTGGAGCAGCTTTGCCTGGGAGCACAGCCCCTCCGTGGCCAGGGGGTGTGGGGGTGAAGGGTGCCCTTGGCCAGCACAGGGCTCTTGCACTGGTAGTTGAAGAGGCCATAGGCAGTGGCAAAAGGCTACAAGGCTCCTGAGGCTTCCCTCGAAATGGAGCTTGACGGGGGATGTGACCGCAACGGGTGGCAGGACTGAACCAGCACTTGGGGCTGGAAGCCAGAGGGTGAGAGCTCAGCCCCTTGTGGCGCTTCCATGTGAAACCCTCGAGGCCCTGGAGTAGGTCCATGCTGCCCCACCCCCCCCACCCCCCGTCTGGCGGCACGTCGCTTAGCTCCAGCATCAGCACCTGGCTTGCGGTGCCAACCACTTCCATCTGGGCTGTGTACTTGCAGAGTGCCACCTTCTACACGGACAGGACCGGATCCTGCTACTGATGTCTAAGCAGCCCATCTTGCAGTCGTCTCCTGCAGCCTGTTGGCATGTTTGCCGGGCCAGTGGGCCAGGCTGTTGACGTGCTTGTGGTCTGCCTGGAAGAGGACAGCTATGCTCAGCTTGTAGAGCGGCCACAGTGCCGTGGCTGGAGATGTCCCAGAACTGCACTGTGCAGTCCTCACTGCAGGTCAGCAGCAGACCTGACCATCATGGCTCCTGAGCCAGATTCTGGCCCCTGGTGATGGACCGGCTCGAGGCCCTGGAGGCTGGCTAGGGGTGCTGCAACTCGCCAGAGCTCCCAGCATGGGCCCACAGCTTGGAGGGGACGTTGTTGGAGGAATTGGCCGAGCAGGTAATTTCCAATTGACATCTCTGTCTTAATATTGAACACATATGGGATAATAATTTTTTTCGTTTCAACAGTACCGTTTCTCAATACATTATTTAGCTGCCATGAGCAAACATGCTGGGCATCCAATGAGCAGTTGGGCACAAGTCTTTATTTGTTTTATTTTTTTATTTTTTATTTTTTTTTACAAGTCTTTATTTGAAACAAGTTAGGTACAATGAAAGTTGGAGGGATCAGTATTCAAGATGGGTTCTACTCAGCTTTCTGTACTATGAGATGTGGCTTAGTTCATACCAACAATAGTATTAGGTTTACCAATTTCTAAATCATTTTCTCATTAAAATAGTGGTTGAGCAGGTGTACCCAAAAATGCCTTCAATCACTTCTGTGTTAATTTGAGAGGAGAGTTTTGTAAACCAGTGAAATTTAATTTTAGAATCCCATTCTGGGGATCCCTGGGTGGCGCAGCGGTTTGGCGCCTGCCTTGGCCCAGGGCGCGATCCTGGAGACCGGGGATCGAATCCCACATCGGGTTCCCGGTGCATGGAGCCTGCTTCTCCCTCTGCCTGTGTCTCTGCCTCTCTCTCTCTCTCTGTGACTATCATAAATAAATAAAAAATAAATAAAAATTAGAATCCCATTCCGTTAAGCCTGTGGAAACAAAAAAAAAAAAAAAAGAGGAAGGCAAATTGGAGTTTTTGGTTCTGCTTTTACATCTTATAATACAATTAGGACTTTTTATGACCAAAGGAAAGTGATAACTAGAGAAGAAAATTATGACAATTCTAACATTCAGAAGATTAAAAGGTTTTATGTACATTATCAAACTCACCTCAGTAGTTCTGAAAAGACGGGAGGCAGAAATGTTGCTATTTGCATTTTATACCAATAAAATACCAATGTCACTAGTATTAATTATTAAAGAATATATTTTAAAGGCAAATATATATATATACACGCAGTGTGTGTGTGTATATATATATATATATATATATATATATATGCAGTATGCGCACAGAATGAGACTAGCTTAAGCTTTCCCAGTTTTTGAACTTTCTTTTCATCAGTGGTTTCCTTTAAGGAAGTTTTTCAGGTAAGCATCCTAGCATGTTCTGTTTGCCATCTCGTTTATCATTAAGTTGTCATGTTTTATTCTTTGTTTCAACTGGGTGATGTTAAGGGATTGATGGTCCAGTACATAAACAAACTGATGAGAGGAGCTAGAGAAGATTCCAGGAGGCTCATGATGAAACTTTTCTTAATGACATTTCCCTTATGAACACAGCCTGCCTACAAGCTGTTACTGAATCAAGAATATATCACCAAATGGAAGTTTGAAATTGACCCCTTACAACCACATGCATCACAGGTGCAAAACTCCTGCATAGAGTTGACATCTGTCTTCCACTTTGGTCCCTAGACTTTGTCACTAACCTTTCCAATGAGCAATCATAAATACATCTGCTTTCTAAGAAAGCTCCCATTGAATTACAAATACTGCACTATAATTTCCAAGTTAGTGCAATATCCATAAACATTAGCATTGCTCCCAAACTATGCTGAGTATGCAAAATAAATCATGAGTCACAAAATATTTGCTCCAAAGCCAAGCCTATCCTTCACATGAACAATTTTCAGAAATAGACAGACCTTATGACCAGCACTTGCTCATAATTTTTACAACTTCTCTTGTCCTTTGAGACCATTCTTCAACATCCAGTTCAGCTGCTACAGTGAACTGAACACAAGCTTAAATATGAACAAATATAAATTAAGATAAATGATTATATTTTCAGTTAATATTTTGGTAGAGCGTACTGAAGGAAATGTCACATTACTTAATTTTCTGAGCTCCAGTTTTTGCTTTCTCGTATATCCAAATGGATAGAGACACATACACTGACACAGGGACACCCACTTTTTGACATCTTTAAAAATGGGTTGACCTGGATTCAGTGATTTTCAGCGGCGTAACCAAAACTTTCTCAATCAGGAATTTTAAAAGTATATCTTCTAGGATATCCATTTGTTCCTATCAGACTTCCTTCTACATAGGCAAAGGTTCCCTTTGAAAGTCAGGATCAACGTTAACATATTCGCTATCAGGTAAATGTCAACATGTTTTAGTTTTATTTTTTAACAGCAAAACAGCCCAGATTTTCTTTGTAATTTATTTTTGGTATCAGTATCATTCCATTTTCTCCATGCTGCCCTTTTGAAGTACATTTAAATCTTCCTTAAAATATAGTGAGCACTCTTCTAGAGAATGCCTAACTTTATTTTAGTTCCTTTGATTTGCAATGCATAGCTGTAGCAATACATTTCAACATATTATTTGTTTTCATCACTGAAGCTCTTTGTTGCAAAGTGTTCTCAGAAGTTGGCTTTTTAGGATAACTTCCTAGACTATCAGGTTTCTAATTCAGAACCCTTTGCCTTCTGACTGGTATAATTTACATACAATTTAAGTTGTCTTCATTTTATTATATTAGGGAATGGCGTGAGATGATTCTAGGTTCTCAAACTGCTGTGTACTAAATGCATTAAGAAAAAAGTGCAATTTCAAAGCGGAGGCTGAAAACCAAATAGGGAGCAGAGCAGTGAAAGAATCATGTATGGTGTTAGCAATGGTAGTTGAGATGTGGGGATAGGCATTGTCGCCAGAGGACATTTCCTATTTAAAAGCAAGCTCACTGATAATTTTATAGACTATTGTAGGGATGTTGCTCTAAATGCTTCTTATTCTTTCTTAATTGAGTTCATATCGAGTCTAATAGAAGAGTAGATGTTGATTTTTCTTGGGGAGCCAATCCATCATTGCCCTGAGAATGCCAGAACAGATGCCAAGGAATGATGGAATTTAGATTCTGCTTCTGTAAGGATGACATAACTTGGTTACTTCCTTCCAAATGATCCATTAGGTAACATGTCTTATAAGTCTCTCATCAGCCAGGCTAATTTTAAAGAAAACAAGAAAATAACTGTGGGAGTAGATATGTTGTCCTCATTGACAAGTGTTTTGACCACTGAATCACTTCTAAATTTTCAAGATAATCCAGTTACAGGTGTGTGTGTGTGTGTGTGTATCTTGTTCTTTTCTTCCAAGATCCACGTCTTTACTGTGAGTAATTTTAAAAGCAGGGCTCTACCCTATTGGTAACATCTTTCCATCTTGAAATAATCCCATTTATTGGCACTGTTATGGTCATGCCTGACCCTTCACCCAGCTTTAGGGCCTGTGTGCCAGCTGTCTCCCTAGTGTAGCTCTGCACTTCAAGCACTCACTTTTCTTGTTGAAATGTTTCCTGACAATGTAAGTGTAATATTAAATGTGTATGCAGTTGCTCACCATGTTCCTCCTTTGTGCCAATTATGTATCTTGATTTAGTCTTTTGTGTCTATTTTTTTTCCCTAACTTACACAGACTTTTTTTCTCTAGCAAAACTGAATATGTACAGCAATAGCTAGTGTCCTGCCCCAAGTGCTCTCCCCTTGTCTCTCAAGGTGCAGGTTTAGTGCTAGACTTTTCCTTTTCCATCCTGCTTAAAAGTTCTGTGATATCCATTGTCTCTGTTATTTCTAGAAGATTTCCCATAAATATTTGCAGAATCAAAATGTGTATTTTTTCACTAAAATATAAGCTCATTGGGGACAGGGACCATGCCTTAGTGCCACTTGCAATGTGCATATGACATTAGATATTTTTAAAACATATTTTTTGATTCATAGTTTTTTGATAAATTTGGTAAACAATTTTGCTTGAATTTTTTTTAAAAGTCAGATTTTTGATTTGTCCAGTCTTGCAAATCTGCTATTTTAGATAGCAGTTCCTCAGAGGGACTCAGCCATCTCCCTACTATATCACTGTCTAATTTCTGGATCCTATACATCCTTTGCTGTATGTATCTTATAGGGGGGTAAAAAAGCATTTGTCCAGTCTGCTGCTTTGTAGAAATAACTGAAAGGGCAGTAATGTGGCATTTGTTAGATTTTAAAAAATGGAAGGAAGGGGAGGCTTTTAATTGTATGGGAAATTTAATTAGATTTAGACTAATTAAATTCATTTTTTATATTAACATGTTCACAAATATTATTGCATCTCGTTAGATTTCATTCTTCTAGCCTTACTGAACAATATTCAGTAGTAGTTTCAGATTACAATAAGTTCATTATGAAGATAAGGTGGAATTAGTGTAGGAAGCTCAGCTGGTTGAAGGGGTCTGTACTTTAATTACTGCAGAGGGTGTGCATATTAATTACAACACAAGTGATATTTACTGTACCTCAGGAACATATGACAGGGTAGAGATACTGACAGCACCAGCTAATAAACTCAGTATGATAATGAGGAGAAAAGACCATAAAAATAGAAGGAAATAAAATTATTCATAAAGTATATTGATCCCAAAGTAAAGACATTAAGCTCTGATGAAGGGCAACAAAAGGGAAGCTCCTCACTTTATCAAACAAATAACCAAAGTAGAGAAATGTTAGCAGGGAGACAGATTGTGATTATACTGGTCACATGATCACACTCCAGAGAGTACACAGGAGCCATAACATGGGAGATTTTTAATAAATCAGCAGAAAGCCATACTGTCACTTGCAAGAACCGAGGTCGCAGTGGCTAAGGACAGCTCCGTAGAGAAGTTGAATATACTGTGGTGTAAACTGGAAGGAACCACGTGCATACAAAATTTGGTTCAAGAGCCACTGTCCCCTCTGGGAAAATGAAGGCGCACCTAAGAATCCTGTGAGAATTACTCTCGCCCACTTTTCCCTGTCCCTACAAATCACCAACTCTGATTTTGAGATGGTGAAAGGGAACAATTGGGGGTTGTTTGGATAATTTTTCCCAGTAAGTGCTCTGTTACGCTAGGATCTTGTCTGAATCTACACATACAGCCCAAAAGGAAAGTTCAAATTTGGGCCTAGAGTGATTAAATCTGACACTTGTTTTGTTTTTTACATGGGCCTTCCAAAGAACTGGTCACTTTTGAAAACAGTTATTTAATCAACTAACATTTATAAGCTCGTTTTAGGAGGAAAAAAACTGGCTAAGGTGCTAATTCTTAATTTACATCAAAGAATTGCTTTAGTAGGTTTCTCCTAAGTATTTGTTGTTTTCAAGTTTATTAGCCAAAATCTGCCACAAATTATGCTTGTAGTTGAGTTATTATGGATAGAAAGTACACTAGTTACCTATTTATTTTAACACATGGAATAATGATGTTGACCAAATTCTTAAAATTGCTCTAAGTTAATTTTAAGAGAAAAACATTCTGTTGAGGGTATATATATGAGTAGTCATTTTAATATATAATGGAAATATGTGATACATATTGGTATATATGAATTTGAATCTGTATATAATAGAATATGCAGTTCTGGTTAAAATACCTCAAAAAATAATAGTTAATCTAGAGAAAATGGAAAGAAGGGCCATACGTAAGACAGTGCATAATCTGTGCCTGCATTTTGGTGACACAGAGGTATTTGAAAACAACAAAAGCAGAGATTGTTCATTTTGGTTAAAATCTATAAATTCATCAATTGAAAAATTAGATTTCAAAAAAAAAGATTAGATTTCAGATTTTTTTTTATTTATGATAGTCACACACACAGAGAGAGAGAGAGAGAGAGAGGCAGAGGGAGAAGCAGGCTCCATGCACCAGGAGCCCGACGTGGGACTCGATCCCGGGTCTCCAGGATCGCGTCCTGGGCCAAAGGCAGGCGCTAAACCGCTGCGCCACCCAGGGATCCCAAAGATTAGATTTCAAATTACAGAATGAAATTATAGGAAAAACTTCACTTTGCAACTTGGGCAAGGCAAATAATATGAATAACGACTCACTTAGTTGTGAATTATTTTAATTTATACATCCGGGAGTGGATGTTAAGATAGCCCTGGACATCGTAATGAAATGGGGGTGCCATGCCTCGCTTCCTGTACCTTCCTCTGCCTTACTCTATCCCAGTAGTCCAATGTCTTCATGCTAGCCTTTCTTTCCTTTGGTGGAGGGGTTGAGAGGTTATTTCACTCATATTAAGGTGACATATTTTCAGGATCATTTTTATTTTAAGAGAAAAATGTTTCATGTTAGCTTACATTCTAGCTTGACTATTAACAAAGTATTTCAGTATGAGCAGAGAATCTACCTGAAATGACTCAAATGTATCAAAGAGTTATGAATGGGACCTTCATGAAAGGCCAGGCATAATGAGAATATAGGGAAAAAGAGGTGGTAATTCAAGTTTTACCATTGTATTACTGTGAACTGCATTATTTTCATCACCGTATGTGTGATATTATGATATTAAGATAGAAGTCTGTAAGATTGCATGGTACCAGGAACATGGTAGGTAGGTGTTTGATAAATATTTACTGAATGAATGAATAAATAAATGATTCATATACTGGATGAATGAATGGATGAATGAATGAGTCCACCTCAGGTGATGTTTCATCAGTCCTTGCAAATTACTTATGGTATTTCTGTTGTATCTGGTGAACTGAGTACTGTCTGTAACACTGGCGTTTGGCTTTTTGTGCTGGCAGTCCATAAGCACCACCTGAATTGTGAGTGCTGGCCAGAGTAGATTACCACTGTTGAGTGGCTAGGCCCTTGCTCTGTGCTTGCATGTAAAGAAAACAGGTGATGATGGTACGCCTGGGCGTGTCAGCGGTTGAGCGTCTGCCTTTGGCTCAGGGCATGATCTGGGATCCGGGATCGAGTCCCATATCGGGCTCCCTGTGAGGAGCCTGCTTCTCCCTCTGTCTGTGTCTCTGCTCTCTCTCTCTCTCTCTCTCTTTGTGTCTCTCATGAATAAATAAATCTTAAAAAGGAATATAGGTGATAATGGGAGATTGATGATGCTTGTATTGAATTCTGGAGCATGAAGTCTTCTGTAGTTTACCGCTTAGGAGATTTAAACAGTTTTATGATAAATATGAATAGCTTTAGCAGACTTTCAGTTATCAATATGCTGATATATATTTTTTTCCCAAAATATCCTGATACCGAAAACAAAGCAAAACAAACAAACAAAAAAAAACCCCAAACTTAAAATATCCTGATACTTGGAAACAGAAGAATTGGTGCATACCAATTGGTGCATACCAATTATATGGATTGATGGAAAATTCCAAGCATGTGGCCCCTATCAATTTAGATTTAGGCTGAGCTGTTTTTTAGTATTAAAAAATCAGAACACAATAGAGGCAGAATAGGGGGAAGTTTATTCAAAATTTAACGGAATAGAATTCTGATTTTCTGTGGTTCCTGGGTTTCTGATATGGGTTTACTTCTCTTTGTCCGAGCTTTCAATTTTTCCTGGTATTTTTTTTTTCCTGGTCCCTCTCACAAGGTTCCTGCTGTCCTTGTGGCATCTCATGCGACCCTAGCTTCTTCTCTTTCCTCACATGTGCTGCTTCAATGATCTATAGTTTGTGTTCAACATTATTATTTTCATCCTCTTGCCATCCAATTTGGTTCTGATATTTCTTTCTGCAAACATTCCTTTCAATTTTCTATGTCTCTAATGGCTAATTTTTTTTTTTTAATTTGACATCTGGGACTGCTCTTTTCCAGCAGAGGAAGAGTTGAGTTTGTCAAGAAACGATTTTGGGGACATCTAACAATATTAAGAAAGAACAGTCCTCAGCTTCCTTGATTTCTTTGAATAATGAGGCAAAGAATATTGGGACATAGATATTAAATAGACATAAACTTGGATGTTCAACATGTTGTAGAAAGTGAGACAAAGTAGGTTGTATTACCTAAAGATAGGGGTAACTAGCCTACAACATGAGTTAAAGAAATCATTATTTTTACACTTGGAATACGTATATGGGCAATCTTGCTGCACTATATTGGTTGAAATGAAAGCTTTAAGGTTAAACCAAATAGGTCACCTCTAAATATATAGTATCCTTGACCCCAATATGCATTGTAATCTCTGCAGTCACAGAGAGCCACAAAATTCTTGTGTTTCAACTACACAGAGAATCTTACTAATTGTTGTTGTAGTAAAGCAAAACCTACAGAATGTCCCCAAAGCGTTTGAACTTAGTGCAGAGTTTAATTTCTTTAAGCACCTCAAGCTCCAAATAATTTCATAAATTAAAGTTTTAGAAGGTTAAGTTTCTGCTGTAAACAAATTTATGTTTGTGTACGTTGATAATTAGAAAGAAGTATTTTGTGAAAATCTGAGGAAGTAAGATTGAATAGATAATTAAAAATTGCAACATTCTAATCAATAAAAAAGATGGATATGATTGTTCTTGCCATTCTATTTCTTGGACCTTGTAAATCTTCATAAATCCCTTTCCTTGGCTTTTTTTTTTTTTAAGATCATGTTGTATATTCATTACCACAAAGTGGAAGTCATGGTTAAGGTTTTCTGTAACTCTTATTTAGGCTGTAGAGCTCCAAAGAGTGTGTTAAAATAGTAATTCCTTGAGAAACCTCAAAAGTGTGTCCTGGAATAGTACTTATAGGAATAAAAGAACAGAAAAAAACAAACAACAAAAAAAAAAACAAACAAAAAACAACCTGTGGTGGAAAATCACAAATCTCTTAGAAATTGTCAAATTGATCAGCTTCACTAGGAATTACTGAGAAGAGCAGAGGTGCTGTGCTTGTTATTTGATTTAACGACAAATATCAAAACAAAAATGTTTGATTTCTTTTGGGAAATATCTTTTTTTTGGTTACCTTTTCAGAAACAATCCCCACCCTCTGTTCCCTCATTCCTGTTACAATTAGTCATTACCTACTGTTGCTTATGATTTGTTGGCAGTCTCTGACTGCAATCTGTTGCTTTGTGACAGATCAATTCTTTTAGCCTACAGACTCATTCTTGAATTCAGCCAAAATGAAAAAAAAATACATGTACATATACATTTATATGTTAAAGTCTAAGTCACATTGCTCTGGCAAATGTGGCAGATCATTCTTTTAAAAGGGTGCTCTTAAAGGGAGAGCACTAATGAACCCCGCATGCATATAAAGGGAGTGAATGACATTAGGTGACCCCCCCTCTGTGCAGAACAGGTTCAGAGTCCATATGTATAGACTGTGGAATTTGAAGTATGTTCATTTACTATCATCATTTTTAAAGGAGACAACTTCAGAGCAATATTTTAGTTAGAGGAGTTGCTTCTGAGCCTACTGAAGAGAATTTGTAGAAATCCTGTTGTTTATACCCACACACATATAGATGTATACACACACCACTGAGTTTAAATAATCCCAGTAAGATTCATATTGCTCAAGTTTTTTCAGCAAAAGAAATTATAGTTTTCTTGCAATCAATTTAACAGTCAGAGCTTTGGTGTAGCAAAATATATGCTTCGTAGCCCTTCAAAATTTACGCAGTTTGTACATATAGATACATGCTGTATATATTTTGAAGTGATACGTATGTTGAAATTTTTCCTCACTTAAAACCATGCTGCATAATTGATTGGAAGAGTTACTCTCATCACAGTCTATTTTTGCAGCAAAGCAGAGGCTATTTGAGATGCTTGTGGTTTTTTTTTCTTAAATGCTTTACTTTATTGCAAGGAGAGGAAAAACTAGTCATTATATAGCAAGATATTATTCATAGTTGGTTTGTTTTGAACAATGCTGAATTAAATAACATTACTGCCTAACAAGATAAATATATTAAAAAACATTTTCTCCATTAACTTTTGGTGTCACTGTTGTCTGACTCAGTGAGACCCTCTTTGGTGAAACATACACACACACATATACATACTCACATGCTCATTGACATTTAAAAAATATGTAATCCCTTGAGTTTGCTACTTTGCAGACCCAAGGAACAGCTTGCTTCTCAACATTTCTATATAATAAGGTCGCCTCAATCACAAGGCCACAGCTGCCAAATTAAGAAAATTGGTGGGGTTTTGAGGAAAATACTGTTGAACCAAAAGGCAGATGTTTCACTGTATGTTATACATTGATAAAACACCTTCAGTCTGTCAGCGTGCGTTTTCTAAAAGCATCAACTAGCCACTGTCTGGTTCCTATTTCCATTTCGAGTTTGTCAAGGGCCCCCCTTGTGTAGCTCCTGGAAAACCACCAACTTTTCTTACTTCAAAAAGAAAACAAGGTACTCATTCATGAGAAATTACCCTAACCGCTTGAGAAATACTTTAAAAATTTTTCAAGCTCAATTTGGAAGGAGGCTGTAGGCATGATGGTCATTATACAACTTTACAAATAAATTCATGACAGCTAAAGCAGAATTTAAACAGTATATCAATAGACACAAGCCATAGGGGCTAGTATATAGCTTAGGCTAGGTTGCAACATGCTTGCTTTTTTAGTCTAATTTTTCTTTTCACTAATTCCCTCCATGAAGAAAAAGGGAGGAGTCCTTAAACATACAAATATGGAAATGAAGGACTGAAGATGTTACTCCAATTAACCAAGGGATATTGTAAGGGGCAGCTTTTCTATACTTTGTTTTACATTTTTTGGTTGCATTTAATTGCGTTTGTAATCATTTAGGATAATCTTTTTAAAAAATTATGAGAATTTTTGTTAAAATTAATTTTTTACAGCTTTGTAATTCATACAGACAGGACTAGAAAAATTACTTAAGTGAGTACACTAATTCATTGTAACATTTTGTAAGATTCAAGTTTACTTTTACTTGGAATCTGAAGACTATCAAATTATTTGGATTTTACTAGATTTGAATAAATAGCAGAAAACACACAGAAACTAATTCAAACATATTCCTTTGTTCTGGTAAATTACTACATATGCCTCTAGCTGCCTAGTATCTGAGGTTCTGTAAAAGGAGATTTTTTTTTTTTTTTGCCCTCCCAGTGTGTTTTATCCACCATTTAAAAACACATTTGAAATATATTGCAATTGCGTGAGAAGTGACATAAATACATTTGGTGATTAATATTTATTTGATCAACTGTGAGTGCAACAATATGACTTCTAATTTGAAACCACACAAGCTTCCTTTTCAGCAATCCTGCCTTTCAAAGCCTTTCATTTGCTATATCACAGGCTGATCTTGGAAAGAGAATCTGTTCGATGTACTTTTCCCTACTCCTTTTCCAACTTGAAACAGGAGAGTGGGCATTTAGCCGTATTTCCAGGTGTGCCATATTGGAACTTATAAAATGTGTGAGAGGCTGGGGAAACTCTTAGACTCTCAGCCTGTGGGTGATTCCTGAGAGGTTGGCCTGTTGAAACGTGTTCCAGGGTGTATGTACTGGAAGGTCTGTACATACATTATCTGCAATATATAAACATGCCCACACACATTTTGTAAAATGGCAGAGTTGATGTCTTGAAAACATCTCCCAATGTTAAATAAAGATCCAGTTCTGTTCCGTATTATTATTCCTATTGTTTTATTTCCACCCCTGTGCTCGTGGTGTCTTTTGTGGCACTTCAGCTGTGATGAGATGGGCGGGTGAGCAGCTTCCTCCAGAATTGGCGCCAGCTGGTTTGGAAGACTGGCAAACCCTCAACTCTCCCTCTAACCACCACGTTAGAGATTGACTTTATTATCTGCTGTAGCTCCACGACATGCCCAGTTTCCAGTAGCCCAGAATGCAGGCATGTAGCACAGGCCTATTCGCCATCGAATATATTTTGATTTAGTCATAACCTCAGGAATTGCCTTTTAGCAACAACTACAAAAAAAAAAAAGTAAGGGTCATCCACTTCTAATGCTGGAAACCCTATGATAATCTGTTCCATGCATTCAAATGAAAATATGACTTCTTGGCAGAGAATAGCATTATAATGTAAAATCCCATATGCTGTTATACAGTATGTTGCAATCTGTTTTACGGCTGCCTCTATTCTAACGAGTGAATACTGCCAATAAAGCAATTGAAGATAACACTAATTGCTTATTTCTGTGATCCATAATTTTTATGGCTGCCTTATAGCTCTTTAGTCAAATAGATGCTTTTTGGCCTTTAAGATCTAGAACTCGTGTACTGTAGCAATTGAAACTGGAAATGTACATGCTGGCCTGAGAGGCTTTTTCTGTACTTGATGAATTGGAGGGAGCAGCAAAATAATGGAAAGATGTGAAAGAAAAAGAAGTCAAGTCGGCTCTAACAGGTAACCACTAGATTTTATCAATATTTAGGCAGCTTGAAAGATATACATAAATATGTGGCTGTGTACGACATTAAATGAGGTAGTCAGGTTTCCTTCAACTTCATGCATTCCGGGGCCTGTTGGACACATAGGTGACCATGGAAGACACAGTGGGACCTGAACACAGCTGGTTGGAGACAAGACTCTGCATTCCATCCTGGGTTTTCCACATATTGGCAATATGACTATGTTATCTCGAGACAGCAGTTCAACTTTTCTGAGTTTTTTGAGGCTCCTCTCAGAAACGCTGTCATGACTAAGAGGATGGGAACACGCGACTGATGGTATTGGGGACATCATGACATGCTTTTTTCATGAATACTCTTATAGAAATCCCAAATTATGCAGCATTTGTCCAGGAATTTATCCAGTTCTTTGCTATTCAAAGTGTACTGTGTAGACCAGGAGCAGAGGTCTCAGCTGGGAGTTGAGTAGAAAGCATAATCATTACCCACCCACCCCTCCAGGCCTGCTGATAAGAACCTTTTCTCAAAATCCCTGGGTGATTAGTATGTGCCCTAAAGACTGAGAAACCCTGATATAGCTGAACTTACCTCATGGGTGAGAAAGTTGAGATTCAGCAAGGTGACGTGGTTCATAAGGTCATGTAGTGTGTTAGAGCTAAGCCAGGAAGAGAGCCCGGGGCTTCTGACTCTGTTTAATCCATGCTGCCTCCACCTTAAAATAGGGAGCATTTAATTTTATTGTGTGACAGATTTCAGATTAACTGCATAGGCTCAAAAGTGGGCAACATATTTGTAGCTTAAAATAATGCAAGTCAGAAAAGCCATCTGTTTCTGCTTTCTTTGGTCAGATAGTGAAAATAAAAATCAAAGCAAACAATAGGTTGTATTACTGAACTTAAATTATGTATGAAAAGAGTCTAGAATACCCAAAGATTTCTACTCACGAAGTAATGTAGATAATGTTTTCAAATTGAATTTAAGAATATGCTTTTAAATTCAGACAAAATACATGTGCTAAGATCACAGGATCTCAGTATTCCATTTTTCTATTTGTGTCCAACATTCTGGCTATTATCTCTTTAATAGGAAAAAGAGATACTTAAGTTTAAGTATTTATTTCTTCTATTCCAACAAAAATACACAAGGTGCTATGGCCAAATAGTGGTGCAAAAGGATTTTACAAACAGTAGCTTTGGCTCAAAATTCCCTAATGATATATATACACTAGATAAGCAGTTCTGAGAAATACCACTAGATTAGTTTGACCTTTAAAAATTATATATATATAATATATAAAATACATGCATATATATATACACACACACTATTATATATGCTACTCTATACATTGCCAGTATGTTATTGGACACACTGGCAATGTTTTTTACATATATTAAGAGCTGAGCATTGCAAACCAATATAACTTATTATTCCATTTAATCTTCACTACAAATCTGTTAGGTACTACTGTTATCCTCATTTTATAAATGAAATGATGAACCTCAAGAAAAGAATTTGCCCGAGGACACACACAGCAAGCAAGATGAAACTGATCGAGGCGTGAGTTTAGGTATATCTTCCAAATTAATGCTGTGACTAGTGAATAAGACTTTTGAGTCCTAATTCCTTAAATTCTGATTTAATTAGATCTTTTCTCTAGATGTGAATTTCTACCATATTTCCACGTGGTGAGGCTGGGAAGGTGTTGACCTTTTCTGCCTTTTGCACCAAGCACATGGATGGGTGAAACAGCCAATGCCCTGTGTCTCAGGAACCTGGGGGCAGGAGTTGTTTGAACCGGGGAAGAAAAGTCTTAAATGCCCCTGCTCCTCTTCGTTCCATGGTCAGAAACGGCCTTCCCCAAAATGTTGAGTCTAGTTCTTGGTTCGACAGCTCTTATTCTCTAGTGGTGAGATTGACAACAAATAAAGGTTGTAATAAAAATGCCAACCTACTGGCAGATATTCTTAATGAAATCAGCAGTGCAGTCTTTCACCGAGAAATGAATACTGAAGCAAGAAGGAGACAGAGCTGTCCAAAATGGTTCTAGATACACCTGTGGGAGCCTTATGACCGAAGGCACAAAGCTCAAGAGAAATGCATGGGAAATAAGGAGTAAGGAGAAAGGGCTCATACTAGTAATTGCAGAGATAGTCTAAAATAGTGATTAACAAGCAAATGGCAAAGTGATTGATCTGGAAAAAGAAAGACACACACAAGAAAACTTATGATGTTCACTCTCATTTTATATGACACATTCAGCTCCATTCTAATAGTTCGTGTGTAGAATCTCTAAAAGCTGTATCTTGCCAATTGTTAACTGTTGATATATGCCAAAAACTTCATTGTGAAAGGATATGATCAGAAAAAGGACTATTGCAACCTGCTGTAATCGATAGCATTCAAATAACATTCTTGGTATAAGAGACAAACACTGACTACTTCCAACACTTATAACACCTCATAGAAAAAAAGACATTTGTCTTTTCCTTTATATACACTTGTTATTTTCCTTTATATTAGATGATGAGATTCTACATTCTCTGAGAGTTCTCCAGTTTGGCTACCTGATTTTTTTTCAATACTGTAGAAAGGATCAATTTAAATATCTCTAGCCTACCAACATGATATCAGTTGGATATATTACAGTATTTGTGATACTAACCCTATGATATTAATGAGCTTTTTTTCGGAGAAAAAGAGATCATCTCTGGGATAGTAAAAAAAAAAGAGTAGCCTATCATAAAACTCTGATTTCTTAGATGAAACCTCAAGATTATAGAAACCTATCAAGATTATAGAAATAGAACGATCCCCTATTATTTCCTCTTTAAATCCTGGTTAATTTTTGAAACTTTCTGCTTTACTTTAGAAATGGGACTAGCATTGCCTTCTTGGGCTCTGATCAGCTTCATTTTTCAGCTACACCAAGGGGCTTTTATTTCACCTCTTTGTGAAATTGGCTGGTTTCCTAAAGTTATTCTTCTATTATAATTTAACACAGTAAGAAGAGAATAGGAAAAAAAGAGAGATCTAATATGGTATTATTTTATGACTACATAAAACTCCATTGTCAGAATGGAACATACAGGAAAGGCTCTACACACAGATGGCTAAAAAGTTAAAGCCGAGTAAATGATCAGAGAGAGAGAGAGAAAAAAACAGAATCGTATTACAGTCTATGTTCCTCAGTATTATTTTGTATGCATGTCTTCGAATTTGAAATTCAAATAAGGCTTTTTATATATATATACATAATTGAAAACAATTTTTTGATAAACAAGCAGACCAGATATCCAAACAAGAAGACGCTGCTCTGCCCTCTTTCCATTTAATCACAGAAGCCCTTGTCTTACCTTATATTATAGGAATGGAATTGTAGGGATTAATATGAACAAACTTAACCCTTTTTAACATACCGTCACGTAATGTTTTCGGCTTACATGCCACGAGAAATCTGGGCAGGGTGGGGTGGGGGTGGTGCTTGGAGGGGTGCAGAGGGAAGGAGGATGAGGGGAGAGGAATAAGAGAAACCTTTTTAATATATTGATGCGAAATGAAAAGTAATTCAGAAATGCAATTTAGTGATGACCTCTCCTTTGGGTGGTTATGAAAAACAGCCTTGTTTTCACTTATAAAGAAATGCTGGCATGCTTGACTTTAGTGAATCAAGAGAATTGTTTGCCAAATAACAGTGATGGTGTGTGTCCTTGTCAGAACACCTGCTGTATTCTCCCAGCAAACACTGGGGCCAGGGCGTCTCTCCTCTAATGACACCTCATCAATCCGCTCCTATCAATGTCCCAGCCATGGAGGTGACTTCGAGTGTTCAGAAGCCTTAGAAAATGTCAACGTTTTGGGAGAAAAGGTCAGTCACAGCTTCCCCCCCACCTCCCCTGCCAAGCCACCGTGGGCCTGGCGTTCATTATCCTAATTAAATCCAGCAGCTGAACATCTTCTTATCTGTAGGGGAGGAGAGCAGGGGCATGATGCAATAGGATTGATTTGCATATCCAAAGTTAATTAGTGCGGAGGAGCAGGTGTACAGTAATAATAATTATCACACATGACAATCACCTGTGACCACTTCCCCGCGCCCCTTCCGGGATTCAGCACAGTGATTGCTGGCTGGTTTTTTTCTTGCTTGATACCCATCCTGAGCTGTTTATGTCCTTGTGCCTCTCTTCACAAACCTGCTGTGAGTAGCTCGTCTGTTCCTTAACAGGCGCTGTATTTTTCTCTAAAGGTATATTTTCCCCTGTTTCACTTGGAGGGAGAGACTATTGTAAGGCAGCTATTTTCAATTTTGTTTGCTGAAGTTGTCACATCCTGGTGGAGCCTGGGTATTTATTTTTAGATTACATGTAAGTGGATAAGGAAAAAAAAAAGTGCTCAGGATCATAATTTGAAAATCCCACTTTGCATCATTTGAACATTTTATCTTGAGCATATGCTGGCGAATCAGTCTGATCCAAAATAAACTTATTAGACAGCAGACACATGAAACCAAGTGACAGTTTGATGTTTGCCATGAGACTGGCCGTGCCAGTGTGAAGAGGGGCAGCGGGGCTAAATCCACAGCCCTCAGCCCTCCCAGGCTGGCAGGATGTTGATGCTTACTGGACACTGACCTGAAGAAACCGAAGAAGATTTTGGTGGGTTGTTTAGGGTCTGGCAGAAGCTAGAGTAAACAAACAAACAAGCATTAGCATGATATACCAGTAGGAAGACTTCAAATTGTAGCCTTGGAGCAAATTCAGTGCAGCTCACAGGATGGCTCTCATGATGCCTTCATCACAGAAAGCTTAGATAGATTACACTCTTCGGATTTCGCTTGCACATAAATGTGTAGGTTATGCGTGTTTAAAGTGTTTTCTCTGTCAAACGAGGGTAATTTTTTCAAATTAAGCCAAAAAGCATGCCCTGGAAATGGGATGTGCTTTTATAGAAATGAATTATTGCTGTGTGCTATACAGGAATTTAACACTCACAATGGTAGGCTAATAAGTAGGTAAGAACAGAATATTAAATACAAAGAAAGTTTTCTGGGTAAAGGGGAGGCATTAATGTTAAATTAGCAATGAAACTGGGACTGTTTTTAATTTTTTTTTTTCACTTTGACTTTTGTCTGTTTCACTTTTATTTGTCAGGGTACACTTTTGCCAATCAAGTCAAGTATAACAGGTGGGCCTCCCTTTCACACAGCTTTAATGATAAGTGACAGAGATGGCAAAAGGCACTCAACCGCCTGCAGAATGCATTAAAAATTCAAAACTTTACTTATCAGTCTTTTATTAAAACTTTCTGTAATTGTGCAAAATTATTTCCCCACTGGGTTAGCTTTCAATATGGAGTACAATTATATTTCTGACACGAAAATAATTACAGTTAGAAAAAAAAAACTACAAGAAAAAAGAAGTAGTTTTTTAAAGCAAACTCCATCCATTTTATATCCATGAAGAGGCATTGCAGTGAAAAATTAAGCGATTACTAAGGTAAAGCTCCAGTTTTGAACATCTAACTTTCAGTGCTAGACAGCTGGGTGGAAGTCTAGTTTGTAGAAATGTAAAGGAATTATGGTCTAGGGGTAAAGACTTTTTAGTCCTTGTCTGTTTACCAAGGAGATAACTTTGGTGTATTATATCTTTAATCTGTCAGTGTTAGTGTAGCTAAAATGGTGGATCAAAATTCTTTCCAACAGGATAAATATAAACAAGAAGTAGTTGTGTTTCATGGAATTAGCTGTGATTTTTCTATATGACAGATGTCTTCATAGCTTATGATTTTTTAATTAAGATTTTATTTATTTATTGAGAGGGAGAGAGAGCTTGTGAGCATGGTGGGGGGGGAAGGGCAGAAGAGTGTGAGCAGACTCCCCACTGAGCAGGAAGTCCAGCTCAGGCCTCTGATCCTAGGACCCCAAGATCACGACCTGAACTGAAGGCAGAAGTTAACCGACTGAGCCACCCAGGTGCTCCTTAGCTTATGATTTTTTAATGTAAGTGTTGATAGCTCTGGACAGGGGGCTCTGCTTATATGGAGCAATGTTCAAATAATTTCCAGCCTCTTCTTTGGTCATCTTTATCTCTTAATCTAAAATCTTATCAGTCAAGTTTCTAGAAAAAGAATTGCCATGTGTACATTCCCCTAAGATATAGAGATCAACACGTTTTTGCTTGGGCATCTTTTATGTATAAGTCACTGTAGTTGGAACACTGGGAAATACGGAGGCATGAGTTTCTATTTCAACTAGGGCTTTTGGAATCAGCTCAGATTTCCATGAAAGCTGATGCTTACCACCCTTTCTTCTATTCCACCCTAATGAGACATTCTTATTGAAGAACAGGAATACTCAATGTGTATTTATTAAGTATTCACATGATGTCAGACAGTACTACTTAAATTTAAAGTTTTACGAATCTTACATCTTTGTTGTCCACTAGCACACAAACTAGAAGTAGACATGTGAAATCTAAACTGCAATTCTAGATGAAAAATACCAGGCATCTCTCCAGTGGGGAGTGCAAGATGATCCACTGGCTATGGGAAAATACTAGAATTTCTCTGTGTGTGTCTATGTATGTGTGCATTTATGTACATATATATGTATATATAAAACTCATTTTTAATGTCTTTTTTTGGAACTTAATACACCTAATGTAAGCATATAAATTGGGAAACTAAAACATTTATTTATTTATTTATTTATTTTCCCATTAGAGAGTCTTTTTTGTATTGTTGTATGTGTCCCTCGTTGACAGTCCCTTCTTGGTCCTGCATCATGGGTGACAGCAGCCAAGGGAAAAGGAACCAGGCAGCCTAAGGAGAGAGTCATCTCTACAACATTACATTTATATACACAATGAAACAGACAAGCACAGAATCAGTACCAAGGGTAGAAGTTGGCAGCATGGGAAAGAGGAGGAGCCGGTGGGGTGTTAGTGTGTCATTAAAAAAATACAGCATCCCCCAAACTGAGATGCCTGGGGACAGCAGGTCTACTTAAACCGAAGAGGAATCAGAAGATCAAAAGAAGTTTGGAAAGGCCAGAACTGTTAGGGAAAGAGGCAAGAGGAAGATCAGGGTAGTGTTTGGCAGCTGGGGTAAAGGAATTGTCCTCTCCCTACTGAGATCCCCCTAGCCCCTCTAATCTGCAGGAAGGGGAAAGTCTGCAACACCCAAGGTCAGATCTGGGGCTGCCAGATGTTCTAGGCCAGAGACTGGCAGGGTCTCACAAAGGCTTGTCCTCCAGAAAGATGTTGGCACTGACCCCCTTCAGCTACTCTGCCAGGGTACAGTGGTCCTTGACCTCTTCATAATAGTTTGGTTAGAATCTATGCTGGATCCCTGTCAGCCCTTTCTTGATGATGTGCTTGGAACTGGCTTAGATCACTGTGCTCTTAAAGGCTTCAGACCCAGGTGCCCAGAAGATAAACACCAGGTCCTCCTCCTTGTCTCCTTGTAAATTACATCATAGGGGGCATAGTGGCATCCCTAGCTGGACTATCTGGACAGATGGCATAGGGTGCTGTCTTATAGAGTCTGGTCCAGATCACCTACCAGGATCACCTTTCCTTCCTCCAAATAACGTTCTTGTCCTCGTTCAGGCAGAACACTGCCTTCTTGCACTTCTTCACCTCCTCTGGTGTTGACGACTTACACACCTTCATGTCATCCAACACTTTGATGACGCCATCAGAGACAGCTATACCAGAGGCCATGTTTCTGGATGTGAAAGGAGACAGCAAGAAAAGATGGAAAAGACGAGAGACACCGCAGCTGCTGCTGGGATCTGACTGATGAAACTAAAACTTTAAATTCAAAATTGAAATTGTCCTTAACATGGGATGTGTTTATATCTTTATCTCCTATGTAGCTGTTTTAATAATTCATTTGGACACTTGCCTCATGTCATAGTGGTCATACTGTGTATGAGACGTTTGGAAACTTTATAGTCCTGGCAATACTACTAGCTAGTGTGTCTTCGAGTGAGTAATTTAATCTTAATCTGAGATGCTTTGTCTTATCTTTTCCTCCCTAATTCTTCTTTCTCCTACATAATAACACTTATTAAAAGATCACTATGGGCCAGCAACTTTTCTAAGCAATGTATTAATCCATTGGACATTTGTAACAACCTAATGAAGGAGGTCCTGTAACCACCACCTCAAAGGGAATGTACTGCTTAAGAAACCTGGGAAAATGTAGTCAAACTGGCTTTATGGGCAGTGAAGATACAGTGGCAAGGAGTCTGTCGCCACTGGGGACATTCTTTGGACCATCAAGATGATTCGTGAGATTTATGACTGCTGGTTGCCGGCAACTAACTTCCTGACCTTTCACATCAGAAGCTTCCAAAGCAAAAGTCCCTCTGAAAAGTTTTGGTTTGACATTTGATGGAGGAATGAATGTAATATTACCAACAGCTATGGTCAGAGAAGGGACTTCTTGAGAGTAGAACAGGTAGTGTGGTTTTCTATGTGAGTTTAGATTTGAAGGCCTCACATAAAGCTCAAGTCCTACAATTATCTTACTACCCAGTTGGGTCAGTGTCAGCCCCATCTATTGCAAATTTTAGAGAATAATATGTCAACACTGTAAATAGAAATAGCAAGTTTACATAGAATTTAAATCACACTGAACACTTTGCAATAAGTCTCAACAGGTAATGATACTGCGTAGCTACATGTAGTCTCCTTGACCTGCCAAGGTGGATAAAACTTTGTAGAAATAATCACTAACAAAGACAGGCTGGGTAAGTGGGTAGTTGGAACCATCAGTTCTTCAGAGCTCTTGCTAGCCTTGGGGTTGAGTCATTGGATGCAGACACTGAGTCAGTCTTGACTTTTGTGTGCCTGTTTGTCCCTTGGAATAAGGGGAAGAAAGGCAGTACCTGGCACCTACACAAGGTTCATGAGGTGCTCTAAGAGCTTGAATTGAAAGGCTGTGATCCAACAGAATTGGATAACATTCTGTTTTTTGATGGCAGGAATAAGAAACCTAGGTGATTTGACTGAAAACATCTCTGAGTAAGAGTCTTTTCAGAAATGGGGAATGACTGGCAGAGGCCCAGGAGGCAGGGATGTCATGCACCTTGGTCCTGGCCATTACAACTTGTCATCTAAGGGACAGTATTAGGGCTGGCCTCACTGCTTCATGGACTCAGAGGTATGAGAGAGGAAGGGAAATAAGAGAGAGCGCTCCTTCTCCACTCTGGGGACCCTAAACATGCTGCTGAAAGAACAGACACCTTGACACGGTTAATACACATTTGGAGAATGCATCACTTTTGGGGCAATGATAAAATGCACACACCAGGGAAAGAGTCTTTGTTTACTTTCCCTTTTCCTGGTATATGGCTACACAGGTTAAACACCTGTGAGAAGAGGGTGCTTCAGGGACACCCTCACACTCAAATTGTTCATGGGTGTCTTGGAGATTGCACTCTCTCCTTGTGCAGTGATTAGTTGCCTCTTCATCACTGGCGAGGCTGGCAGCGAGGAGCAGGGCCTTCACCTGCAGGTGTTGCCATGGCGAAGGACACTTGGAATAGATTCAAGCAACATTAAAAGGCAAAAGTGAAAATGAGAGTAGAGAGAAAATAGAAGCTTGATTTAAGGAGACATTTGAGTGGATCAAATCGCCTCCCTCACGATAGCCATGGCCAAACTCCAGATCAGCCCTACTCTTTTCCTCCTGACTCCTGAGCTTCTCTGAATTCTGGTAATCTGGCACATACGCTGACTTTGTTTAAAACTTAAAAAAAAATTAAATATAGCAAGATTTATTTTTAACACACTGTGAAAATTATTCTGCCCCTAGGAGACACGGTTTGGTTTCTTACTCCAAACAGATTTAAGAAATTATGAAATAAGAATTGGTTTATTGACTCAATAAAACAATTTCTCTCCTTTTCCCTAATCAAAAATCAACTAGCAAAGTAGATCGTTTTATCTGCTATGCTGGATTTTTCTCTCATTACTACCTTCTTTACTGTCCATGCAGTTTTTTGAGGGAAGCCAAGCCACATTTTTCCCACGTCACTCAGAATTCGCCTCAACTTTCACTAGATTGGCCCATTGAATTCACTTTTCTCTTTCTTCCTATATCTTCATTCAGAATAATCCAGTTTTTTACCAAGTGCCCTCAGAAGTTGAAGATATTTATGGTCAGATTTTCTACAAGTCATTATCCTTAAAAGTTAGAGAACTACATATCTATATTTTAGGAGTTTTCAGTTAAAGCCAGTGACAGATTCCTTTTTTTTTTTTTTTTCACCCTGGTTGGTTAATTCACTTTATATAGTCAGGTTAATAATAATAATAATAATAATAATAATAAATGCACATAGCAAATAACATGAGTATCCCAGGGTAGGGGTGGGGTGGGGGTAGGCCCTGGGTACTGGTACTATGTCTGAACTTCTGAGGGTTGGGGAGTCTTGTGCTAGAGGTGCATAGGAAAGCAATGCCTGTTCCAAGGTAGATAGTAAATATTTAATACGTACTAGTTTCCTAAATTTCTTATGAGTTCTTAATAAGAGAAATGTGCCATACCTCTAGCTGTGCTTTCTCTAACAGGGCAGAGAGAAATGTGGGGCTCATCTAGGCCTCGGGAATGTTGGGGTAGAGGGAACTTAGGCCTGGAAACCACATCTGTAGGACTCTTCTTTTTTTAAGATTTTATTTGAGAGGGAGAGAGAGAGAGCATGCATGAGCAGCCGGGAGAGGCAAAGGTAGAAGAAGACTCCCTGCCAAGCAGAGAGCCCAATGCGGGACTCAGTCCCAGGACCCTGAGACATGACCCAAGCCGAAGGCAGTCACCCAACCAACTGAACCACCCAGGCTCCCTGTAAGACTCTTCTTTATGTTCCCTTTTGAATTGGTTGAGAAAGATCAACCCACTCTTAGCTACTGTTTCTCCTAAGAAACAGATTTGAAAACAGGATGATTTTTAAAGTGCAAGGGCTTGCACATAATTCAGAGATGTACAGTGAGACTTGCATTGTTGGGAAGCACATGTCTAGAAGGACAGAACCACCTTCTAGAAATTGGAGTTAGCTGATGCTCTCTGGGCTTTGTGCTTCCATGTCATTTCTGTGTTCCCTGTAAAACTGAAGAGAAAGTTTCGTAATGCATTGTAATGCATCTTCTCTTATATGATCTGGGGTGTGATTAACCTTGCTTGGCCTTTTTTTTTTAAATTTTTTTTTATTTATTTATGATAGTCATCACAGAGAGGGGGGGGGGCAGAGAGAGAAGCAGGCTCCATGCAGTGGGAGCCCGACGTGGGACTTGATCCTGGGTCTCCAGGATCTCGGCCTGGGCCAAAGGCAGGCGCCAAACCGCTGCGCCACCCAGGGATCCCCTTGCTTGGCCTTTATCTTAAGAGTCAGTTCAATTCAACAAAGGACCTTCCTCAAGAAAGGTCAGTGGGAGGTTGCCCTGTGATGTCTGTTCTGAGCTAGAACCTGGAGAGGCCTTCTAGGCTCCATGATGAGAAAATGTCATTTCCGTAGACCAGGAGAGGAAAGGCCAGAAGGAGAAATGAGGGGGCCTGGCCCTGAGATCTGGTTCTCCTACATCCAGAGATTAATGTAGTTCTCTCTTTGTGCAAAGAAAATAGTCTCCAAAGGGAATAGTAATATGACCATTTTTGGACATTTGAAGGTCAGCCTGGTAAAATCTGCCAACGCATTTTTCTAGATATGTTGTCTACCTTGAGAAAGTTATGTACCAAGATTGTCACAGATTTTCCAAATATTTTAATCAAATATTGTTCTGATTGTACTGTCTACGCTACTGTCTCTATGTCAATGCATCACATGTGAAGCTGAGGCAGGAGAGTGACAATTACCCACCAGGCATCTCCTTTCTTCCACATTCACACTGTCTTACAGGAAGACCCATAAGTTCTTTGATGGGATACAAAGAATTAATGCCAAAGTTGAATGAGTTACAGCCGCTACCACCTAATTAAAATGATTTTGTGCCAGTTGCTTTTGTTGGGCTGGATCCACACATAATATAATTTTAATCCTGTTTATATACACTCTTGGGATAGATTTGAGATTAGCATTGCCATTTAAGTGAGGTTAATCAAGCATACTGTATGCAGCTTTTGTTTCTCCATTGTATGTGAAAGGTGACCACTGCTGATGGGTTACCCAACTGCCCGCTTACTCGATTAACAAGAAAGAGGTGGTTTTCGGTGTCTGATCATTAACCCAGCCTCAGCCCCAGCGACACTTTCTGTCTAGTCCTTGGAATGGTGCAGCTGTTGTCAGTCACAGAGGAGAACTCTAGTTAGGAACCGCTTTGCTTTGGCTGTGGCTACATGCCTCCACACAAGGGGAGGGGGAAGAGAAGGAAAAAAAGAGAAAAAAAATACAGCTCCCCTAAAAAGCAAACACCATTTTTTGTATGCCTGGCTCTGTTTATGTATATAAAATGGACATTATGGTGGAGTGAAAAAGACCCTCGTAAAAATCCTTCTTGAAAACTATTGTTGCTGACAGCCGTGACCTCTGTGAGTCTGCATGTTTACCCATAATTCATAATTAACAAAGACATTAGAACTGCCACAGGAGAATTCTGGGCTTTATTTCTTTCTAACTGGGCAGTACTAATGCTGGAAGTGCTCCCAAATCAGTGATTTAACATTTCAGGAAATCTTGGAGAGGCAGCAGAAGCCTCCTTATATAGCTCATACGCTGGGACTTTGGTGATACAGATACGGCCGAGATAATTATTCAGCTCTCGTTATTGCTGGAGCTCTGCACCTGATCCCCGAGCCATTAGAGCACTCTGCAGGTTATTACAACTATCAAACATCAAGGTCTCTTTTCTAGTCTCTTGACTATGTGGTTATCATTTTACTTCTTTTAAATCCCCCATCTGCATAGAAAGCCTCTGTGTTTTTTACTGAGATCCGCTCACAGCCTCCCCCCCACCCTTTCTTTATTGCTCCCCAAATGGAGCCCTTTTCTTACCAGCACATTAGCATAAAAATATAAACCTCATGCTTCTCCAGTTGTATTGTTTTTATACCCTCTCTCTTGTTTGATTTCCTCTTTGAGGCTGTGTGCACCTACACTTTAATTTGGGCAGCAAATGAGTCAGTAGAAGATAATTCTCTTGAGCTCAGGGAAACTACAAAAATATAATTTCAGATGATGGGAGCTGTCAGGGCCCGTGTTTAACCTTCTGCTTAGTTGAGGGCCCTCTTGACTTTATTGTACATCTCTGCCCTTTGCTGCTCTATTTCAGTGGTACCCCAAAATAGTGAATTACAGGGGACTATAATGATAATTTATAAAAAGAGGTTTTCTATTGTGGACATATTTAATGACTTAGTACTTTTCAATCCCCTCACAGGTGAGTGTATCCTTGGAGTTTAACCTGGAATACTTTGTTTGATGAAATGTATTTTCAGTTTTGGTCACTGAACCTAGTGGCATAGTAACTTTGCTTCTAATACTTTTCTATGATCGAAAACAGCTCTGAATATTCTGGGCACTGTGTCAGCTATCTAGGGGCAGGCAGTCACTTATGATACATACAGATAATACCATAAATTAAGAGTCTGAAGCAGACCTCTGTGGGTTGCATCTTAAGTGAAAACAAGTTGCTATTTCTGGATGTTTTACACACCTCTCTCCCCTTAGAAATCATTATTTTGTGTGTGAGCTCCACCAAACACCTGTAAAAAAGGCATCCTGCCCACTGCAGGCCTATCTGATGAAAAAGCTAACCCACAAGGGGTGAGGGCAGTCACAGACAGTATGGTGGGGCTAAGAAACATATGGCTTTCTCACTTAATATTGCTACAGAGTCGTCCCACACCATATTCCCTTAAATGGGCATTAGCTCCGTAGCCAAATTAGCAGACTATAAAACAAATGAAAATAGAGGCATTTTTTGGTGTGGCAAAAAAAAAAAAAAAAAACAAAAAAAAAACACAAGAACCCCAAAACCATGAAACGTGACTTAACAGTGTTTATCCATTGTGTGTGTATTGTGTGTGTGTGTGTGTGTGTGTGTATGTGTGTGTGACATCTAAAAAAAAAAGAAATACAGAGAGGTTTTAAAGATAGGTAGTGTTTTTACCATGAACGGTGCAAGTTTAGTAATTAAATGCTTTAATTTGTACTTTGCTTCATCAACCTATACAAAGAAACTGTCTGATTTTTTTCCCGACTTACGGCAGAGATGGTTTCCTTTTAGGATCTCTTCCTGCCCCTTTCTACTGAGCCAACAAGGTTTGAGATATTTAAAAAATTATATTCCCTTTTGTTAACTTACTGGTGCATGTATATTTTCTTAGGAGCTAGGGGCATGGACTTCAATACAAAATATATACTATACATATATATGTATATACATTTTATATATATATATATATATAAACATAAATCCATTTAGGTTAACTGTAAAAGTAAATTACTATGTCACATTTGTTGTGATTTAAGTTTTCCTATAATCAGTGATGGTGATAAGAATGCTTCAATCAGGGAACTTCATATTACTGTGGAATCATTTGAATATTGTCAGGGATTCCCCATTTTTATGTACTTTCATTTTTGCTATTATACATAGTTCTTACTCCTTCATATACAGCGATCCTTAGTATTAGAGTTTTTGAGTTGGAATATATCTAATTATGTAGTCCTATCTTCTTATTAATCAGAAAACAGATGTAGAGAAGCCAAATAACTTGCTGAAAATCATACAGTTAGCTAGTTTATGGCAGACTTTGGTTCCAGTCTCTTGACCCTCATTGTCTTTCTATAACACATTGCTGCTTTCAATAATTATATAATTATTGATATTTTCAAAGCAAGGAAAAGCACTTGTGAATTTTCCTTCCAAGAGAAATGGTAATTTGTTCTTAGCCATCCATTCTCTCATTGGTGAGAAAAATGCATAAATTTGCAAGATGGTGGGCCAGTAATATGGCAAAGGCCTTTTCTTTGTATGACAACCAAATGACCCCTAAATGAATTGAACCTGTGACCCCCTTCCTCATTAGCTCCAAAAAAAGCTAACTAGCCCAGAAACAATTGGTACAAGCAAGCTACAACACAAATCCACCATGTTATTCCTGTGGGATTAATTAGAGAGCTAAAACAATGCTTTATCTTTGAAAGACATACAAAATCATATTGTTATGTTCTTCTGGCTTGTGAACCTCTTGAAATTGTATGCAAAATTTTATGTAAGAGCAAATATGCATTGCTCTGGGGAGAAGGCTCCAAGTTTTCATAAGATTTTTCACAATATCTGTGTGTGATCCAAAATAGGTTAAAAAAATTGTTCTATTTCATGCTCCAGTGATTTGTGCTGATGTCATCCCTGGTGTTGGTACTCTACCAAAAACAAGAATTGCATTATGCTTCACTAAACTGGAGGAATATATTATTTCTATTTTTTACTTGAGGAGAAAAGAAGGAATAGAAAGTAAATATACACATGTGGCCTTTATAATTAGCACTAAATCAATAAAGACTAATTTGGGATATTGTGACAATTTACTTGATGCTAGTTTGAGTAGAGATGGATATCACCCAAATCTTGAGTGCTGACTTTTGTACACAATGAGAAAAACAATGCTGCAACCTTGAGTGTGAGGAATATGATGGTATCCAGGATAAAGAGAGTAGAATGGACAAAATTTAAGATATTCGAATTATTTGATAGCATCTTTAACTTATGTAGATGCTATATAAGAAATAAATTCTCAGTAAGACCTTCCTAGTCATCAGGGGGTTAAAGCACTATAAAGAAACTTGCATATGTACTTTGTTATCCAAGAGACAGATAGAGAGATGTCGTTCTACTGATATATTACATAAATCATGGTGCCAGCCAGAAAAACAACAGATGACCAATTTGTACAAAGCATTTTTTCCTTATGTTACATTTATTTAAAATACATTAAATCGTTGTGCTAAAATTGAGGCAGCTGGCAGTCCAGGCAACCTTATAAGATTTGTGTTTTCTGGAGCCAGGCCCATTCATTTAGAAAGGTGGATCCATTGGGCTAGTGTATTTGCTTAGTCATATGCCAAACCCTTGGGGAGCACAGGTAGTCCAGAATTTACCATGCATTCATTTTTTTTTTTAATCAGAAATCTCTTGACAAATGGAAGTCAGATGGTTGATACCCATTTACTCCCAAGTGAAGTCACTAATTAATGGTAACAAGGCTCAACCCAAAGAAAAAGACTCATATGGCATGGAATCTTAAAAATCTGGCCATTTTCCAGGGGCTTCTTCTTTCGTATTTCATGTTCCTTGACATTGATGTGACACCTAGTTGACTTTAAGAATAAAAGTCAAGTCTAAGTTGAGTGGGTTTATGTTAAACTGATTCAAGCATGGGCCAAATTTGTAGAATTTTAGTGGTTGCTATTGCATTTTTAAGCCCATACTTTCATCAGATTCTTAGGGGGAATGATAACCCTCTCAAACAAGTAGGAATCACTGGTAATGGTTTTCCATATACTCACTTAAACCAGCTTCCAATGTCTATTGTCACCACTTTCAAAACTAATATTGGATAAACCAGGGCCAAAGCAGAGAGGCCCATCTCAAGTGGTCCAGTCTTGCATTTCTACAGCTTTTTTTAGGGACAGCTTAACTGCTAGGGATGCAGTGGTCTTCAAGGATTGTGGTAGTGTGAACACCTAGATAAATGAGTTACTCAAATGTGAAGTTACTGGTTTCAACAAATTTTCTCCCCTCTTGGCCAATAGTCAGAAGATGGAAGAGATTTCTTAAGAAGTTGAATCTTAAAAACTGAAGTCACCAAAAGTGATGGGATTCTATTTGAATTCAACAACAATTTTGTGTCATTACTGTATTCACAACATGTTAGGAACATATTTGGTAAATTTTTAAGGACTTAAATAGACTTTTTTTCCCTTAGGATACTGAATTAGAGCAAAAGAAAGAAATATAAAACAAAGTCTGTTCTCTTAGTGTATGATCATCATGGAGAGATTTGTATTTTGGGGAGACATGCAAACAATGAAAACAACAGTTCCAGACTTTGAATTGCACCCAGTGTTTATCAAAACATGATATATACAGAGATGGCAATGCCTGGTTAGAAAAAGCAGAGGTACCAGAGATCATTTACCTAAAGAAGGCATCATGGGAGGTCTCTATAAGGGAGACTAATAGACAAGTAGGAATTGAAATTCACTTGAAACTGTAGAGAAGATTTAGATGTATAGGATTGGAAGAGCATTCAATGGTGTTGACTGACAATGAGACCATACTGATAGGTTCATAGCACCACCATTTGAGTGAATTTCAGGCAAGTTTTATTTGTGAGTACTTAAAAAAAAATAGGTTAGTGGCTCCAGCCTCTCACACTGGAGAAGGTTACATATGTATATAAATATGTATATATCAGGGAGAACGGAATTGAAATTTTTTCTTTTCAAACTAAGGACTGCTGCAAAATAATGGGGCCAGCCTTGAGGAACTGAAAATACTTCCACCAAGAGTGAGCCCTGGAAAGGGCAGAAGTGAAATGCTCTTGAGAATTGTATTACAGCTAGATCCGGAGGTGCTAGAATCCACTTTAGTAGAACATATAACACAGCATGGTACCCAGGATTGGGAACCTAGGACAAGAAGATGCCTTCAATAGGTAGCTTTGGTTGGCTTTCAAAAGATTGAGAACTGTGAGATTTTTAAATTTTCATCAACTAATGGATATGCTATTTACATACTGTTTATTAGATCTATTACAATGTATGTATGGAAAGATTAAAGTGTGGTAGGATAAAGTAAGACATATGTGTCAATAGAATACCCCAAATTAGTAACCAATAACCTTGTGGAAAATTAAACTATTTATTAGAATCTGAATTGTTAATCAGTTTGAAATCATGCCCAGCCATTTTTTTTCATTTGAATGTGTGATGCATATTGAAAGTTAAAGTTCTAATAGCAAAAAGAATTAGGTAGGTCTTGGTTTTCTACAAAATGATCAAAATCAAAACTGTGGCTAAGTTTAATAAGAGTGTCTGTTTACATAACATTGGTTTCTTCCATCTCTCCTCCCTCTTCTTCTCTAATGAGTTAGTTTGAATTCTTGAATTCAAAGGAGTCATTTCCTCATGCAAGGCGACTGTATCTTTCTGCATCTTAATAAGATATGATATTTTGAGCAACTTACAATAAAATTAATAATCTCCTTCCTATCTAGATACACCAAGCATGGTCAAGGACAGTGTAGAATGTAAAGAAAAATTCAGGGTTCAGGCTTTGGGGTCAGAAGGACTTGAACTTGCACCCTGGCTAGTTTACTTCAAGCTATGGTCAAGTTACTGAGACTCTTTGAGTCTCAGTTTCCTAACATTTAAATGGGTATGATAAATCATACTTACAGACTTGTGGCAAAACTAAATAATATATGCAAAGCACTTCATACAATACCTGGAACACAGAAAGCCTATAATAAGTTGTACCTTCTTGATATGGGCACTCTCATCTTTAGGCATGCCTCTTTTAGATGTTATGGAACATCTGAGAAGAATTTTACCATCACTTTCAGATAAAAAATTAAGTACTAGGCTTTAGGAAAGAGATCCTATTTAATTATTGACTGAGTCCTTGAGAAATAATTACTTAAAATGCAGACTAAGCCTCGCTCTGTATCTGATCATATTCCATTCCCCTTTCTCAGTAGGAACAACTCAGTCTTGGTGAACTGGCCATGATATTCCAGAACTCCTGGCTGATAAATCTTCCAAACTGGTTAGTGCCCACATTTAGTAGTTATTTTTTTTCTCTGACAATCTTAATATATGTTTTTCTTATGTGTGATCCATGTCCTCAATGCTAATTAGCTAAGCTGGAGATCAAATAATTCTCTTGGGTATAGAATATGCATTTTTTTAGAAGTGCTCAAATAAACATTTACAAAATAGGCTAAAACAGCTTCTCTCAAGTGGATTGAATACCTGTCTTACAAACTGGCCAGAATAGATATTTACCTGATCGACTGTAATTGTCCTCAAAGATAAATCCTACATCTAAAGTGTTTAAGTGGTATCTGGGGGACTGAACCATTAGAGTCAGTGAGAGTTGAGTAGCTAAGATCTCATGCCATATACCTTGAAGTTGAAAAGTTTGACCAAAAAAAAAAATCACTGACTCTATTTTAAGCTCTTTGGGTAGGTAATGTAAACAGACATAAAAGCTAAATACAGTTCACAGATATTGATAACCTTTTGATATTTAGGTGAGATACTATGATACTGAGCTTTAAAAACAGTAGTGTACATATATGTTTATTTGACAGTCTGAAATGTTTCCAAGAGGCCACTTGGACCTTTTAGGTGGATAATACACAGAATGAAATTTGCAGTTATGTCCAAACATACCTTTAGAGGACGTGACATTCTCCAGTGGTGCCACCATTATAATCTAACATGTCAACTTTTGTTCACACTCTAGATTTTTTTTTCACTCATTACCTCTCCATTTCATTTTTGTGTTTTCTATTCATACTCTCCGAACTATTTGCTTTTCAAATGCATCTTACAAAAAAGGAGGCATCTTTATAGCTATGCTTAGGTAGAGACATTGGCTGAAAAAAGCAAGAGATTTTGAAATGGGAGCCAAACTGTTCTGGCGCTTCAACTGTACATCAGGGACTAGAATCCTAGACCTGTCCTTAACGTGCCTCATCATGATTAGTTGTTGTGGCCAAAATGTGTAAGCTCACTCTCTGTTTGAGGAACATGGGAATGGGCTTTGCTGCAGAATTCAGGTTCTATTACAGGTTCTGGGTATGTTTGCATATCTTCTTGGGGAAATGGTCTTCCAATCAGGAGGAGTCAGTGTTTAAGACTCTGCATTTCTTGGACATTTTGGTGAAGGGGACTTTGAGAAAGAGTGCAGAAAGCTGGAGGCATACGGCTGGTTTTATCCTTCCTTGAACCTTCTTCACTGCCTGTCTTTAGCATCTTCGCTTCATTGCCCATGTGTCACCTGCGCTTAGCCGTGAGGTGATATATCCTCTTCCATTCCAAAAACATTGATCTAAGTCTCCCTCCTTCCATTTTTTAATAAATCTTAGTGAAGCAATGTAACATTCCAGGTCAGTCCTGTAGTGCTGTTCTGGCCTCGCTGGAGTGGCTGCTGCAGAGCATGGAAACTTGCTGGCACAATATTGCAAAGTGACTCTGCGGGGGCTGGACGACTTCCAGCCAGCAAGGAACCACAGCCAAGAAACGCCAATATGGATAATGCAAACAAGAGAGATTTGGGGCACATTTCGATTTAACCATCTGATTTAATTGACAGAATAAATGCACCTGTCAACGGGTAATATTCTTGTGATTAGTTTTGGCTGTGATGATGAGATGATGTTAAAAGAATGTCAGAACAACCTGTCCTGGGACTCTTACAGGCGGTTTGAGCGAGGGAAGGTCAGTTTTTAGCTAGTTCAAAGAAGCAGGATTATCCTCTTGTAGTGTGAGGGTATTTTATGGAGACAGTGAACATTTTATTTGACGTTTTCCCTCTGTGCTTAGGCTTCCCCACAAATCAGACCAAGTAGGGGACGGAGGCATGCGGAAGTAATTGGCTTTTGAATCAGAATCTATGGCTACTGGGGATAGTTCTCATTTGGAAATGGAAACTCTTAAGTATTAAGCCTAAGGCTGCACCTGAGTGGTCGGTCTTACCTTGCCCCAGATTGTCATTCTTTTGCTGCTAGAGTTCGCAATTTAAATAGAATTTCAGTGGGGTGAAAATTCAAAGAGGCCTTTAATTGAAGTCCTGTTTTCTTCAGAGAAAATGTAATTTATGAACTTAGAACAAGTGTTTTAATTAATATTCACTTGGTCCTTCATTAACCCTTTGCAGCCTAAACCCACGTCTTCCCAGGAAACCGTGCTTCTGATGTTGCTGATGACCAAGTCAGCAACTAAGACCTTTCTCTTGGATTTCACTGTCTGATCTCTGTGCTATTGAACGCTGTCGATCTTTTCTTCCTTTTTGAAACTTTCAGTTCCCTGGCTTTCCTGATTGAGTCCAGGGCTCCTCCAGGGCCGTTCACTCTTTATCTACTCTATGTAGCCATTATCCAAACTCTTAGGTCTGGCTACCTTCTGTTTCCTCCTTTCATTTTTCCTTTTGAAGATTTCCCCCCATTCCTATGGTGTTCCTCTTCCTCCTTCCACAGACACCTCCTAAATATGCCTTCTAGAACAAACTTTATACCTAATTACTGGTCCCATAAACAATTGCTAACACCGTGTATACTAGATTGTATGAATTGTTTTGACTTTTCCATTTCTGTTGCTAAACATTTATTCCTGTTGTACCCACAATCTCTAAATCATGAAGCTAAAGAGAGAGAGAAGCTAAAGACTTCTTTTAGAAGTCTTTTTTGGATATCTGATGAAGGGTATGGATTTTCTTCTTAGCAAACATTCATGCACGCCTACATACAAAAACTCTGAATTCTGTCCATTGGCGTGTTGAAGATTCACCATTCTTGGGTTAATAACACCTACTTTGAACACCATGGAATTCTTTCTTTTTTTTTCCTACATCCAGCCAATGACCAAATCCTATAAGATAATGTTTCTCAAAATCTGACTGTAAGCCAAGAATCACTTGGATCATCTCTGTCATCTCCCCCCCACCCCCACTGAATCAGAATCACTTTGAATGAGACAAGGAAGCGTGCTGTTTAAAATAGGCACAATAGTTTGAAATCCACTGCTATAGATTGTGCTTTTTCATTACACCTTCCTTCCTTTATGTTCGCATTGCCAATTCCCTATGGCAGCTTTAATTACCTTTTACCTGGGATGCTGTAATAATTGCTACCACTGTCGATTATCTACTTGATGCCAAGTATTCTTCATACATTATCTTATTTAATGTTCATAATGTTATTTAATGTTCTCCCTAGGAGATAGGCAATAGTTACTCCTCTTGTAGTTGTAGCAACTCGAGAAAGGTCAAGCAAGTTATTCAAGGTTCCATACCTAGTAAGTGGTTATGCTAACTTCAAATCTAGAGTTCCTGCTACTCACTGCTTTTCATTGCTGTAGCCTCTTGGTCTTTTATCTCTCTCTCTTCATAATTCTTTAGCTGTTTTCAAATTAGTTTTACTAGAGAAAGTTTCTGTCAGTCTTTATAACAAATCATGTCACCTTCCATTGTATTTGTTTTTCTATCCCTCCATTAGACAAGATTCTTAAGTTCATAAGCTGTATCTGTCCTGATATAGAAGAAGAACCTAGCAAATATTTTGAATAAATAAGATCTTTACTTTCTAAGGAAACTGGTGATTTCCTATTGGCCACTGAGTAATTTCTAAACTGCTAAGGAAATCATCCAGGTCTTCACATTACCTTTGATCTCTCTTTTCCTTATATAACATTTCCTATGTTGTAGTCTGGTACACTTTCCCAAAGATGCTTTTTGCTAATTCAACTTTACTCATTTTTTCTTGGTTTAAGATTTGTTTCTGCTCAGTTCTGTTACTATATATTACCAACCTTTCAGGCCTTAGCACAGATAACACATTTCTATGAAGGATTTCCTATTCTTTACCTACTCAGAATCTGACTTATTTTCAGACCCATTACAGTATTTTATAATCATCTTTAAGCTGCTAGTTTTGATTTTTCTATTGCATATATTGTGTACATCTATAATTTTGCCTCTTACATTATAAATCTAATAACAGTGCACTGTCTTGTTCACATTTGGAATCCTTGCATGTCTATAAATGTGCCTTGTATATAGAAGATACATAACAACATGTTGAATATGTTACTTGTCAGAAAATTCAATGTGAGAAAATTTGATAAACTAGTAGATGTGTAAAATGTTATGTTTAAAGGATCAGAGATAAATATATATTTCCAACCAAGTATCTTCACGACTCAACATTATGTTCAATTCTTAGATGAATGAAGATCAATTTAAAAAATTTTGGAGAAGGTTATCTTCACTATGCTAAGTGTGGATAGATATCTAAAATGTCTTATAACATGGTATATTTGATACCACAAATGAATCACTGGTAGAGCTTGCAAGTCCCAATAGTCACTAACAACTACAGATCTGCAAATTTCTCCAGATTAGTATGTTTAAACTTTCACTTTGGGCCAATGTCCTAGTATTCTAGGCTTTAGGAAAAATTTGGTCAACACAGTAATATGATGGACTTTTAGTCCCAAATATCTCTGTATTCTCTTGAATCTGGACTGACTCTGTTAACTGACTGTCAGGGATAATACATAGTCAGTGGTGAAATGAAGTGGATTTGAATCTTGGATCCCAGAATGAAAGATATAATTACTTTAAGGTGTGCTTCAGTGAAAGAAAAGGGAAAATAAGCTCACAATTTAATGTAATATATTAATGATCTCTAGAATTCAAAGAGCTATTTTCAGTAAAACAACTAAATACTGGAACATTCTCTTGCCACCCGTAGCAATTAGATCTCTGGGATTAACCTGCCCAGCTATTGGATGACACTTCTACCTCACAAACTCATAGCTGAAAGTGAATTTATCTGGTTTTAAGAGGGTTACAGAGAATGGAAGTACTCCAATGTCAGATTCAGAGACTTAATATACCACTAAACAAAGGGTTTGGAATGGTGAGGGCTGATTGCAGTTTCTCTTGTAGTAAATGGTTTTAAGCCTCATGCTGAAGTCATTGAAACCAGATATTCCTATGAGGCCATTGGGCAGAGTGACTGGATCTAAGCACATACAGCTTTAGGCATATTCTGCAATCCCATCTGACCCAATTGGGTGAATAGTGGTGACTTAGTAGGGAGCTCCAGAAGTGATCACTGACACTGATCAAATTTGTGATCAGATGGACAAATTTACATGAGAGGGTGAGACTGGAGACAACAGTATAGACCAGTCTTGAGAACATAGACGATGTGTGTATTATGTAGTCATAACATTGAATGGATATATTATGTTCATAGCTGTTAATTATTGTTTTTCTTCTGGGTTGTTGGGTGAAGGTGATAGTCTAGGTTTGGGTCACAAAACATTTTCCATAAAGGACATTATTTAGTAAATTTTAAGGCTTTGTGGGCAACACAGTCTCTGCCTCCCATTTTCTCTTCTTCCTTCTCTATCTCCTTCTGCTCATCTTTCTTCTCTTCTACCTTTTCTTCTTTCCTTTTAAGAATTTAAATACTTAAAAAAAAAGAATTTAAAAACTTATTTAGCTATAGGCCATACAAAACAGGCTAGAGGCTGGATTTGGCCCATCAGTCCTAGTTCCCTGATCTCTGTTCTATGTAATCAAATATTATAGTAAGTAAATAGTCTCCATACCAACTGTGGATAGATTTATCATATTCGGGATCCCTGGGTGGCACAGCGGTTTGGTGCCTGCCTTTGGCCCAGGGCGTGATCCTGGAGACCCGGGATCGAATCCCACGTCAGGCTCCCCGTGCATGGAGCCTGCTTCTCCCTCTGCCTATGTCTCTGCCTCTCTCTCTCTCTCTCTGTGACTATCATAAATAAATAAAAAAAATTAAAAAAAAAGATTTATCATATTCACAGAATTTACATACCATAAAATATTCCTACTAGACTTATATTAACATTTATTTTTATTTTTGATTATTTAAAATCTAAAAATACTTTATAATAATATGAGAATCAATTACCATGTATCAAAATATAATTATAGAAAATAATTTAACTTGGGTTGAACATATTTAACCTAAGCAAATATTAAACACTGTAAATATCAAAAAGTCACTAGTTTTAGTAGGAGAAGGAGCTCCAAAATGAGCCCCTCATCCAAGACGAATGAAGTTTACTTTAATTTAAGATGTAGAGATACTTGGGTATCTGGTATACTCCTTCATCCCAACATAAAAAATATATATATATATATATATATATATATATAAAATAGTGAAAGGGAATAAAGGGGAAAAGAGAGAAAATGAGTGGGAAAAATCAGAGAGGGAGACAGAACATGAGAGACTCCTGACTCTGGGAAATGAACAAGGGGTGGTAGAAAGGGAGGTGGGTGGGGGGTAGGGGTGACTGGGTGATGGGCACTGAGGGGGGCACTTGATGGTATGAGTACTAGGTGTTATGCTATATGTTGGGAAATTGAACTCCAATAAAAAAAATCCCCCACAAACCTTTCATGTGGCTCCCTATTTTTTTTCTTTTATGGGCTTCTCAGGTAAAAGTCGTAGGTTTCTTCTCCATGTTTCCATCTTCGACCTCTTGCCCCATCTGTACTTCTAGTTCCTTTTTGTTTCCAATAAAATTCTCTATTAAAATTATTTTGCGTGGCATGGATGAACGAAGCGTGAATGCTAAAGTGTAGAGTTGATGTTTTATTTTATTCCTGAGGTTACTGAGACAGTAGCCTAAGTGAGTGTGTACTGATTTGTTTTCTTTCATACTTTAATTCAGAATATCCAAATATTGAGGATAGAGAGTAAAGAATAGGTTAAAAATATTTCTTCAAGTGGTTTCTTAGTATAAGTTGTAAAATGAGGAATGAAGGACTAATGGCTAAAATAAAGGGTTGACTGCATTACAAAAAATAATGGGAGAGTATGGAAATATGATTTGATAGCTTCCTCTATGGATTGTTTACAACCTCCATAATAGCTTCCCACATCCATATTCTTACTGCAACACTACATAAGAAAAGATATTGCTAGTCTACCAGATAACATATATTTAGAAGTGCTCTTTAAGTCCTCTTTAAAAACTTTGAAACAAAATGGAGAAATGATTTCTTATATCTGAATGTGGTTACCTCAAAATTCATGCAAAGGATCTTCTTTCCTCAGATATTCATCAATTGTAAAGCTATAGTATAAATGGAATGAGCCACACATTCAGCTAAGCTCTGTGCTGTGTACTCTGCCCTGGCATAACACTATCCCAGTCCTGAATTTATTTCATTGTATTTTATATTGAGAAGTGTCCAGTTATTTGTGATGCTTATTTTGGGAATATTGTTTTTATGCTAAAGTTTCTTTCCCATATGGCATAAAAAATGAATCTCTTATAGACTATTATGTACTGTTAAGTAGTAAGATAAGGCTGTTTTTAATTATGGAGCAGTCATTAGGATTAGACAGAATAAGAGTGGAAGAGTCCAGTTTTGAGAGTTATTTCCTTGTTAAATATCAGTATATTTGAGACCAGCTTTTCACTGGGATTGGCATAAACATGACATTAGGTTCATGTACAGGAGAGAAATATTAGACCTTATTTTCCAATTTATATAGACGAGTTATCCCAGCCTATAGGTTCCCTTGTTCTTGACCTACACATTGTGCTTCTACTATGTCCTATTTCTACGACATTCTGATATTGCATCTAGAAGTTTACTGACAAGTATGTTTGATATTCAAATGCTATTTTTGCATTTCCATAGAGGGTTCTTAAAAACCAAGAACCTTTCAGACTCAAGAAAATGAAAATTTGAGGGCAAAAGGTACAAGTTGGTGTTCCTGAACAACTAACTGTGTACAAAAACATACAACCTGCATATCATGATATTATAGACTCTCTTCTTGGCCTCTGCATTTTCCACACATAAAATTTATGTGTTCACCATTTAATAGCTCTATGAAAAGTTGGGAAGATTCCTATTTTTCAAATTTGGGAGTTCCTAGAATAATAGTGTATATCAAAAAAGAAAAAAAATATCATTAAAAGAAGCACATACTTTAATTATCCTGGCAGATTATATTTCCAGTATTTAGGCCACTGACATGGTCTAACTTCATCTCCAGAGCTCTCTGGGTCTCCTGGAGGGTGGCATCTGTTTAAGGACAAGAGCAAGTAGAGGAGACATGGAGTCAAGGCAACTCTTCTAGATTCTCACTGAGCCAAGTTCAAGCAGTTCTTGCTCTGAAGAGGAATGACAGAGCAGAGTATGTCCAAAACGAATCTTAGCTTGAAGCTTTCAACTAAGATATGAATCTACCCTGTTCACCTTCCAAAAAGCTAATCCCAAATCAGTTTATGGGATTAGTGCAGTAAATCACTGAATGGTATTTGAGGCATTTTCAAGAGAACTAGCTTCTGCCAGATGTTTTCTCCTATTTTATTCCAAACGGTTAAGGTTCTTACTTGAACATCTTATGCCCTATAACAAAAGGGGGCTGGATGCCCTAAATGTTAGAGGAGACTTTAAGCCTCTAACTCTTAATATTATACATTTTTAAGAATAAAAAACTTGGTCAAATCCTACATAACCTTTTAATAGGCACCTATTTGTCCACGAGGAAGGGTATACATTCTGCTCTATCTATGCTGTTATTTGAAGGAAAGGTCAATATTTCACAAATGTTTAAAAATTTACTCTGAACCCAGTGAGTGATAGGTTTGCCAGCACTTGATGTTTTGGCTTGATTTCCAGTGCTTAAAAGCAGGCTTAGAGAGGCAACCCGAGTCATGGAAGTACTCTAGCTTAATAATGAAAGGAGTTAAACTTACCCAGTGGAAGGCAGTTTCCCATTTCCTGCATGGCTTTTTCAGTTGCTTTCTTATGCTCTCACCTTTACTCCTTCAGTAAACACGAATGGGCCATCTAATGTGTGCCCTATGCTACTGTGTGTCCTGGGGATGAATGACCCAGGCCCCTGCCCTTGAGGAGCTCTCAGGGACCTATTTCTTGTCAGTCTCAGTTATAATGCTTCATAGAGTATATAGATACTTCTAAGTTTTAGTCGGAAGCTATTTGCTTTGAAATATCGGGCACTTTTTCCAGTGATCTTGTTTCATTAAATTAGAGGAATATTCCTGAATTTAAAAATTACTCAATGGATGATTTCCATGTTTATCTGTTTAGAATATTCTAATAATTTTTATATTAATGTGATATATTTTCGGAATTTAAGTTCTTGTTTAAATGTGTGTATATGTGTCTATACACCACTTTTTTTTAAGATTTATTTATTTGAGGGAGAGAGAGAGCAAGCAAGTGATAGAGAATACATATATGTGTGCGTGTGCATGTCAGAGTGAGGGAGGGGCAGAGGAAGAGAATCTTCAAGCAGACCCCCTGCAGAGCACAGAGCCAGTCCAGGGGCTCCATCACATGACCCATGAGATCATGACCTGAGCTGAAACCAGGAGAGGAATACTCAACCTAATGAGCCACCCAGACGTCCCTATGCCACTTATTTAAGTTGTACATATTTTCTCCTTTCACAGTTCCAACCTTAGGACAATAAGGTCAGCTTCGGCTTCCTCCATTCTCTCTTCTTCCTCCCCTTCTCAGTATTTATTAGAGCTGGACACAACACCCTCTGTCATATAAGTATTTCTGTTTTAACAAGATGGAGTTTACTCAGGTGATTTTCTTTATATTTTTGAGATTCTACACTGTATGAAGTTAATTAGCTCCCTCATAATCATTTCTGATAATTTATAATGCAGTTTATCAAGTTTATGCACAACCTAATTGCTTTAAATCTATTTTGAAATTCATGTAATTACATCAGAGGTGTATTGAAGTTTTCTGAATTAAGGACTTTATCAGTTTTTAGATGATCTTAAAATTTGTTTATTATCTCAAGCAAGGAATTTACATGTTATTTATACTTCTGTTTGCATACAATTGAATAAGTGAGAAGAAGGCCAATTTGATAAAGTTACATGAAAGATCCCCACAACACATCTTGTGGTGAGGTGAGATTTTTCCATTCAGGCAAGTATCCTACCTTAAATTGTCATAATTAATATATAGGACTTTTGTGAGAAAAAAAATCTTAATCACAAAACAACTTTGGAATCAATGGAAATATATATGATACTTTGGGATGGGAAATATTTAAATAAAAACACTCAAGTTGATAAAGAATTGTTATAAGCCTTTGTAATTAGTATAACTTACTATATATATATAGTATATCTAGCATATATATATGCTAGATTGCACAAATCTTAAGTGCACAGCTTGACAGATTTTTATAAGTTGAACACATTCATGTAACCATCAGCAGCATTTGGGAGTTCCTATTGTTTAGCATTCTTGCTAATACTTGATATTGCGAATCCTTTTGATTTTAGCCATTTTCATGGGTATGTAATTGCATAGCATTGTAGTTTTAATTTGCATTCTCTGATAAGTAATCATTTTGAATACTCCTTCATTTTCTTATTAGCCATTTGTATGAATTCCTTTGTGCGCTACCTTTCAGGTCTTTTGCCCATTTCTCTATCTTCTGTAATTTTCTTATTCGTGGAAGATTTTATATATTCTGGATAGGAATACTTTGTCAAACATATGTATTGTAAATATCTTTTACTATTCTGTATTGTCTTTAAATATTTGGTATCTTTTGATAAAAAAAGTTTGTAATTTAATGATGTCTGATTAATTTGATCTTTTCCTTCATGATTAGTGCTTTTTTTCCCCATTTAAGAATTTTTTTAGACTTTAGTAACAAGCTAAAAAATTAATAAAAATATTTTCTACCAACTTTCTATTAGGAATTCCTAATTCCTATTGAAATTGGCCTTTGTTTATGTTGTAAATTAGGGATCAGCCAAGATGAGCCTAAGAAGCATGACAACTAAATGTAATGCAGTATCCTGAATAGGATCCTGAACAGAAAAAGGGTATTACATAAAAGTTAAGGAAGTCCAAATAACCTATGGACTTTAGTTAATGTATAAAGATTAGTTCATTAACAGTATATCATACTAATTAAGATGTTAATAGGGGAAACTGGGTGTGGGGTATATGTGGGCATTCTGTATTATCTTAATATTTCTGTAAATCTGAAATTGTTCTAAATAAAGTCTATTAAAAAGTAAATGTTAAATGAATGAAAAACATGCACAGCAGTCTGTGAACTTAATTTATTTGAATGTTGTAAAGGAAGAGAGAGATAAACAGTTTAAAATAGAATGTAGGGAAAAACAGTACATATGCTAAAATTGTTCATATAATAAATCAGATTGATGGAAGATTGTGTATATATGTATGTGCTTATATGTAAAGGCAGATGTCTGAAAGAAAAGTCATCAAAATTTCAGATGTGGTTATCTTTGACCATTGAAATTGTAGATAGATCCTCTCCTCTCTCCCTGTCTCCATTCTTTGTTTCCTTTCTCTTCCCTGAATTGTGTAAATTTTTCAACAAAGACTATGTTTGTTATATATGAGAGAAAGTACAGTTACAATATAAATGATTCCAGGTTAGATGCCCTAGGTTAGTTATACTTTGAGATTCCAAACTCACATTTCCTTAGCTGGGTCTCTAAAATTTTTGGATCCACCTTCAACAAGCTGTAGAGAACTGCAACATTGTAGGTCTTCATTGGAGAATAGAATATGGAATTACTGGTAGTCTAACACAGATCACAATGAGATAACATCTCCGAAGACCATATGAGAGATATCCAGCCTGACCACCACTCTAGTTAGAGACAACAAATACGAAACTTCATTGCTATTCCTCCTCTTAGAACTCCACATTATTTCATTGGGTCAAGTCAGATCATCAGAGGGTTGCATAGTTATTTTCTTAGTCTTTTATAGCATCACATGTGCTCATTTCTTCTTTAAGGATGAGCCGTATTTTTTATTTAATCAAAGTCCAGTGTAAGATTCATATAGCATTATCCCATTTGTATTAAAGAGACTTTTGAATATATTTTCTACATTGTGGCCCTATACATGCATTAATAAGTGATAAATATTTATTATTGTTATTGTTGTTATATCTTTTAGGATATCCTGCTAAGGGAGAGCTTTGATTTCCATGGGGCTAGGCTCTCCCTTTCTGCTAATGAGAATTATAATTGGTAATGTTTCTCTTTTAACTTGAATTCCAGTAAACTCGGATACAAATGTGAGCTTCAGCTATTATGGTTGTGTTCTCCTTATTTATTTTTTAGTTTTTTAAATTCTTACCTCTCTTGTTCCATAAAATATTTGAGATAATGATTTAAATCTCATATTGCTATTTTCTCTGGTGTTCTACTTCTGTTTTTCCTGATTTGGGTTTTTCCGTTTTTATTTTATTGCTGTTTTATTGTGTTTGTGAAATTCAGTAGCATGTATTTTTAAAAAGTAAAACATCTAAATTATAGAGTATTTTTAAATTGCTTTTTAAAAATTTCAAGTGTATTTCATATTTTGGATTTGATTTTAAAATGTGCTAAATTGGAGCATCTGGGTGGTTCAGTTGAGTGTCCAACTAGTAACTTTGGTTCAGGTCATGAACTCATGGGTGGTGAGATCCAGCCCTGTGTGGGGCTCCCTGCTCAGTGGGGCATCTTCCTCTGCCCCTCATTCTGTTCTTCTGTCTCCCTAAAAAAGTAAATAAGAAATGCTTAAAAATATACTAACTTGTTTGGATGATATACCTTTGGTACTCCTTCTATGAATTGATATGAATGATGTCATTGGGAGAGTATTAGACCAAGATTTGAAAGACCTAAATTCTACTTTTTGTTGTTAGGCTTTAACTGAGATTAATGATTTAATGTCTCCACGACTCATTCTTCTCAGAGTAAGAAAAGTATATAGCCTTTTTGTATAAAAATTAATCAATTTTACATACTTGTTTATATTTTTAATTTTTTAAAGATTTTACTTATTTTGAGAGAGAGAGAGAGCACAAGCAGGAGCAGGGGAGAGGAAGAAGCAGGCTCCCCACTGAACAGGGAGCCGGATGTGGGCCTCAATCCCAGGATCCCAGGGATTGAGTAACTGACTGAGCCACCCAGATGCCCTGGTTTATATTTGTTAGTGAATTGCCTTTAATGAATTTCAGAACACAAGCAAAATTAACCATCAAAGGAAAAAATACAAACATCTCCATGTTCAAAATATATTTGATAATTTGCTTAGGAAAAAGATTTCTTAGAGAAAGTCTCATCAGAAAGAAACCCACAAAATTCCATTTGGTGAACATTCTAATAATTTTGGAAGGATACATCTTAAAATTGAAATTCCCATGACCTCATATTGTAGTAGTTGTCATTAAGTTATTAGAAGCTTGAATCTGTAAATGTTTCCAATGGAGCCTTTTTCTGAACTGTAACCCAATTGAGGATTTACATTAGAGAAAGTAATGTATATAGTTATACACTTAGAGGACTCTACTCTGGGATTCTCCCTTTCTTTTTTCCCCGTTTGGAGCTCCTAGTGACCTCCAAGTGATAATTGAGTGTACAAGATTAGAACAGTATAAGCAGATTCTATTCTAATTTGCTAAAGTGTTTATGCCAAGTGAATGATACAAATCTACCCCTAAATTATCAATGTGATTCTTGAAGAAATTGAGTGTTATATACTGGTAAATTTTACTGCTTATTTGTTGCCACATAGGGAATCACAGATGACTTTTTTATATCAGATTCTTCAACCTCTGTGAGTAATCAGACATAAAAACTAATAAAAACGAGAAATCTTCGACATTTTTTAATTACTTTCTTCACACATCCAAATAATTACTGGACCACACAAGAAAACTATTGTTGATACCAACTAGGGAAGATAGATTTGTAATTGGCAGTTATGGTGGCTGAAAATTAAATCTTCAGTTGTAGAAAATTTCTGAAGCCATAATTTGATTCAAAATTTGTGCTTCTTTGAAAATGGCCTGATTTCAATGAGGTTGCATATATCATTCATTGTATGAATGAATACATCATGAAGATAGTCATCGATATTATTTTCTTGGTTATTCTTTATGATAAGTTCCCTATGATAAATATTTTTCAAGACTTAATTTCCTTTTCACTTGGCTTTCACACTAGAATCATTTCATTTGGCTGATTATTACGTAAATAGTAGGATAGTCTGAATACTGGGGAAAATATTGGTTTTTTGAAAGTGTAAAATTTTATTTTAGACAGCTGCAGAGAGTATTTTGGTAATTGGAAAATTCAGAATTCTAGATTGAATTTTAAAGTTTTTATTTTTTTTAATGGGCTAATCCTTAACCAGATGTAGCCAGTTTCTTTTTCTTTTTCTTTTTTTCCTCGCTGTGTGTGTGTGTGTGTGTGTGTGTGAAATACAAAGTTCTATGTTTATTTGAAGTACAAATGTCACTTTATCTCTCAAAGTATAGGTCTTTCAAAGTGACATTTGATTAGTTCCATGCAATAAGTTAAGACTATAAGGAGCAGATTTCTAGATTACTCTTTGCCCATGGGTAGACACAAAAATATACCTGGATTTTAACCTAAAATATCAGTTTGGAAATGCGTTTTAGTGGTTTGGAACAGCAAGGATAAGGGATCTTCTAAAGAAAATTGCTTTAAATTTTATTTAAAATGGATGTATGAGGGTAGCCTGGGTGACTCAGCGGTTTAGCACCACCTTCAGCTCAGGGACTGATCCTGGAGACCTGGGATCAACTCCCATGTCAGGCTCCTTGCATGGAGGCTGCTTCTCCCTCTGCCTGGGTCTATGCCTCTCTCTCTCTCTCTGTGTCTCTCATGAATAAATAAATAAAATCTTTTTAAAAAAAATAAATTTAATGGATGTATGAAATATAGAAAATATTTATAATACATTACTTTTTTATTTTAAAATCATTATAAATTCCTGAGAAATTGAAAATAATTTACAGGGAGGTCCAATGCATCCTTCACCCAGTCTTTCTTTTATAACAATGGTACAATATCACACCAAGTAATTGATTGACCTTGCTATAATGTATGCTAATATATTAGTTGTAGAATAAAGAACTCTTTCAATAAGGATTATAATTAGTTTCAAGCAGTAATTTTATTAGTTTTTAAAAAACTCAATTGTTTAGGTTTGAAGGTATACACAGAAACATTCATGGAATCAAAACATTAAATTACTTGATATTTGCCAATTTGGATCTACTAGATAACTCTTTTGATTATATATCTATATTTATCTATATGTAGATTTAGATATATATTGATATCTTCAGTTGAATCAATGAAATTGCCAGTATTTATCTTTTGACCTATAAATTGGCTATATCTTAAAATGAGTCAACATATCATCTCTTACTTCTAACAAAGTATGTATAAATTATTTTAGCATGCCAGAAGTTTGAGCCACTTAGAATACTGGGAAAGGGTTGAAAGTATAGGTGAGAAAGGATTAAGGGCATTGTTGAGAATGACTTTAGAACAGTTTGGGGATCCCTGGGTGGCGCAGCGGTTTAGCGCCTGCCTTTGGCCCAGGGCGCGATCCTGGAGACCCGGGATCGAATCCCACGTTGGGCTCCCAGTGCATGGAGCCTGCTTCTCCCTCTGCCTATGTCTCTGCCTCTTTCTCTCTCTCTCTCTCTCTCTCTCTCTCTGTCTCTGTGTGTGACTATCATAAATAAATAAAAATTAAAAAAAAAAAAACAGTTTGGAAGAGGGGGTTTTTAGCAAATTATGAGAATCCATGTAAAATCTGATGGACCTCCTTAGGAACTCCAGATTATTTTCTTGGGTTAAACCAGATAGCTGTGCACAAAATTCCAGGTATTATTTTTCTACGAGAAGACTCCTATGTGAGACTCTGTTTTTGAAATTTCTAGAGTCATTCCATTATCAGAGCTATTTATCTACTCATGTCCCCCAAAAGCATACTCATTCCTTTTTTTGCACTCCTAAGGTCTGAAAAGTTGTACTTACAAAACTAAAAATTTCAACACTTAGAGAATATTTTATTAATATTGATTACTGTATATTAACAAAAATAAATAATGACACAATTTCTTAGCAATAACTTAAGACTAGGAGTCTAAAATATTCAGTCTAACAGTGGAGTCCTCAGCCTTAATAGGTCTCCTGTAATCTCTAGCTATGGAGCCAGCTCTGTCCTAAAAGGTCATATCTGGTTACAGGAACAAGAGTCTGTATTTCAGAGTTATTGGGGTCTCATAAGGGTCTTACCACATAGGACATAGGCACAGTTCCTTTCAGACAGAAGAGAGATGTTATCTCTTTAGAGTCAAAATTCAGAAGAGGATCTTCCAACTTGGAGGCATCTTAAGTGAATTATTAGAGTTAAATGAACTAATCACATCCAGAAAAATAATGTAAAGGCATTGGGAATGCTGAAAGAGATGTAGATTTTGAGGAGTACGTTTTGAGTATAGAGCAGTTTAATTTACTTTTGAGAATCCCACCCCCCAAAATTAGATAGGCTTGGGAAGGAGATGTAGACAATTAAGAATCTCAGGTCTAACTAACTCAAAGAATAACTTTAACTGAAGGCTAGGGAGTATGGGAACTCTAGTTTCCATCTGCTCTAATGACAGTTCAGTGGGCTTGTCCATGGAACATTGATTTCAATATCTCTGGGGAAGGCTGACAAACACAGTTCCCTATTTAGAGTTATGTCCATGGCTGGTCATCTGGCGTGGCAGAGCCATCCGGCTTCCTGTCCTCTGGGACGCTGCACAGCACTGATCTACTCTCACCCATAGTTTATGTTGCTTGCCTGCTCAGCTGGTGCCAACCCAAGCAAGACCTAGTCTTTCTCAGTGACCTTGCTAGCCCAAACTGAACAATCATACCATGCAGCTAAGTTTGCTCTATTCTCCTACTGATAAAAAGAGTTATTTCTTGTTTCACTTGTCTTAAGATTTCCACAGATACCTGGGAAAAGTTAAGGCACATGGGACTGGGAGGAGAGAGGAAGCAATGGGTGACTTGTGAGTAGAGGCACTGATAAAGTATTCAGTGCCCAGTTGGAGAATTTTTTTCTAGTATTTCTCTCTTTTCCACCAAAGACTACTAAGAACACTTACACATTTGAGAGAGATCATTTATAAGGGACACTTCTTAATTCTCTTCCTTATTCTTTCCAAGGAAGTAATTAAGAAAGAGAGTTAACAATACAAACTTGGTATTGAATTTTTACAGGAACATTCGACATGATAATAATCATGATGCTAGAGATGGCCTAATAAGGACATGTTTGATGATTTTAGAGTTGACTTAAGGATGAGTTTAGAAAATGGACTAGTAGTAGCTGATCACAAGCAGTAATTATGGTTGTTGTGGTATGACCATGAATTGACCATGAGTCACACAGCATCCCAGTTCTGGTTAAAGCAGGATGTTTATTACCTCTTTTAAAAACTCTTTCTCCTCTCCTGATTTGTCTCTCCTCTCTTACATATCCTTTTTATTATCCAGCAGTCCCTTCATTCTGTGCTGGACCCCCTGGTATAGAAATGTACTCAGGCTCAGTTCTCAGCACTTGTCTCATTCTGCTTCAGGCAGTTTCAGGTATTTCAGATGTAACTCACTTTCATAATTAATATTACTTTTAACCAATCTCTCTAGTTCTAATCTACACATCAAGGGTTTCCTTGTATTTTCCCTTCTTTTCATTCCTAGTGACTTAGCTCAGACCTTATTAATGTTGACGTAGATTCTTAGATTAATTCCTATATAAAGCTTTCTTCTAATTCTCTTTTTGGCCATCTCTTCTTGGAGATAAGGAAAGGAGATTGGGTACCAAACTCTGACTCAGAACTTTTGATAAGAATGTTGATTATTTTCATTTTTAGGAGATGAAGAGGTGAAATCTTAATGATATGATTTAGAATCAAATAAGACCTAGCTATGTGATTGGTGAAATTGTCTCCCAAAGTTGAATAAAACAGTTGACCCAATAGTGAATAAGTAACCAGCATTTCAAAATGAATCTTGAAGAAAAGGAGACACTCAGAGAGATTCCTTTCTGATATTAGCTGCATTAAGGGAGATGAGCAGATGATGAATGTGCCTCAAGGAAAGGGTTACTAACTTTCAATTTATTGTTAGTATACACATCCAGAGGATAAGAAGGCTGCTTGAGAGTTGTCCCCAGAGAGCTGGAGTAAAAGAACTCCAGCTAGGTTAGTGGTAGTTGATGTCTCTTAAAAGTATATCCAAAACCTGTAACTTACAATGTATTTCTAGTATACATTTCTAATATATTGCTATATATTTGTAATATACTGCTGTGTTACTTTGCTGAAATACTGGGTCATTCTCCTCAAAACCCTTTTGCCTTCTCAGTATATAAAGGATGGAAATGATTTAATCAGCACTTTACACATTTATTCTTTCTCATATTTCCATTGTCATTTCTAGGCCACCTTCTACCTTCACACCAAAACCCCATACCCTAAATAGCATCTATTTTGGTCTTTTTGTTGTTTCTTGGCTATTCCATATACTCATCAACCTTTGGGCTTTTGCTCCAGTTTTTTCCTCCATTAGAATGTTCTTCTTCCCTCCTTCAGAAACATAGCTCAAGATTTGCCTTTTCTGAGAAGTCTCTTAAATCTAAAATTATCACTCCTTTCTATTTCCATAGTAGTTTTAATTATTGTTACACCAAAAATCATCTTAGCCCTTAAGTTAATGTTTTTGTGTCTTAATCTTATATTAATATTCTCTGTCATGTAGACATTCAGTAAATGTTTCTAAACAGAATTGAACTCTTTTTTAAGTTATACTAAACTAGACCTCACTAGGTCTTGATTAGTGGGTCAACACCAAAATTGCAATCTTTCTTTCAACTGCTAAAGGATGAAAGCTCGACATTTTAAAATGGAATATCAAGAACAGTTTTCTTGTGTGGCTTGTATATTGGAGTATTTATCTTATTAAGCCAAGGACTGTGCTAAGGATGCTAGTGCTGTGCAAGTTGGATACGATATGATCCCTCAAGAAGCGTAGAATCCATAAAAGAAAATAGAACTTAATCAAAATTTAAAAATTACATAGAGAATATAAATAGAGTCAAAGAACACAGAACCAACAACTGTACTTATGAGACATCAGGAAAGAATTCAGAGACGTTTTAAACGATAGGTAAGGATTGTCCTCCAGTTTGAAAAAGATAACAGAATATTCATGGTGCTCTCCAATTTTAATTTAGAGTTTGTTTAATTATGGAATTGGTGTCCTGGTAATCATTTTAGGAATTTATTTGAATAGGTTTATATATAAGATTGTGTGTGAGTATGTGTATGTGTGTTAAGCTGGTGGAATTAACTAGATGCACAGCTGCTGCTGCATGCTGTGCCCATCTGCTAAGCCTTTCCCAGTTATGTGCCCCCAGGCAACATCACCAGCCCTGCCCAGCCATGCCTAGACACCGTCGTGGACCACACGCAGCCTTGTAACCCCAGCCACCCTGGTGTGCAGCCCCCAGTCACCCCAATGCTTAGGGGATCTGGCACAGGACTACTGTCCCGGTACACACTTTGTTAACACCACCATCCTGCTTCCAAGTACCCCAGGAATTGGCATGCCCAACCGCAGGCTGACCTTTCCGGGTCCCACTAATAGCACAGAGAGCAAACACAGCCCACAACAGGCAGAGAGTGCAAAGGACTACATTGAAAGGAAAAGTGACTCAGGTACAACAAGAGAGTATAAGCAAACAACACACACAGGATACTCTCCTGAAGTGCCAAATTCTGGTGAACAGTGGACACTGCATTTCAGGGCAGTCCAGGACCTCTTCTTCATAAAGTAACTACTTTCAACAGCAGAAGGCAGAGCTGACTTTCTTCACACAGAGAAACACATACAGAGAGGCAGACAAAATGAGAAGACAGAGATATTTATCCCAAAGGAAGAAAAAGGACAATGCCATGGTCAGAGATATAAATAACTGCCTGATAGAGAATTTAAAACAATGACCATAAGGATACTCACTGGAATTGAGAAAAGAGTGGAAGATGTGAGTGAAACTTTAACACAGATAAGGAATAACATAGCAGAGATGAAGGGCTCAATAGATGAAATGAGAAACACACATGATAGAATGAACTGCAGGATGGAAAAAACAAAGGAACCAATTAATGATCTAGAAGAGAGTAATGGAAAGTAATCAAGCTGAATGGAAAGAGAGAAAAAGAATTATGCAAAATGAGAATAGACTTAGGGAACTAAATGACTGCATCAAATGTAGTAACATTCATATTCTAGGAGTCTTAGAAGAAAAGAGACAAAAGGGGGCAGTAAAATTATTTGAAGGAATAATAGCTGAAAACTTCACTAATCTGGGGAAGGAAACATATCTAGATCCAGGAGGCACAGAAAGCTCCCATAAAAATCAACAAAAGCAGGCCTATACCAAGACGAATGGTAAATAAATCGGCAAATATAATGATTAAAAAAAATTTTAAAGCAGCAAGACTAAAGAAGTCAGTAACTTATAAGGGAAAACCAATAAGGCTGGCAGATTATTTTTCAACAGAAGCTTTGCAAACCAGAAAGGAGTGGCATGGCATATTCAAAGTACTAAAAGGGAAAAATCTATAACCGAGAATACAAGAAGGCTATTGTTGCAGAATAGAAAGAGAGTTTCCCAGACAAACAAAAACTAAAAGAGTTCATGGCTGCTAAACCAGCTCTGCAAGAAATATTAAAGGGGACTCCTTTGAGTGGAAAGGAGACCAAAGAAACAGTATAGAGTAAGAAACACAATAGCAGTAAATATGAATATTTCTACTAAATATCTGTTAAAGAACTCATACAAAAAAGGATATAAGGTATAATGACATATGCTTAAAGTGTGAGGAAGAAAGGAGGAAAATATGGGTTCAAATGCAAACAACCATCAACTCAGTAAAGATTGCTATATGCAGAAGAGGTTATATATAAACCTAATGGTAACCATACATATATCAAAAGCCACTAATGAATATGCAAATAATAAAGAGAAAGAAATATAAATACATCACTAAAAAATCAGCAAAACATGAAAGACAAAGGATTGAAGAAAATTTTCAGAAACAACCACAAAACAGGTAATAAAATGGTAAGGACATATTTATCAATAATTACTTAAAATGTAAATGGGCTAAACACTCCAATCAAAAGATATGGGGTGACAGAATAGATAAAAACAAGACCTGTCTTTATACTGCCTACAAAAGACTCATTTTAGATTTAAGCACCTACAGAAATATCTATCATGCATATGGATGTCAAAGAAAGTCAAAGTAGCAATACTTATATCAGACAAAATAGATCTTGAAACAAAGACTAGAATGAGAGAAAGAAAAACACTATATAATAAAAAAGGGGACAATCCAACAAGAAGATTTAACAATTATAAATATTTATGCACCCAACACAGGAGCACTTAAATACATAAAATAGTTAATAACAAATATAATGGAGCTAATCAATAATAATACAATAAAAGTAGGGGACTTCAATAGCCCACTAACATCAATGGACAGATCATCTAAACAGAAAATCAACAAGGAAATGATGGCCTTGGATGATATACTGGAACAGATGCACTTAACAGATATATTCAGAACATTCCATCTTAAAACAGCAGAATACACATTCTTTTCAAATGCACATGGAAAATTCTCCAGAATGGATCACATATTAACCCACAAAAGAAACCTCAACAAATTCTTCAACCAGAAGAAAAAATCTGGAAATACCACAAATACATGGAGGTTAAATAACATGCTACTAAACAATGAATAGGTCAACCAGGAAATAAGAAATTAAAAAGTCCATGGAAACATAAAAGTGAAAATACAATGGTCCCAAACCCCTGGGATGCAGCAAACACAGTTTTAAGAGGAAAGTTTATAGCAATACAGGTCCACCTCAAGAAGCAAGAAAAATCTCAAACAACCTAAATTTACGCCAGGAGAATCTAGAAAAAAAAAAAAAAGAAAACAATAAACAGAACTGAAAACCAGCAGAAGGTAGGAAATAATAAAGACTAGAGCAGAAATAGGTAATATAGAAACTGGAAACAACAACGACAACAACAACAGTAGAGATTAATGAAACCAGTAGCTAATTCTTTAAAAAAAATCAATAAATTTGATAAACCTCTAGCCAGATTTCTCAAGAAAAAGAGAAAGGACTCAAAATCACACATGAGAGAGGAGAAATAACAACCAACACCACAGAAATACAAACAATTATAAGCATATATTAAGAAAAACTAAATGCCAACAAATTGGACAACACACAAATTGGGACAACCTGGAAGAAATGGATAAAATCCTAGAAACATATAAATTCTTAGAAACATACACCAAAACTGAAACAGGAAGAAATTTAGAAATTTGAATAAACCAATACTAGCAAAGGAATTGAATCAGTAATCAAAAAGTTCCCGACAAACAAAAGTCTAGGACCAGACGGCTTCACAGGCAAATTCTACCAAACATTTAAAGAAAAGGTAATATCTATTCTCCATCTATTCCAAAAAATAGAAAGGGACAGAAAACTTCATTCTATGTGGCCAGCATTACCCCAATAACAAAATCAGATAAAGACACCACTAAAAAAGAGAACTGTAGGTCAATATCCCCGATGAACATAGATGCAAAAATTCTCAGCAAAATAACAGCAAACCAAATTCAATATTACTTTTAAAAAAATCACTCATGATGATCAAGTGGGATTTATTCCTGGGTTGCAAGTATGGCTCAATATTCACAAGTCAATCAACATGATACAGTACGTCAGTAAGAGAAAGGATAAGAACCATACGATCATTTCAGTAGAAACAGAAAAAGCATTTGACAAAGTATGATATCCATTCATGATAAAAGCCTTCAACAAAGTAGGGTTAGAGGGAACATACCTCAACATAATAAAGGCAATAAAGGAAAAACCAAAATTAACATCATCCTTACTGCGGAAAAAACAGCTTTTCTCCTAAGATCAGGAAAAAGGCAAGTATGTCCACTCTCACTGCTGTTACTTAACATGGTACTAGAAGTCCTAGTTAAGTAATCAGACAACAACAACAAAAAATAAAAGGCATCCAAATTGGTAAGGAAGAAGTAAAACTTTCACTATTTGAGAGACATGATATTCCATATAGAAAACCTAAAAGTTTCCACCAAAAAAACTGCTAGAACTGATAAACAAATTTAGTAAAGTTACAGGATACAATATCAATGTACAGAAATCTGTTGCATTTCTACACACTAATAATGAAGCAGCAGAAAAAGAAATCAAGGAATAGATTCCATTTGCAACTACTCCAAAAACAGTAAGTTACCTAGGAATTAACCTAACCAAAGAGGTGAAAGACCTTACTCTGAAAGCTATAAAACAGTAGTAAAAGAAATTGAAGATGACACAAAGAAATAGAAAAACATTCCATGCTCATGGGTTGGAAGAACAAATATTGTTAGAATGTCTATATTACGCAAAGAAATCTACACATTTAATGCAATCCCTATCCAAATACCACGAGCATTTTTCACAGAACTAGAACAAACCTAAAATTTGTATGGAACCTCAAAAGACACCAAACAGCCTAAGCAATCTTGACAAAGAAAAACAAATCCATAGACATCACTATTCTGGACTTTAAGTTATATTCCAAAGCTGTAGTAATCAAAACAGCATGGTACTGGCACAAAAATAGGTCTATAGAAGAGATCAATAGAAGATAATAGAAAATCTAGAAATAAGCCCACAATTATATGGTCAATTAATCTTTGACAAATCAAGAAAAAATAACAATGGACAAAAGACAAAAGACAGTCTTTTCAGCAAAAGATGTTGGGAAACCTGGATAGCAACATAAAAAAGAATGAAACTGGATCACTTTCTTACACCATACACAAAAATAAATTTAAAATGGAATAAAGACCTTAAATGTGAGACCTGAAACCATAAAAATCCAAGAAGAGAATACAGGCAGTAACTTCTTTGACGTTGGCTGTAGCAACTATTTTCTAGATATATCTCCTGAGGCAAGGAAAACAAAACCAAAAATATAAACTATTGGAACTTCATCAAAATAAAAAGCTTCTGCACAATGAAGGAAACAATCAACAAAACTAAAAGCAGCCTATAGAGTGGGAGGAGATATTTACAAATGACATATCCAATAAAGGGGTTAGTATCCAAAATATGTCAAAGAACTTATACAATTCAACACCAAAAAGACAAATCTTCCAGTTAAAAAATGGTCAGAAAACATGAACAGACATTTCTCTAAAGAAGACATCCAGATAGCCAACAGACACATAAAAAGATGCTCGTCATTGCTTATCATCAGAGATATGCAACTTAAAATTACAATGAATGGCAGTGTTTCACCATTTCAGATTGGTGAAATGAACAATATAAGAAACAACAGGTATTGGTGAACTTGTAGAGAAGAAGGAACACTCATGCATTATTGGTGGGAAGGCAATCTGGTGCAGCCACTATGGAGACAATGTGGAGATTCCTCAAAAAGTTAAAAATAGAATTACCTTTTGTCCTGGTAATCGCACTAGTGGTATTTATCCAAAGAATATTAGAACACTAATTCGAAGGGATACACGAACCCTGATGTTTATAGCAGCATTATTTACAATAGGCAGATATGGAAGCAGCTGAAGTGTCCATCAATTGATGAACATATAAAGAAGAGGTGACATACATACATACATACATACATACAATACATACATACGTAGGGAACTGGAATGTGCAATAAGGCACAGATACTTAAGCATTTCTGTAAATGCAACCTAATTTGTACTCCAGACTTGGGGAGGCCTGGGGAAATTCGGGGGCTCAGAAAAGGTGCTTGGCTGGTGGAAATGAGTAACAGGAACATCTTACTGAAATTTCCATCTGAAGTAATCTTTTACTTTACAGAATGTGGATGCCAGAGTCAAGTTTTGCCTGGAAATATTGCAGTCCATCAGTATTAGAAATGCCTTGGCAGGGACCTTGGTGCTTTTCCATGAGTTCTCAAGAATAGCTGGAGGTTTTGGAATACTGATCTTGTAAAGGAAGAAGTATAATGATGGGGAAGCCAATCACTAGTTTTATGGCTTTGGACAAATCGTTTAAATTCTGAGTTTTATTTTCTTCATTTCTGAAATGGAGATAATATCTAACTGGCCTAAGTTATTCTGAAGATTAGGGAATCTGAAGAATCTGACAGAGTACGCACTGAATACATTACTGATATGTAGTCTTCACTCAAATGATAATTGTATAATTAATGCCATTAATATATCCTTGCTTAATCTTATATTTTCATGATATCCTTTGTCATTAAACTCAGTGAATGCTACAGTTAGGATAGACCTAACCTATAAAAATTATATCTTCTTAGTAAGTGTGAACTTAAATAACTTCTTGAGTTTTGGTGGTATATAGCTCATTACTGACATTTTATATAGCTTTGTGCTTTACACATGGCACTTCTAGCTTAATATGGCATAATAAACATTTGATAAAAAGTGTTTTACCTGTTGTGCTGACTGTAAAAGATACCTTGCTGAGAAATTCTAGACATTTCATATAATTTCTGCTTTCCGTACTTTTTCTGTATCATATGAACTTCTTACAGGGATCTGAATGCAATTTGACCATTGCTACAGTAACAGCTATTAGAGTATCAGAGAGTCATTGCTTCTAATGAATTCTGATTTATGTCTAACTCAGATCATGCCAGCAAAAGAGCAATATATAGCTCTATTTATTTCTGTAATGAAAGGAGGCAAGTGGGGTTGTCTACTTGCAAGTGTCTTTGTGAAACAGTTGATTCAGAATAGAAGAACTTATATATAAAATGCTTGAAATATTCAGAAGACATAACCTTGTTTCAGATATCTTGATAAAACTCAATGAATCTCATATTTTTCTTGAAACATCTACATGAGAATAGATGATAGAGATCTTAAATTCATAATTATGTCCATCCAGAAATCCCTCTATTTGGTAATGGTAGGGATATTATTCCTTGGTTTCTACCTAGTGGTAAGACTAAAATTGGTAAAAATCATCATAAAGCTGTATGTTTCACAAGGACCATCAAATTAAATTTCTTGTGGAGTTTGAGTCAAGGGGGAAGATGCATTTATAATGCAAGTATAAAACTTTGTTAAAAAAATAAGGAAAAACGTCTTGCCCTTAAAACTTTTGTGGAAAACACACACTTCCAAATAATAGATAGAGTTATTGAGGTCACATGTCTTTTGTATGTCTCCTTCAGTGTTCTTTTTTATAGAGCCCACAACTGTTACCTTTACTGAACTTTAGAAAATCATACTTAAAAGATCAAGTATGGGAAAGAACTGAGTCGACAAAATATAGCAACTGTATTGTTCCCCATATCTTAGCAATGAGATAAGCTCTGAAATGACTGTGTGTGAGAATGTATTGATTTAAAAAAAACATGCAGTTTTATCATATTCAGAGATGTCGGTAGCACTAATTTTTATTTTTTTTTAACTCATTGCCAAGAATCCATCCATTTGGATGAATGAATTTTTAATATTGAATAGTTGATATTTTCTTCATTGTTAAATCCAGGTAGATGAACATACTTACTGGGTTCGATTCAGATCTTTAACTCATTCCTGTCCTTCCTATCTAAAAGGATAGCTGGGGGATCCCTGGGTGGCTCAGTGGTTTAGCACCTGCCTTTGGCCCAGGGCGTGATCCTGGGGTCCCGGGATTGAGTCCCACATCGGCGTCCCTGCTTGGCGCCTGCTTCTCCCTCTGCCTATGTCTCTGCTTCTCTCTCTGTGTGTGTCTCTCATGAATAAATAAATAAAATCTTTTAAAAAAAGTAGCTAAAATAATATTGTCTCTACATCCAAACAACATTAGGACATTGATTTATAAATATCAGAATGAAATCTTAGCATTTGTAAGAAATACCCAAATAAGACTGCCAACAACCTTTAATGTCAGTTAGGACAAGAACAAGACAACATTATTCTTTAGAATTCATTCCTGCTCTGTATATCTGTATATCATATAATAAGGTAATTCTTCAATCAACCATTCTTGATCAGTGGGATGATGCAAGAACAGTTAAATCAGTTTTTGATTACTGAAAATAATTTTTAAAGTTTTTATTCTGAAATACCTAGACTTACAGAAAGGTTGCAAAAATAGATAGAATTCCTGTATCTTCCTCACTCAACTTTCCCTAATATTGTTTCATGTAGCTATAGGTACAATGATCCAGATTAAGAAATTAACATTGGTAAAATACAACTGACTAAACTACAGACTTCAGATTTCATTAGTTTTTTTTTTAATTACAATTCTTTTTCATTTATTTGTTCCAGGACCAAATTTAGAATCCCACCATGCAGCTAGTTGTAATGTCTTAGTTTTTTCCAATATGTGACAGTTCCTCAGCCTTTCCTTGTCTTTGTGACTTTGACACTTCTGAAGAGTAATAGTTAGTTACTTTGTAGACTACCCCTCAATTTGTGATTGATGCCTTTTCATAACTATATTAAGGTTATATATTTTTGGAAATAATATTGTAGGTGTGATGTCCTCCTCATCTTATCATACCATAAAATAGGTAGTGTTATATTTCTTATTATAGTGACCTTAATGATAGTCTTCTAGGTTTTCCAGTATAAATTTAGTATTTTTTCCTGTATAACTAATATACATTGTGGGGGATATTCTTTGAGGCTATGCAAATATCTCCTCAAATGCCTACTAATTTTAACATCCAGTGATGGATCTTGCTTGCAACAATTATTGTGATTTTTCTCTTTCCTATATTCCTTCCATGCTTAAAAATTGCAATTATTTTGTAAGGAAGAGCTGTCATTTCTTCCTCATTTATTTTTGTTTCCACCTATTTATTTATAGCAGTGTGGACTCATGGATACTCATTTTATTCTGTTGAAGTTAATCCAATATTATCAATATTTTGTTGCTCAAACTTTCCTTGCTTTGGCTATCTATATAGAGTCTTTCATGTTGGTGCTTGTACCCTTTCAACATGGTCCCATCATTTTTGATGAATTATTTACTTTGTGGCTCAAGATGCTCTAGATTCATCTTTAATTTTCTCTATCCCAGACCAAGAATAAGCCACTTCACCATGAAGTCATATTTTTCTTTTGTTGAAACATAGTGCTTAGAAGCAAAGTTCCGAGTACTAGGTAGTCTCATTGTTACTGGGTGCCAGTCGCTTCTGGTGCTTCTTCACAAACAGAAATTTGATGTGTGTACAACACATGCATATACATACATGTATTTTTATGTTTGTATTTATCTGTATTCATATTAAAAAATGGTTCATATTGATACTTCTAGTTCCAGTCCAACATGACAAGGTTCAGACTAGCCTTCCTTCTTCCATATTTGTAACTTCTTTCTCTGACAGTAAAATCTGGCTCTTATTATGTATATATTTACCAATTTAATCAACGTTAGTATACACATCAGGTAGTTCTAGATGGCTGATCCATTCCCTGTGAAAAAAACATATCTTTTATATGTCTTTAAGTAGACATGTGCTTAATTAGAGTTATCTTTTGACTTTAATCTCCCAATATCAGCCAAAGAACTGTTTGCCAAAGTAATTTAGTTTCTCTTCTTTTTATCCACATTCTTTGTGAGTATTCATTTGTAATATATAGTTCATTGATTTGTTACAGCTTGTAGTTTAATTTTGGGTTCCTCCCACATCCTGGTTGATTTTTTAAAGATTCTACACTCACTCCTTGCGGTATGCACAAGTCTATTTGAAAAATGTAGAGAGCCATTTATCTACCACTATGGGCATGATACAGCTTCATCATCCCCAGCACACCCTCATGATGCCTTTTTGTAAAATATTCCTACCACTACCTTTTAGCTACGACTCTGACTTTTTTAGCCCTATAATTTTGCCCTCCAGCATATATTATAAATGAAATAATATGTACACTTTTGGGTATTGCTTCTTAGCAAAATCCATTTTGTATGAATCAAATGTTCTTTTATACTGCTGCTGAGTGGTAATCTATTGTATGACTGTACCATGGTTTGATTATCCATCTACCAGTTGAAGAACATTTGAGTTGTTTCTGGAATTTGGCAATTATTAATAAAGCTGCTGTAAACATTTGCATACAGGGTTTTGTAATTATAAGTTTTCATTTGGTGGGGATAAATATTGAGTAGGGACCTCACTAGGCTATGCAGTAAGTGTATGTTTAGCTTTTCCAGAAGGGCTGTATCATTTTCTATCCCCACCAACAATGTATGAGAGTTCTAGCTGCTCCGCATCTTCATTAACACTTCGTATTATCATTATCTTCTTTACAGACAAGGAAATGAAGAATAAGAGACTTAAATAACTTGTCCAAAGTCACAACCAGTGTCAGGACTTGAATTTAAGCCCAAGTCCAATGGGTTCCAAATTCGGTTATTTTTTCATAGGAGTAATTCTTATTTGCTCACATTTACTCATATACATGAAGTCTTTAAGTTACTTTTCCTAAGACTGTTTCCTTCTTTTAACAGCCAATTATTGTGAATAATCTTGAGAAGTAGATAGTGTAGTTATTAGTAATTGCTCTTCTATTTGAGGAAGGTGAATCCTGAAATAGTCAAGAAATGTATTATAGTGAATGACAGAACTAATAGTTGCCATTTTTCTTGTAGGTTACTGTGATACTGTGATTTATAATAAGGAATATATATTTGATCTTCATCCCCATCTCTGGCACAGAACTCCTAAAACTCTTGGGATTTCTTAAGTAATGAAAGTAATAAAAGTGTCATTTATTATATTAATGAGGTGACTTTTGGAAAGCCTCTATGTTATCTAAGGATGGGGACGGGTCATCGGAGGAACCAATTATGTGATTGGAAGACTTTCAGTCTAACCCTCTCCTACCCTTTGGCATCTGGGAGGAGAGAGGGGCCGGAGGTTGAATCAATCACCAATGGCCAATGAATTAATCAGTCATTCCTGTGTATTGAAGCCTCCATAAAAAACAAAAAGGACACAGTCTGGAGAACTTCTGAGTTGGCAAACACTTGGAGATTTGGGGAGAATGGTGCACCTGGAATGGGCATGGAAGCTCTGCATTCCTTCCTGTATACCTTGCCCTATGCATCTCCTCCATCTGGCTACTCTTGAGTTGTGTCCTTTTATAATAAATTGGCAATATAGTTAGTAAATGGGTTTTCTGAGCTCTGTGAGCTGCTCTAGCAAATTGAACCCAAGGAGGGGGTTGTGGGAGCCTCCCATGTAACCTAGTATGTCAGGAGGACGGGTAATAACCTGGACTTAAAACTGGTGGTTCAAGTGTGTGGAGAGACAGTCTTGTAAGACTGAGCCCCTAACCTGTGAAATCTGACCCCCATCTCTAGATACATAGTATCAGAAATGAGTTGAGTTCTCAGATACCCTGCTGGTGTCTCAGAATTGCTTATTGGTGTGGGGAAGCTCCCACATAAATACATTGATGACCAGAACACCCTTTGTAGGCACAAACAAAATACAAAATATTCTGGTTTGTATATACAAAATCAAAATATGTTAGAACTTTTTTCTGAAGAGCAAGAAGTCCACAAAAGGACTGTCTACAGTATTAATAGTAGGGATAGGCACAGAGGGTTGGGAAACTAGATGGAGAGTCAAACATAATCTAAGATTCTTTTGTGAACCTGTACCCTCCACTCATCCTCTAGGAACTTTAGACAAAACTGGAAGAAGTTCAGATGGTTTGGCCTGCCTCCCCCAACCTCCTTTAAAAAAAAAAAAAATGCCTTTTTCTGAATACTCTGGCCAAAGACTAACAAGCAGTGAAATGGCAAAAGGCAGGCAGCCGGCAGGAAAAGTAGAAGCAAATGGCTGGGGTAAAACACAAACTGTATGATTAGGCTCTGAATAATCAAGGAATTGCATTGTAGCTTGTTATACATATTCCATGGTCATAATTTGATATTTGCAACAAAAAGAAAAAGAAGAATTCTCTAAAAAAAAAAGAAAAAAACAAAAACAAAAGAACAAGTCAGTGTTGACTGGGGAAGTCTATCTATCTTTTTCACTCAAAATATTACCTTTTACCTTTCTGATCCTCTCCATGTGATCTAGTTATTTGCACTTAGCATATTTGAAGAAATAAAGAGTGATTTATATTATCATTTTAATGGGGCATGGATTCTTTCATTATGTAGTTGGTTCACATACATCAACATTTTAAATTTTGGACATTCTAAAATACATTTGGCAAACTGCTAAGGAGAAAACCGTCTGTGAGCCTGTAGGAACTAAAACCTGGTACATGTCTGAACAAATGCAGAAGTCCCATTTGTGCTGTTCGGTTTTATAAGTTATGTAGCTTTGTGTGACCTTTTTAAAAATATTCAAGTGGTTTTGAAATATCATTAAAAGGTGATCAGTGGTAATTGTCTTAATGATAGTACTCATATGGAAAAAAAATATTAAGTGGGGCCCTTTCCTAACCTCTGATATGATTTTTAAAGGCCCATTTTAAAAAGCAAGATATTTGAAAGTTACTTATTAAAGGCCAAATGAAAACACAACTTGCAAAGGGGATTTTAATTTCATAATGATTAAGGTTTTTAGGCATAAAAGAAGACCCAAGACCAGCTTTTAATTATTTATGGATTGATTCTGTAATCTGTGTTATCCAGTTTCCTTACTTTGGCTAGGAGGGCAGGAATAGGTGGAGAAACTGAAATAAATCCGTTCCTTTATATTTTATCATCAGTAGTAAAAAATCTGGTGTGATATAAAGTTTTAGAATTATCCATGCCATTTGGCCCATTGCTATGGATAATTGAATACATGTCATGATTGAGAAGGGAAATAAATCACTTATTGGATAACAACTAGGCCAGACACTGCTAGGCTCTTTATATATATTTTATCACATAGTGTTCACAGCAATCTTGTGTAGTGTTTATGATTACCTTCTTTTGCACGGTGGATACTTAGGCTCAGATAGCTGAAATTACTTACCAACTCAAGTGGGGAACAAGTGGCAAAGCTGGAATTAAAATAGGTCTGGATTTCCTTACAATCCATGTTCTTTCTACAGAATGGATCACTTATTACTTGTGCTAGAACCCCTGGATACAAAAACTATATACATCAAAATTTTTTGTAGCTCAAAGGTGAGAGTTGGGAATCTGGGCTAATTTTAATGTCACATAGTGGGAAGCAACAGTTACCCTTTTTCTGAGATCCTTATATTAAGGTATTTAGAAAATGCATTCTACATCATGAACATCACTGTTTTGCAGCCTCTATGGAAAAACTACAGAGTCTATGGTACTGCAAATCAGTACACATTTTGTGTACAACAATATGGCAAAAAAATATTCATACCTCTTAGGCCCAGCAAATGTATATTTTTATGGATCGTCAGAAATTAAAGTACAAAGATATTCATTTCACTGCTATTTATAATAGTGTAAAATTGTAAACCATGCAAATGCTCAGTAGTTAAAAAAAAGTAAATATACTATAAAATCATACTTATTTCGATGTATTATGCAGTCATTAAAAATAAGTTTCAAAGAATATTTAGTAACAAGGGGAAAATTCTAACAATGTGATTTTTCAGATGCTGTATAAATATGTATTGAATGAATAAATAAAATAGTAAATTCAAAGTAATGTACATTATAAGAATTCACATTTTCCAAATTAGATATCATGAAGAAATATTTTTTTTCTTTTGCTTAAGGTAAATGTGTTTTTGAAGTGGAACATATGCATGCAAATCATTAATGGCTCAATGAATTCTTACAAAAGGAAACACCCATGTGACCACTGCATAGTCAAAAAACAAAATGAGATCAGCAACCCTGGAAGTTTCCCACATGCCCAGTCTTATCATTGCACTCCTCCCTCGATTCTAACTGCCTTCCAACTTTTAGCATTATAGATTATTTCTATAGATTATTATTATGTAACTTTAACCCTTTAGATTGTGTACTTGAATTTTATATAAATGACACATCTATTCTTTAAAGCCTGTCTAATTTTGCTCAATATTCATGAGATTCTTCAATATGGTTGCATATAGCAAAATTTTATTAATTATCAACGCTGTTTATTATATTTGTGTATATATGTGTGTGTGTGTGTGTGTGTGTGTGTATGCATGCCCTTGAAGGATACTTGTCTGTTTCCAGTTTTTAACCAACAGTGAGGCAATGAATATTCTAATATATGCCTCTTGGTGCATATACATATACATTTCTGATATACTTGGAAGTGGAACTTTTGGATAATTTGGTGTGCATATCCACCTTTAGTAGATACTGTCTATTTTCTGAAGTTGTGCCATTGGGCTGTGCCATTAGCAGAGTGTGAGAGTGCCAGTTGTTTCTATACTCACCATCACTGAATTATCAGTGTTTCCTAATTATAACCATTCTGAAAAGTGCGTAGTGATATCTCATTGTGGCACTAATATACTTTTCTCAAATAATGAAGTTGTTTTCAAATCTTGGTGTTTTCATTTGAGAAGTGCCTGTTCAAGCTACTTGCCCATTTTCTCTCCCATCCTTCCTTTCTCCCTCTCTCCCTCCCTTTCTCTCTCCATTCTCTTCTCTTTTTTCTATTCTTTCTTCCTTCCCTTTTTTCTTTCTTTCGAATATACCAATTAATTACTCATATATTCTGAATTCAGTTCATTTGTTAGATATGTGTATTTCAGATATTCTTCTCTTGTATAGCTTGCATTTTTACTCTCTTCATGGTGTCTTTAGATGCAAAGAAGTTGTTATTTTTAACACAGTTCAATTTATCTCTCTTTTCTTTTATAAGTTGGACTTTTTGAATCCTGTGTAGAAAAGATCAGCAACATTCTATCTTGTGTTAGGTTATAGAGGTTTTATCATTTTATCTTTCACAATAGGCATATGAATCAAGATTTGCACATTTGACCCAGAACAAATAATTGAAAATATCATATTTCAACTGTACAGTTGTATACAGACTGTATAGCCATTTTCATAAATCAACTGATTGTGCATATGTGGGTATATTTATGGATTTATTCTGGTCTGTACTTTATTCAGTTAGCCTGAGTATCTGTTCTTGCAGTAATACCATAGTTTTCATTACCCAAGGTTTATAATCAGTTTTGCTCACATGAAGTATAAGACTTTGGAAATTATTTTTCTAGATTGTCTTATCATTTCTGGCCCTTTGTATTTCTACTAAAATATTATATCCCAAATATTTTTTAGGACTTCTACAAATTACTCTATTAATGTTTGTAGAATGAATTTATGTGTATTAAATGAATTTTGGAGCTATTTTAATTTATATCATTTAAAATTTTTTATTTTCTAATTTTCATTACTGGTACATAGAAAAAAGTGAATTCTGTATATTGATCCTATATTCAGTACCCTTATTGAATCATTAATATAATAAATAGTAACCAATATTAATTACTACCATGTGTAATATTTGATATTAATATTGCTAATAATGTCAATATTCATCATTGCTAAACTGCATGAGTGAATAATTATTAAATGAAATAGTTTTGATTTTTCATAAACATAATCATGTTAATGAATAATGGTAGTTTTATGATGTTTTCCCCCCAAATTGCAAGTTTTTTTAATATCCCTCATTTCACTGATTAGCACCTTACACAATTTGTGTTTTAACTTTAATAATATTTATTTTTGAATTTTAGCTAATGCTTTCTTGTATCTATTGAGATATGAATATGATTTTTCATTTTTATATTGTTAATAAGGTGAATTGCACAGGTAGATTTTTCAAGTTAATTAACCATGCATTCCTGGGGGTAGGGTGGGAACAATCGGTGATGTATTATTCTTTTTAATATATTGCTAGATTTCATTTAATAAATATTTTCTTTGGGCAGCCCGGGTGGCTCAGCAGTTTAGTGCCGCCTTCAGCCCAGGGTGTGATCCTGGAGACCCAGGATCGAGTCCCATGTCAGGCTCCCTGTGTGGAGCTTACTTCTCTCTCTGCCTGTGTCTCTGTCTCTTTCTCTCTGTGTCTCTCATAAATAAATAAAAATCTAAAAATAAATATTTTCTTTAAAATTATTGTATCAGTATTCATAATGACTGGGCTTTATTTTAACTTTCTTTAAATAGCTTCATTAGGTTTTGGCATCAAGATTAAGCTGGTTTCAAAAACTGTCTTCTTTTTTCTGGGAGGCTTAGTGTAAGATTGGTGCTATTTTCTAAAAGTTTGAAAGACTCCAGCTATCTGATCTGGAAATTTATCTGTAGAAAGGGTTTTAAAAATTTATTTAATTTCTTTAATAGATTTAGTAATAAAGAAATTTGCTCTTTCTGCTTGTGTTCATTTTCAAGTTCCTTTCAAGCAATTTTCCATTTTACCTACAATTTCAAATTTAGTGACAAATTTTTGGTCATAATCTCACATATTAGTATCTATAAAATCTATGCTAATGTTCTTTTTATTCTCAATATTTTTTTAAATATCTTGTTTGAGGTTTACAATTATATTTTCTTTCAAAAACAACAGTTTTTGGCTTTTGTATTGATTTCCAGTTGCTGTGTCAAAAATTACTACAAACGTGGTGGCTTGAAATAACATAATTGTATTCTCTTAACAGTTCTCAGGGCTGATATCATGGTGTCAGCAGAACTGCACTCCCTCTAGAGGTTGTAGAGGATAGAGGATAATCCACTTTCTTTCCTTTTCTAGCTTCTAGAATTGCATTTCTTGCCTTGGCTTGTAGCCTTTCCTCTTTGTTTAGAGCCCAAGGCATGGCATCTTGCTCCAGTTGTCTCATTGCTTTCTGACTGTAGTCAATTATTTGTCTGCCTCTTTCTTTCTTCCTTTTTTTTCTTTTAAATATTTTATTTATTTATTCATAAGAGAGAGAGAATTAGAGAGGGGGGCGGGCAGAGAGAGACCTAGGCAGAGGGAGAAGCAGGCTCCATTCAGGGAGCCTGATGTGGGACTCAATCCTGGGACTCCAGGATCATGCCCTGGGCGGAAGGCAGGTGCTGAACTGCTGAGCCACCCAGGGATCGCTGTCTGCCTCTTTCTTATGAAACACTTGCAATTACATTTTAGGCCTACTCATATAAATCTAGAATAAGCCGCCATTCCCCAAATCAAATTTAGTTACATCTGCAGTCTTTTGCTATACATGTAACACTCAAAGGTTGCAAGGATTAAGACCTGGATATTTTTTCTTTAGGAGCCATTACTGAGCCCACCACAGGTTTGCTGACCTTTTTTCCTGTTGTATATTTGCTGTATATGTTATAATTTCAGCTCTTATTTTTACTGTTTTGTTATCTTTATATTCTAGTTTTACTAGATGTTCTTTTGAAATAGCTAGATAACTTATTTTGAAGCTTTTAGAAAGTTCTAATATGTGCATGCATGTAAAGTTTTAGTATCTACCTAGCTTCTTTCCACAAAATTTAATTTGTAGCATAACTTTTATGGCTCACTAAAATATATTTACATTTTTATTTTTATTATTCATTTTAGCTTAATTCCCCTGGTGTCAAGTTGTAGTTTTAACCTTGATTAAATGGTGTTTCAAGTCAGTTGAATGGGTCATCATATCATCAATTTAGATAAATGTTCCATGGGTACTTGAAAATAATTTAGTACTTTGGTACTTTTAAAATAAATGTCCATTTAGTTTGGATAATCATCATGTTGTTCAAATATTCCATATTCCTACTGATTCTTTTCCTGATGGTTCCTATGAGTTATGGCAAGAAAATGTGAGGAGGTCTCCTACAATTACTGCAGATTTTTCCATTTCTTATTTGAAATCTATCAATTTGTGGATTTTATATTTGGAAGCAATATTTTTGCTGAATATACTTTTAAAATTGTTAAAAATTCTTGACGAATTGACTTTTTTCATTGTAAAATGTCCTATATATTTCCATAAATGTTTTGTCTTAGTGGTCCTATTATAGATATACCACTTTTATTTTAATTAGTACTCACAGGCATATATTTTTACCTTTTATATCAAAGCTGTATGGTTACCTTTAACTTTTTCATGTTTTAAAAATCCGGGGTTTGACTCATGTAAGTATCATACATATATATGTTTTTAATCCAGTGATTAAAATCTGTGACATTTTCTTCCCCTTCCTTGAAGTAGTTTCTATAGTTTTAGTGTTATTCTTTCTAAATAACAAATTATACTTTGAGGTTAAAAACATCTGAACTTAGAATTTTTTGGTGGATAAGTATTTAATTACTGATTTAATGCCTCTAAGAGTCACATGACTTCTAAAGTTTTTCTTATTTGTTAAATTTCAGTAGATTTGGCTTTATAGGTTTTATAGACATAGGTCTATGCAAACTTTGTTATTTAGAATTTTGTTGCTTTATTTCTAAAATTTCTGCAGCAGTTAGAAATAATTTTCTATGTATTGGAACAACTTCATTATCACATTTTAAAAATACTTTATATCTATTCTTTCATATGGGATATTTTCCTTCACTCTAAAGAAAGTCCTTTTGTTTTTCTTGTAGTATGGGTGTACTGACAATACATTTCTCTGGGAATGTCTTTATTCCCTTTCTGTTTTTGAAAGATATTTTTGCTGAGTATAGAATTTTAGGTTGGGATTTTATTTTCCAAAACTATACCAATGTCATTTCATTGTCATCTGTTTCTTATGGCCAATGTGGAGAAGTAGATTCTCATTTTTATTGTCATCCTGTAGACAGCATTACTCTCCCCCTCACCTTACACTGTGACTACTTTTGAGATTCTCTTTATATCTGGCTTTCAGCATCTTGACTACAATATTCCCAGGTATAGTTTTCCTTTTCCTTATCCTACTGTAGTTCACTGAGTTTCTTGAATATGTGGGTTGATGTCTTTCATCATCTCAATAAATTCTAATTTTTAACCATTATTTCTTCAAATATTGTCCCTCTCATTCTTCCCTCTTCATCTGGGACAGCAAAACCTATACATTCTTACAGTGTTCCAAATCCCTCCTGCATTCCTGTTATGGCTTCTTCTTTTCTTTCTATATTCAATTGAGAAGTTTTCTTCTGTCTAGCCTTCTAGTTTACTTACCTTGTCTTTTGTTGTGCATAGTCTGATGTTAAACTCATTCAGTGAGTCCTTAATTTCTGATATTGTATTTTGTAGTTCTAGGATGCATATTCTTTTTTATAGATTGCAGTTCTCTGTGTTTATTTTCATCTATTTTTGTCCACTTCTCAATTATATTTATCATATTAGTCACAATTATTTTAAAGCTCTTGTCTGCAAACTTTAATCTCTGTATCATCTCTGGATAAGCTTCTTAAAACTTTTTTTTTTGATTGTTAGCTATTTCCTTTTGCTTCTTTACACATTTAGCAATTTTTTAATTGTAATTTTGAGATTATGAATGTTATGGAGTGTCAATGATTTTCTCTTTCATTGAGAAGGATTGAGTTTTGTTCTGGGAAGTAATTACATTTCCGGCTGATCATCTAGATCATGTAGAGGCCCCCTTTCTTTTTGTGCTTTGTTACTTTTGCCTGTGTACTACATTTGTGTATGAAAAGGTATTCCTTTTGAGGCCAGGATGAAAGTGCATTCTACCAGGGAAGATTTAGATTTGCTTCTAACTAGTGCATGTGAGTGTGACCAATGAAAGGCATTTTTAATCCAGCATACAACTTGCAGCTCTTAGCCATCTCTAGACAGCAAATCTACTAGAAGGCTGGCCAGAGACTGCATCTTTTCAAACATTTTTCACTTTTTCTTTCTTTTCTCTCAATCTTTCTTCTTGTACCTACAAAACATTGCTTATGAATCACTTTTACATTGGTGCAAAACCCTTTGTGTCCCAGATTAATGTTAGAGAGAGTCTTCTCTCAGACTCACTGCTATGGGTAAGCTCTTTGCCCTGATTTTCCCATTCTGCCCACACCATGTTTTGGCAAATTTGGCACACATCTTCAAGGTAAGAGCAGCTTTTTGCTCATGTGTACAACTTAAATCCTTATGTTTCCTTCTCCATCCTTAGATTTCTGTCTTTAGTTTGTCACTTCTTTGTCAGCAATTAAATGAATTTAAAGGGATTTTAAAATATTTTCTCTAGCATTTTAAGTTTTGTCATTGGAGGTCTGATCTAAACAAAATAAGTTACTACTGGAAATAGAAGTTCCATATATTTTTGTTTTTAATGTATTGGGGAAAAATATGGCCTTATGATAAGTATTTTTAGAAATTTATTAAAACTTTTTTGGTATGGTAATAATACATAGTCAATATGTATGAGGTTATTTGAAACAAATGGTTATTTTATTCTTTGTTGGATATTATGTTATTTGTGTATATCTTAATTATGTATATATCTGTTATACCAATTAAATAACCTTTAGTGTTTCTATGTTTATATTATTTAATATTTTTCTTTTTTAATATTATATATATTTACTACTTTGTTGTATACTTTACATATCCATTTCCAATACATGTACTTTATTTTACTATCATAGTGGATTTTGAGGGTTTTTTTTTTTAAAGTGTTTTTAGCAGTTTTAAATTTATCATGCTCAGGGATAGTGAGAAGGTTGGTAATGAAAGGAGAAAATAGCTGAATAATTGTGAGGTCAAAGCTAAGATCAGCAGTAGAATAGCTTGGGTATAATGAAAAGGCTGGTAAGTTAGGAATGCCAAGATGTTTGGATTTTTGTGTTACTGGGGCATGCAAAAATCTAAACAATAAAGCAGCTAATAGGTCCTAACATACATACTTTAATTTTGTTTCCTTCATGTGCTTTTCTTGATTAAAAATTGTTATCAAATAGAGCTGTGTTAACTCTTGGTAAAGACTTAAAAAGATATATAACTGTCATTTAAAAAAATGAATTCATAAGGAAATGTATTGTTGTATGCAGATTTCCAGTGGAGACCTGCAGATGCTCACATAAGAAACATTCTTTCTACTCTTTTGAATAAACATGTTGCAAGCCCAGTACATTTGCATACCCAAGAGAATAATTGTTTCAAAGATATGGGCTGTGAACACATGTGGTTGTCTACCAGATTATGAACACCAGACTTGAGACATATATTTTTCAGGTGTACAGCTTGAGGAAATTATTGAATACTCAGCACAAATGCTATGTCTTGGGGAATATTTGGAGAAATGTAGGTGCTACTGTATTTTGAATAATCAGTCCCTCTAGCTCTCATTGCGACTGATGGAAAATTTATTTTATTTTCCCTTGACAAAGGGAAAACAAAATTGTAGCTATCTTACTGCATAGTCTGTTAAGCAATTTCCATTTTGTGCTTGCATTTCACAGATGTTCTGAAATGGTTAAGCCAAAAAGACGTGTTTCAACTCATGAGTAACTTATAACAAAATATATTCCCATCAGTTGGCTTTAAATATATATATACATATATATGTATATGTATAATATACAACTAAAATAACACTGTTTATTAACTACCTGGAATTAAAATAAAAACTTTAAACATGATAAATATATGTGTTAAATATATAACAATAAAATATATTAATTATAAATAAAATGTAAAGTTTAAATATATATGTGTATATATTTATATACATAAATATCTCATTGATAAGTCAGACACACAAAAAGAAGTACTTTATAGGTCAGCATAATCCTTTCTTGCTTTATGAGTAAGAACTTATAAAATCACATACTATGCCTGGTGTTTGACTTTTCACTTTTGTACTTTATTACAGTGGGGCTGAGAGTTATTGAAAGATATTTAGATGCACAAGCAGCCTAGCAGCTCCTATAGATCTGAAGAAGCTCAAGTTCTCAACTATTACCTTCAGAATCTATTGTAACTTATGCTTATTAAATTGGCTCTAGGTCTCATTTTTCAGAGTAGCCTCCAAATAACTAATTTCCTAAAATGTGTCCAGTGTCAGCCATCCCTCCTCTTAAGAGAACAGCTAGTTGAAATTGTCCTGATAAAAACTGGGCAACCATACAACCTGATTTACCCAGGCCTGGAGTAATTATTACTAGAGCCCCTTAATGCTTTCAAAAGGGACAGTCTTGGATGATTAATTATTTGGCCGCATTATATTTAAAAGGCTAGGATTCATAATATTTTGAAGAAAAAAATTAGTCTAATATTAATTCATGCACTGTACCCCCCACCAATTAAAGCATTCCATTCATTATCAAACATGTTTTCCCATGTGAGTATGGGAACACGTAAGTATATTGTTTCTTCTTCTTTTGGCTAAAAGTATATTCAGGGTTCTTTAGCTTAGAAATTACATAAAACATAACTGTCTTTTATAATTTACTTAATGAATTCTACACAAACTTCTCTTAGGATTTTCCTGTGGTAGAGTAAGGAAACTTCTTCATATTAATGCAATTTATTGGTGGTTGGTATATCCCACAAAAATTTGTGTTTATTTTCCTACTATTGTTTGCCTACAAATAAGTCTGGAAATATAAGCAATTTATAGCAAATATGTTTGCTATGCCAGCTAAATGTATTTAAGTAAGGAAAAACTATTCCTGGGAATGGTGTAAAAAATTTCACAGTAACTAACCAATTGCTTTATATTAATTTCCATGTATCATCGGTCATTGAATTTTTACCTTAAAGGTCTGCTCTTCTTAGGTCAGATTTACAGATAACTAAGTCTATTTTTGGATATATTTTCTGTTTTATAGTACAAATTTTGACCTTTAGTTTCTCTACTCTAGAAATCAGAAGATCAGAAAGCTGATTAGACATCAGACCAGATGGATTGTAGGGGCCTGTATCACTAAGCTCCTTGTCTTACTAGGAGTATGTGTTTTGCACATATACATGAAAATCCAAAACTGTCCAAAAACATGAATGTTTTTGAACTTTGGGTTAAAAAATAACAAGAAACACAAAGATTCATGAAAAAATAAGTTTTACAGATCAGATGCATTCAGCCCAGTCTTCTAATCATCTATATGTAAGGTACTTTTGTGTAACTATAATCATATATAGGATCCTAAGAGACTGTAGGGGTCTCAAGTAACTTGTGTTCAGAAATTCTATAGGTAATAGGGACAGTCATATTTTGAAAAATATTTTTAAAACAAGGAAATGAAGTCATCAAATAGTGTTTCTGATTAACATTAGTTATTTTAAAAAATGTAGAAAATCATGTAACCCTGAAAGCATTCCAGGTAACTAGTTTTATTTTTAAGTTTCTATTATGACTTACAGAAATATTGGAAATGTCTTATTTGTTTTGTTGGGGTAAAAAGTCAGCAGCCACGTACAGAATGTGCCATTGGACACCAAGCTTGCTCAGAGTTCAAAGTGAAACCGAAGTGCTTCCTTTTCTCATTTTTACAATTTGATTGTATCCCTTTATCATTGTTATTGATGAATAGCAGAACTACTATATTTTAATATGCTCACTTATCCTGTTTATCACATAACATGCTTAGTTTTAGAGTATGTGTCAGATGGTGTTCAGGCTTATAATGAATGTGACTCTTTTAATATGAGAAGCTAGAAATGAAGAGGCTACATTTACTTTTTCTTCTTTGTTTTTTTTTTTTTTTTCTTCATTGGAAGAAGACCCTTGATTGCTAACTTTCTCATTTTCAAGTGACAGAAACTGTCCAGCTATCCTTTGTAGCAACAAGTAAGCTTTAGTTCCTTTGTTCCTGCTCATGATCACTGGTAACTTTAAGATAATTCATCGATTATTATCTTCTATAATACGTAGCCTTAACTACTTGAACATAGATTCTTATATGTGATAAATTTGTAAGCCAGCCTTCATGAGTTTAACAAGTGTGCAGTTGGTAAGTCTTTGTAGTTCCATGGCAAGTATAGCCATTACTTTTCAAGATCGTAAACCTTAAGCATTGTCCTTTGAGTCTGCCCTTGCCCTTCATACTCTTTGTGGAGTTCCTGGCAGCCCCAAGACTTGCCAAACCAGGGTGAGCATCCCTGAGATTTTCTTGCTCGCAAGAAAACCTGAGTTTTTATGGCTCATTATTGACGAATCACATCTACAAGGTTTTTAGAGTTTTTCTCATTGAGTCTGAAATGAGAGCTAGAAATCAGGAAGTTGGTGTTCAGACATATCAGAAAAGGGAGGCATTTCTATGCTGGAAATACATAAAGCAGTGAGAAGATTGCAGAGTAGTTGGGCAAATTCAGACAAAATTCAGATACTTTTTATTCCTAACATGGAATCTTGACTAGATGTGATTATTAGTATTTGGGATTGAGCTCTGCCTCACATCTTCAGGCAAATGATTCCCCACCTATATACAGTTTGCCTTTTACAGTTATTGATATAGTATCTTGTAATACTAAAACATCACTTAAATCCTCAAATTTTATGAGTGATATAATTTTAAACAACAGGATGCAGGAAATGTAATCATAATACCCCAAACCAACAGGTACATTTCAGAGAAGCAATAATAACATAGAAGCCTGTGAGTTATTTAAATGAAGTAGATATGTTTTCTTAACACCTAATAGATTATCCCAAATAGAATACAATGCACATATGTTACATTCTTGATTAAGCTCTACAGTTTGTGCTGTCTTTACATTCTTAGTTTGTGTTTACTCTAGGATAGAAATCACTTCAAAGGTTAGATGTTTTTAGAAACCATTTCAGTTTTACATAAATATAAAGTTTCTAAATATTTAAGAGTTACCTAAGGTAATTTGTTTCCTTTCAAAATTTGTTTCACAAGAGCAGGTAATATATTTCCATTCTCAACTGCTCATTTAGATGCTTTATTTCTGAGTGTAGTTTCTCCTCAATATTTCTTTCCACAGAATTTTGGAATTTTGTTTCTCTCATGTTTTATTGAAAAGGCTCTCTGCCATTATATCCTTTCGTTTTCCGGTTTTATCCTTTTGTCTGAAGGCACATTGCAGCATGGCTGGTTTAAGGATTCTAGACAGTGAGAGAAATGGATAGCCACAAGACTATCTCTAGTCAAGGTTGAAAGAGAGCACGTAGCTTTCTAAACTGAACACCGTGAATGGGGGACATTTAGGTTATTGCCATGACAATTCTAATTGTTGGAACTTTATTCTTATTATGGTCTTTATTCAGTTGGATTCACCCTAACAGCACACATGGACGAGTCACTTTAATTTCTGGGCTGGTTTTGGAGAACATGTATCCAAGAATCATCATCTTTTTGTGGCGATAACAAAACACACGGTCAAGGGGGGTCTAAATGGAATTGCATTTTATAGGCATGCAGAGATCGGTATGAAGTAAGACATGCACTCTTTGACCCCTGGAGGCTCTCTCTGACAAATGATGGGGCTACATTTTAAATTACAGGAGATTCCAATTACTGTGAAATTATGGGGCTAGGTGAGCTCCCTCTATGGGCTAATTTAACGTCTGCAAATTATATTTCTTCTTCTTCCTCTTTTTTTTCTTCTTCCCATTTTTCCCCCAACAAAGCCTCTGTGTGGCCTCTGGGATGGGGTGGCCGCCTAAGAGCCCAAAGGTTGTGCTCCTTGGAGCGTGTGCAAGATGGCTGCCCCAAGGCTGTTTGAAGCTGGCGCGTTTGAAGCTGCCGCGCGTGTTTGAAGCTGCGGCATTTGAAGCTGTCGGGCTTGAAGCTGGCGCGTGTGTTTGAAGCTGCGGCATTTGATGTTGCTGAGGACGTTTGTAAATTTGAGACAGACTTTAATATTGTTAGACGGTAGGGGAGTCCTTTTCAACCCCCTTTTCATTTTTTTTTTTTTACTTGAACTTTTTAAAAAGTTTTATTTAACTTTTTTTTTTTTCCTACTATTTTAACTACTTATGTCAGCCGAGGAATGCTGTGATTCACAGCCATTATTGTAAGGAGGCTGTTATGTATTTTTAGTGCTGCTGGGACCATAGGAATTCTTGAGTGGCTTTGACTGGATACAACAATGTGGAGAATAATCCCAACTGTGAAAAGTGCTACTGTGGCCACAGAACAGTACAGAATAATTTTGAAAAAGGGCAATCTCCTTGTTGCTTTTAGAAGAAGGCCGAGTGTGCCCGCTGTTGCATTTGCAAGATTGATGAGTGTAGAGGTAGAACAAATGTATGTGAGTAGAAGAAGTTGGGGATGCATAGGTGGAGGAATTAAATTTGCAGTGTTCCAGGAGCAAAGCGTTTTGTAATTTCCTCCCATTATTGTTTCCTCTAAATTCTATAAGAACTAGGGAAAAGGTGGATGTTATTCTGAAACAATACCGTCAATCCTTTGGACGATACTGTAAAAATGAATGGTGCTTTATATGGAGAGCATCTATCTGAAAATGTGAGAGAGAAGGGAATGAGTATTGCTGCTGTTGGTAAAGGAAAGAAAACAGATGCTTCTCCTGTAGTGTGTACTGTGTGGCTTGGGAAATACTTTGCTTGGAGGAACCCTAGATGTAGAAGTGAAAAAAAGATGGAGAAAAATTCGGAAGGAGCCATGAGTCGTCACATCCCAAATGGACGTGATGAGAGATGCTTTGGTTTTGGATGCAAATCATTTTTCACTTAATTCCAGGCCTGGAGCAACATCATGCACTTGCGTGCAGAGTTGATGAAATGACGTGTTCTAATGTTTTCTGTGGTTCTTCTCCATTAGATTGTTTGGGGCAGAAAGCTCTTTTGATGGGCCTGCCATCAGTGTTTTTTCCTTTGGAAGTACAATGTTCCATTCTGCCGATGATCATTCTCTTAAAAATTAAGTAATGGTTTCTTGATATTCGCCATTTTGTCAGCACTTGAACCTGTTTATTTACATGTTCACCATTAAGTTTTTTCATTGGGTAGAACATAAATTCTATAATGTCTACATCTATTCAGTCATATTTGGGTTGTATATCTACCCAGGACTGAGGTGCTTGGTTCAGTATTTTATTCATATTAGCAAAGATCTACAGTTCCTTCAGTTCACAGAAAAATCTGTGTATTAAATGTGTATCATTGAAATTGAACTATTGTCTCTTCACCTAGATGCAGTTAGAACTGGGCTTTATTCTAATAAATAATTTTAATATGTGCTTTACCTGTTTTAAGAGTAAGGTGTGTCTTGCACATCTTTTGAATGATGAAAACATATCTCATGTCTTCATAGAACAGATGATCTTAGGCTTTATTTTCTTGCAAATAACTGTTTTTAAGGATTTCACTTCATTAGTTCAACACTTCTGATTTGATAGGACTAGAAATTTGCTAAGTATTTTCCTATGTATCGTATAGATGTGTTTTCCACTCCCAACTTTTTATTCTTAGCTCCTTAACTGTATTTCTTTGAATCTATATGTCTTCTCCATTCCACTGGCAAGTCATTTTCAGACTCTCAGTCTGATGTACTAATTATTTAACAAATCATTTTATCAGTCATAAGATATTAAAAGCTAAGTTGTGGGAAATACACAGTATTTGTGGCTCTGCACATTTGATTTATCTACTGTTTCAAAACTTGGTTATAAACTTTCATAACTCAGAGAGATGACATTTTGAAATTAATTTTTTAGTTTTTTATTCTAAAATCTTCTGATCAGATTCTTTCTTATTCCTCAACTTCTGTAATACTCATTTGATCCATAATATTGCTTTTTTAGGTTTAGGATTTTAAAGAAATTTTCCTATTCTTCACCGTAATATAGTCTGTACAGTCCAGTAATCTACATTTGATGACAAAAGAATTACTTGGGAATAATTGAACACACATGCTTCAATAACTACATGCCTTTCATAACAAATTTGCATAAGCATATCCATAGAAAAATAATAAATGTTGTGAAGCTGATATATCTTTATATCAGCTTAATCAGTTGGGCTCCATGTTCCATATCACTCTTGTTCCTTGCTGGTTTGTGCTAAGAAGTTGCTTCTCATTGTAACAATCTTTATTGTGTGTGTGTGTGTGTGTGTGTGTGTGTGTGTGTGTGTGTTTTAAATAGTTCTTCATTTTTGCTCTTTTCATTTTGTTTAATTAAAATTAATTGCAAATAACTTTTCTTTTTAATGGATTTCTGCACAGAGTGCTTCTTTCAATAAACTCCATAAAACAAAGGCCATTAATCCAAATAATGCTTGCTCTTCCTTGACTCCGTAGGTTTTTTTTTTTTTTCCCTCTCTAACTTGTTTTGTCCTATATCTATTTTTTTCTGGCTCTATCAGTGTTTTCTTCCATCCTACCATGATGAAGTTTACAATTTGCCTCCTGTGGTAGAGAAATAATAAGAGTAATTCCTGAGCTGGATTCAAGGTGACATAGCATTTTTCATTACAACGGCACCATGACCCCAGGTTTTGCAACTCTTAAGAACAGTATCTCCATTATAGAGCCAGGTTAGTGTCATTTAGCCATTTATCCACAATATCACATAGGCTTTTTGATTTGATTTATTAATAGTTATGAGAGTTGTTATGATCTCACATTGTTCATTTTTTTCATTGTTTCATCAGTTATCCTCTTTTTAAGGCAGATGAAGATTAGAAATTTTACACGTAAAATTTATATTTTTTTGCATTCCTTTATAAAATCAGCTTTATTGAGGTATTATTTACATAAAATAAAACTTACCTGTTATTAGTACATATTTCAGTGAGTTGTGACAAATGTATGTATTGTGTAACTAGTACTACAATTACCATGTTGAACATTTTCATCATTGCAAAAATGACTTCCCTACTGTTTTGAACTTGGTTTCCCTACACTTACTCCCTGATCCTCAGCAACCTCTAATCTTCTTACTTTTGCTATAGTTTTGTGTTTTTCAGAATTTCATATCAATGAAAACATACAGTGTGCTCTTTTGTGTCTAGCTTCTTTCATTTAGGGTAATGCTTTTAAATTTCATCCATGTTATTGCATGAATTAATAGATTTTTTCTGTATTATGGCTGAGTAGTATTCTACTGTGTTGATACTCCACAATTTGTTTATCCATTTACTGTCTCATGAACTTTTTTGCTCTTTCCAATTGGAGTGATTATAAATAAAGATGTTGGAAACATTTGCATACAGTTTTTTCGTGTGTGAATCCAAGTTTTAGTTTCTCTTGGGTAAATATCTAGGAGTACGATTTCTGAGTCACATGGCACACGTGTTGAATTTTAAAAAAAAATATTTAAATGTTTTCCAGAGTGGGTAAACTATTTTGCATTTCCGCCAGAGATGTACTAGAGTTCCAGTTATTCACTACCATCACCAACACTTGGTGTTGTTAGTCTTTTTAATTTTAGCCATTATAGTGAGTATTTCTTTTCAATATTTTTTCAATTGTAATAATTTATTTCTGTTTTACCAACTTTATTATTATTACTATATCTACTCAAATGCATTATGCTTTTATTTTTTTCACTTGTTATATTCTTTATAACCTTGTTCTTTTGAGGGCTATGAATATATTTTTATTTCTTGCTTTCTTTTAGGGCTTGATAAGGTCAAGGAATTAAAATCCAAATATACATATAAATAGACCAGAGTCTTGAGTGAGCATGTTAAATAGTTGGTTTTTGCCTTTATTTTTTAAGAAGTAGGACTATAGTATTTGATAAAGGTTATATCTGACTTAAGATTATGGGTTTTATTGGTGTCTATTTAGTATTACAAATAGGATAGCATATTTAAAAATACTAGCAAACTGATTTTTTTGTAACTAGATTTATCAATAAATTTTTACACATCTTCAACAACTGAATGATCACTATACAACTCAGCCCTGCCATTTCCTAAAATGGCTCTGTTTTTATTCTTTGCCTCATTAGACAGCTTAGAGAACAGTGTACCATTGCCCATTAAAGAAGCCACTTTTATTTAATCCAGTACCTACTAGCATTTGTCAGAATTGGTGATTTTTTTAACCTTTTTTTTTTTTTTTTTTTTTTTTTTATAACAGTAACGGTTCTCAGATCTCTAGCTTTGTTCCCTGGATGTTAAAAAGACACATGGTCACTTTGTGAAAATCCTTCTTTAAAAATCCAGTGTAAATGAGAATCATCATCATCTCTATCACTCTATTCTTTTCCATCTAAGAGTGTTTCATTTCAATATGTGCTGGAACTCTGATTTTTCTCACTAAAGCTCAGTTACTAGTTCAGGATTATTACTTGGCTAAATAAGATTTTTTTACTAAGAAGTTTATATAGCAATCAACATTGAATGCTAATGAGTTGCATAGCTATAAATTCTCATTTCTTAAAGAACCATATCTTAGGAGTCAACCCTTATTTCAGAAAATGATTGTAAGATGATCTTTAAACCTTGGTTAAAGTATATTCTTTCTCTCATGAGTTATTTTATTGATTTCAGTATTTGAAGACAGGATTGCTATACAAACTTCTCAGTTGTGTCAGATCATAAGTAAACAATATGATACCACAAAGTGAAATATAGTTGCTACTGTAATCATGAATTAATCCACTTTCTTGGAAAGCTCTTAGTTCATTGACAAGCTTCCTGTTGAATGGGAGGTATTTTTCCATGTCACATTTTCTCACATTTCTCATAAAATCAGGATTTTAAATTATTTTAGAAGCTAAAGACATTAGTGTGTTTGCAGGTAATAGATTGAATAATGAAGCTAGGGAATTGTGGTATTTTGGGTTATCTTTTACCAACAGTTTGACAAATCAATTTCATATTTCCCTATTTCTATGTTCAGTTCATAATATTGACTGTTAAATTTTTCCATAGAAGTACTGTCAAGCATGAGGGACTGGAATCTTCTTTGATATTTGGAAAAAAAAATGTTGATAAAACAATATCAGAAGCAACATAAGTTATTTTATCCGATTCACTGTAGTAACAATAGAATAATGCTTGTTCTACAGTTAGACTGAAAATAAGAGAACATTTTGCAAAGAGTTTGTTTTAAAAGTGATTTGGTCTGAAAATTCAGGGGTCATTTCTTAGTTAATCAATATTCCATATTCTGTGAACATTCTGGTTGTTGTGGGTGAACTAGTTGGTTTAAATACTTAAACACTTCTTCAAACCTGAGATTCAGTTATTCCTTCAAAGCCTTTGTATTTGTATTTGGGGCTGATTGAGATCATTCCAAGTACCTGTTCTTAGGTCATCATTAGGTATGCCTAACAAATAACCAAATGCACATATCTTTACATTGGATTTAATTTTTGTTTTCTAGAAAGTCAGACTGTTTTCTATGGAACATGCACTGTGTGGATTTTTCTGGTGTCAAAATCCCAGCAACCAGGGGTAATTCTGAGTATTTGCTTGTGCCCAAATCCCTAAAGAATTCTTGTATCTTACTCTTCCATAATGGATATCTTCTTAGTCCAGCCTAAATCCTCCCTGGCAATTTGCATCACAGGAACCCCCACATCTGTTGTATAGTAGGGTTGAATCCGAGGGAATTAAGCTCTCCCCTTAGGAGCTATTGCTGTCATTCATGCTACACAGAGGGGGGGCATTCCTGCCTTCTCTCTAACTACAACCCCATAGCCTAGCCTGGATAATTCTTAATAGTGTGTGATCCAGAAAATTAATTAACTATTTTAGTACACTGCACTTTTTAAATGTGATTCTTATAAACTGGGACACTATGGCATCATCCAAATTTAAATCTAAATATTTCAGTGGAAATCGTAATATGGGTGTTGCCTGATGATTTTTGATAAGACTAATTTTGAATTTTATTTTGAAATTTTCATCTCATTTTAAGGAAAGGAAATCTATGATAGAATATTTATTTACTTCTTTTACTAAGTACAGATATTTGTCATACCATACTTTTGATTATTTATTTGCTGTGTTTTACTCTGGGTTACTTCATATTTGTCCCTGTGAAAAGTCTATAGCTTGTTTATTGCTTCCAAATTATGTGTGTCAGAATTGATTTCAAAATAAGTTTTTAGAATAATTTTTGAATCAACTGCTTTCATGCTTTCTAAGAAGTTAGAAAAATATATATTGAGAAGTCCCATTTAAGATATAATGAAAATGCAAAATATCTTGATATATCATTAACAAGAAAAACACGTGGGAACTATATAATGAAAATGGTAAAAGTTTGCTGAGACCTAAGACACAATTTTATCAACTGAAGATTAAATATATTAAAGGTTGTCTGTTCTTCTCATAATAATTCATAGAACTGATATTACCTAATAAAACCACAGTAAGTTTTTCTTTTTTTAATTTGCCATAGTAAATCTAATGTTTATCTCTCAGTATGAACAGGGGCAAATAGCCAATAAATGTCTTATAAGTTATAAAGCTACAATACTCAATACAGTGTCATTTTGACAAAACAATGGAAAAGAAGGAAAATCAAGACAGATTCAAATATGTAAAACTTACTGTGTTGGTGTCACAAATGAGTAGGGGAAAGTTACACTATTCACAATTGGCTCAGGAACAATTGCTTAACACTTGGAAAAAATAAATTAGATTTAGTTTCACCTCATATCATATATCAATATAAATTCCATATGAGTTAAAGAGAGAAATGTAAAATAAAAATATGAGATCTCTGGAAACCTATAAAAACTATAAAAAATAGAGTCCACTGGTTGACTTAGTAAATGATGAATAGTTTTAAGCATTATAAATAACTTTAAAAATCACAAGGGAAAATCTATAGATTTGACTACACGAAAACTTAATAATTTTTGCATGACAAAAAAACAATACCTGGTTAAAAAAAATAATAACCTAAAAAATAACTAATAGCAGCAACTATTTCAAATGCACCCATTAATATATCACTCAGAATTAACCAAAATTGTTGATATTTTGGTGAATATTCTTGTAGTCTTTGTGATCTATCATACCCCTATCTGTCCATTAATTGATCTATTGATTTATCCATCCACATATTTACCTTTGTATCTTACTTTCTATCAATTTAGCTTCATCCACACATACATGAATGTTTTACGTAATTGATATGTATTATTTTCTTTTTTTGATATGTATTATTTTCTAGAAAGAATCATAGTGCACACATTGCTTTAAACTTTTTTTCACATAATGTATTTTTAATTACTTTTGTGTTATTACATGTTCTTCTACAACATATTCAATCTTTGTATATTACAATGTGTCAATATACCATGGCTTATTTGACCAAATTCTCCTACTTGGCATTTAGGTTGTTAACAGTTTTTCAAAAGAGATAGCTGAACATCATTGCACAGATCAGATTATTTTCTAAGGGTAAATTTAAAAGGTTGGATTTACAGTATGCAAATACTTCAGGTTTTTGTTGCATGTTCCTCACCTGTTCCTCAGAAAGAGTTTTAATTTTACCTTTCCACCAGCAATGCTTCGGAATAATTATTTCTCAGTCTTGCAAGCACTGTCTAATATAGTTAACATTTTATGTAAGTTAAATAGCTTGGCAATATATTATTCTTTTACTACGTATTTTTATTACTAAAATAATAAGCTTTTTTTCTGTGTTTTATGGCCATTTTTTTCTTTTGTGAAATTTCTGATCATGTTATTTACACCTATTTTCTATTGACATTAATCTCAGTATCAATTTTCAAAAGTTCTGTTCGTACTCAATTAAAAAAATAAAAGATAAATTTAAAAATAATAAAAACTGTGAAGTACCTTCACAGCGTAGGGCATGGAAAGACTGTGGAGTTTGATGTTGTTGAAGGAAGAAGGCACGGAGGCAGCAAATGTGACAGGCACTGGTGGAGTTCCAGTGCAAGGCAGAAAATTTGCAGTAGACTTGTAACCAATTTATAGACTTCTCAATGTGGCAGGGATCCTCCCCGCAATTCCCAGGAGAATTACTAGACTAGTGCGAGTGGGAAAAGGAGGAGAGCTGCAAGAGTACTCCTCAAGGCCAAGCCCAACAACCTGGCCCTCCCGCACCTGAGTTCCCACCTTACTAGGGTGGAGACCCTATGGGCATGAACCACAGCCTTTCAACCCTCCAGCACAGGGAGGGGTGATGGCAGGAGCTGGCAACCATGGTGCAGGAGAACAAGGTGGTCACAGACAGGATACGTATTTGGGTACAGAGCATGATTCTTCAGGGGTCCTCCTCAACACAGGCAGCCTAGAGAGGATCGAAGTACAGAAAGTAAGGAAAGTCAAGGGATGAGAGCCAAGGTCAGCAGCCACTTCAGCAACTTCAATTATCTGCGCAGACATCCAGAAAACCCTAAACCACAAGATGGCAAAGAGCTAAAAGCAGCCAATCCACCAGCTGAGAATTCAATCCCTTTGGGAGACTGAGCCGTGGGGGACTGAGTAAATGCAGGTTTACCATCTCTCCCGTCATCTGATTTAGTCATGCAACAGGCAGAAATCAATATGAAATTACAACAATTAGAAAACAAAAAATTGGAGCTGAAGACCATAAGTGCTTGCTTTTTACCCCCTGACCAGATGAATAGAACTATCTGCATTGTCTATGCAACATGGGATTTTTATTATTTTTACCTAAAGATGTCTCTTTTTGGTAATGTCAAACGTGGGGTTCTTTTTCTTTTAAGCCTGTTGGTTCCTCAACATACCTTTAAAGGTTTTTAAATTGTTTCATGTCTGGTCAAGTTGAAACTTTTAAGGGTCTCATTTTAAATTTGTAATAAAAATTTACAACTTATTTTTTTTTAAAGCCAACAAAGGTTAAGCACCTATTAATAAAGGTCTTAAATAATAACAAAATTTGCTAGAGCCACTCTAGGAACTCAGGAAACCCGTGTAGTAGCTAAGTTACTGATTTATGATAAAAAATATAACTTACAAACAGCCAGGTAGAAGAGATGCATGGGGCAAGAGCACAGAGCTTCCAAGCCCTTTCCAGGCGTGTCTTTCTCCCAGCACCTTCATAAGCACAGAAACCTTGAAGCTCTCTGAACCCCATCAGCTTGGGTTTTACATAGAAATGGTTGATTAACTCATTGGCCATTGACAAATGATTTAACCTCTAGCTTCTCTTCCTCTCCCCAGAGGTCAGGAGATTGGGAAGAAAAATTCTAACCCTCTATGGCAAGGTGGTTGCTCTGGTGACCAGCCCCATCCTTAGGTGATATAGGGGCCTTCCCAAAATCACCTTATTAACATAACAAAGACACCTTTATCACCCTCAGCATTTAGGAAATTCCAGGGGTTTTAGAGTTCTGTGCCAGTAATGGGGACAAAGACCAAATATATATTTCTTATTATAAATCACAATATCACAGTAGGTGACTCCTGTTATTGGAGAACTTACAGTGTAAAGTCATAATAACCAATAGTCTAGTAAAGGAGGCATAACCAGTATGCCTGGATTGGTCTTTTTCTAAACTATACAATTCTTGCCACTCAATTTTACTCATATTTGTGAATTATTAGCCCCTTGTGTGTTTGCTTTTAAAAGAGCATGAGTATCAGTGCATAGCACTGAAAGCAGTGCATTTTCATTGCCTGGATCCTTTTCAAAAATGCAGATTATGATTCAGTAGATTTTGTCTGGGACCTGAGATACTACAGCACTACTGTCAAGTCCGCAGGTGAAATCACTGTGTTCCTCTTGAGTAACAAAGGTTAAGAAATCTGGTATTGATACTTCTAGTTCTCCGTAAAGTAATAGATAAAACATGAAATAGTAAAATTGCACTACAGCGAATGATTGAACACTTTTTGAGGATCAAGTGAGGTCCACTATCTGGATCTTAAAAGATCATGATAATTTATAGATGTGATTTAGATTATGGGAGCTGTTTCCTGGAGAAATGTGTGAGATTGATGTAAGGGGGCTGGTCCTCGGCCCATGGTTTGAGTAATAAGGTCTTTTTTCATATTTTTCTTTCAGCTTCATTGAGATATAGTTCACATAAAATGCATACAAGCATTTCTAAAGCCTTAAATGGATGTAAATTCGCAGCCGTCCAGTATTAGATATTGAGAACTATCATTAAAAATTAAGCAATCTGAGCCACTACCAGCTATACAGAACTACACAATGTTTCCTTTTTGCTACTATCCACTTCTCCTTACAGGAGTTAGCAAGAAATAGAATTACCCAAGCCTAACCACCCCTTTTCTTGGCTTCCCTTCAAAGAATGAAACAAGTAAAAGGTTAGCACCAAGCTTTTCTGGAACTGTTGACATGGGGTTGGTAACACAACACATCCAAAAAACCAGGTGAGTCTAATCAGCAATTTGTGCTGAAAAACATGGGGTGAGCAGAAGGATGGCAGGAGCTGGAGCTGGCGGTTATGGGTAGGGATGGATCACCCAACAGATGGCTCAAGCCCATGAAGGCAAGAGCAAATGCCATAGCTGCACTGGGTAGACTGAAGACAAAATTTAGACATTAAAGACTGACTTATGGGGCACCTGGGTAGCTCAGTCAGTTAAGCATCTGCCTTCTGCTCAGGTCATGATCCAGGGGTCCTGGGATTGAGCCCTGCTTTTGGCTCCTCGCTTAGCAGGGATAAGCCCTGCTTCCTCTCCACCTCCCACTTGTGCTCCCTCACTATCTCTCTCTTTCAAATAAATAAATAAAATCTTTAAAAAATGACTACTTTTATTCACTGTGCATGTGTGTGTTTTTTCCCTGATTATAACAATAAATCATGTTCCATGTAGAAAATGTGGAAGTAATAAAAATTATAAAGAAAAAAGCCTATCATTAAATCATATCATCAGAATAATCTTACATGATGATGTAATAATATCACCTTTATCACTATATCTGTGGTTACATCCTTCTTTTAAATTGTCCTTTTTAAAAATGATGAGAATATGGAGTCTTAAATGTTATGAAGTATAGGAACCTTCAACAACTGGAAGTTAATGACATAATACTAAGTGGGTGGGTTATCTAGGTCTAGAGAGAGAAGCATGTTGCCTCAGGTCTTTGCATTTTATCTGCCCCAGAGACACTACCAAGAGTACTATTTGGAGAGAAGCAAGGAAACCTCATGTAGGGCAGTGTTTAGCTGCTAGTCCAGATTTTGCCAAAAAATGCTTGACTCAAAAAAAAAAAAAAGGTTTGACTCCATTTCTGCCCAGTTTAAAGACTCAGACATAGGTATATATTTTATATAAGATATTGAACTATTTTGAAATATGAGTATGACTGCATTAGAATAGTGGTTCATATTTTTCTTTTCTCAAACTAGCAAATATCATATGGAGTCCAGAGAAAAGTTGACCAACATGTCTACAAGAACAGGTGTCCCTAACCAATACTTTGAGCATTTATTCTCCTAGAATATTAGCTGTGAAGATAATATAATCCTTCTGGATATTTTTGTCATGTTTGGATTTTTTTTTTTTTGGCTGTCCATGAAAATAAGTTGTTGGTATTATTTGTGATCTTTGATATTAAAGGAAAAGTAGTAGTTTCTAAATTTTGAGCCTTTTCTAATGTTTTACGATTTATAACAAAAAATTTTAAAAGGCCCAATCTAGGTTAATGATCAAACTGTTAAAGCATGACTCCACAGGATGCCTTATCTCTGAGAAAGACATTTAGTGCTAAATTTATAAAGTTTTATTTTGTGGAGCACCAAAAAGGGTCATTTTCAAGTGAGCAATCCTTTTAATCTGTTTTGCCATCTGAAAACCACTTAAGTATTGCCCAGTTCAAGGTCATACATTATATCCAATCCCAAGTAACATAATTCACACTTTCTCAAATACTATAGTGTATGTTTTTCTCTTTGAAAAAATATTACAATATATCTGATGACATACAGGTCCCAGTGCAAACTTTACCACAGATGAGAGATTACTGTATAGTTTCTTGGAATGAAAGCTCTCAGAGGGCAGCTGGGGAAGATGAATGTGTCTTCCTAGTTCCTTTGGTTTCCTAGGAAGTTGGTGTACAATGTGGAAATTCACCATGTCTGTCTACTTTAGAGAAATATTCATTATACTTATTTTGTCAAGACATTGCTTCTGAGCTTAGATAAATGAAGTTTTTCCTGTGCCAGTGGGAGTTCATTACTACTTATTTAGACAATGCACAGATAAATTGATTCTTTTTTTTCTTTTCTTTCTCTTCTTCTTTTTTTGGATCATAGCCATGCTCATTCATTTAGGTATTTTCTGTGGCTGTTCTTACACTAAAAATGCAGAGTTGAATAATTGAGATTGAGACCTTTGGACTTTTTAGCAAAGTCTAAAATATTTGCTGTCTGGCCTTTACAGAAAAAGTTTGCCAACCTGAGTATAGAGAGATGGCATAGAGGAGCTGATTATTGAGCTATCCACTTCTTCACCCATTAACCATTATTCATCTGACAAATATTTGGGGTCTTTATCATATAAACCAATGGAAAGAGAATCTTGACCACCCTTCTGGTAATATGCAGAATAGATATACCTTGAACCACATGTCCAATGAAAACACTTTAATTTAAAAGTAGAATAAAACTTAAATTACAGCGCTACCAAGAATTTTTGGTTTCCTCAGAATTTCAAAATACTGTGTTGGTGGAAATCCAGACATGTAAGTCAGTACTAAAATGGACTTTGCCGGGATCCCTGGGTGGCGCAGCGGTTTGGCGCCTGCCTTTGGCCCAGGGCGCGATCCTGGAGACCCAGGATCGAATCCCACATCGGGCTCCCGGTGCATGGGGCCTGCTTCTCCCTCTGCCTATGTCTCTGCCTCTCTCTCTCTCTCTCTCTGTGTGTGTGTGTAACTATCATAAATAAATAAAAATTAAAAAAATAAAAATAAAATAAAATGGACTTTGCCTGGTAAGCCTTTGTATAGCAAATGATCTTGATCTTTGGTTTTGATGATCACAGGACGTGAAACAAATTTACTGCCTGTGTAAAAGCAGGATGTGTTTTAGGAGCTTATTGCATGACTTTGGCTGCTTGTTTCAGTTTAAGAGTGAATTAGAAATAAACTTCCAGAAAGAGAAGGAATTTCCTATATTAACGTTAGTGGTAGCTGGAGAGGGTTGGAACATCTCTGTGACTTCATAGCACAAACCAGCCTTGTTTGAATCTGAATTAATATATTCTTCATGGAGAAATGAAAACAAAGCAAGCAAATAGAAATACTTCATGCAAACTATTTATTTTAAGTAGGACCTTGCTTAATTGTCTGGGACTTGACAGAGATAAACAGAAGTACACTTTGAGGGAAATTAGTTTCAACCTCAAGTACTTTCAGGCCTCAAAGAATTCTCAAAGATCAAGTTACAAAAGATGAGAGTGAATAATCAAAAATTAAAACTTGCACATACACACAAGGAAAGAGATTACCATGAGGGCCAGTAGAAAAAAGGCACAGCAATTGAACCTGAAAAGATTTCAGGTAATGAATTTATGCAAATATAAAATGTATACACCATGCAAATATTAAATACAAATATGGTTGGTGTGTTTCAAAGTTGGGTAGGAAAATATGAATAAGAACTATAAAAAAGATCAAACAGATTTGAAAAATCTGATGATATATTCATAATTTCAAAATATTTCAAAAAGTGGGTTAAAAGGAATGTTAGAGAACTGGAATATCTGAAGAAATCATCCAGAAAACAGCACAGAAAGATAAACAAAAGGATAAAAAATACGGAAGAAGAAAGGTTGAAAGATGTATTAAAAGGGATCCCTGGGTGGCGCAGCGGTTTGGCGCCTGCCTTTGGCCCGGGGCGCGATCCTGGAGACCCGGGGTTGAATCCCACGTCAGGCTCCCTGCATGGAAGCCTGCTTCTCCCTCTGCCTGTGTCTCTGCCTCTCTGTCTCTCTCTGTGTGACTATCATGAATAAATAAATAAAATCTTTAAAAAAAAAAAAAAAAAAGGAAAAAGCACCATATTATACCTCATTAGATTCCTAGAAGAGAAAAATGGAATGTAGAAGAGGCACTGCTTAGAGAAATAATGGCTAGGAATTTCCAGAACTGATGGAGAACCCTTAATTTTCAGATACAGGAGTCTCAAAGGATAAATTAAAAAAACCCACACCTAGAAACCTTGAACCGAGAGCCTGCAGAATGCTGAAGGACAGGAAATATATAAAAGGCCACTCAGTAAAAACAGTTTATACACAATGAACAGATGATTAGATTAAGTGGACATTGCACTCAGTATTGGAAAGTGACAGGCAGTATGGGATTGTGTTTTTAAACAGCATACAGAAAACAACTGTTTACCTATAATTATATATCAAAAAAACTCTCCTTCAAAAACAAGGCAACATGAAGAAAATTCCTGAAAAATGAGATGGAGAGAGTTTATCACCGACATTCTCTTTCCAAAAGGAATTCTAAGAGATCCCTGGGTGGCTCACCACTTGAGCGCCTGCCTTTGGTCCAGGGCGTGATCCTGGCGTCCCGGGATCAAGTCCTGCGCCGGGCTCTCTGCATGGAACCTGCTTCTCCCTCTGCCTGTGTCTCTACCTCTCTCCCCTCTCTGTATATTCTCATGAATAAATAAATAAAATCTTAAAAAAAAAAAGGATTCTAAAATAGGTCCTTTAGAAAGGAGGTCAATCTCATTTGGAAAGTCTAAGAGATTGAGACAGAAAGTTTGTGGGAAAAGCTAAACATTGACTAAGTCTAATTTGAAGATACAATTAACTAAAATACAATCACCCAAATAGTATTTGTCTGGAGGAGGTGATTGGAGTTAAAGATTTATCTTCAGGCTTTAAGTTAAATATGCTTATTAAAATTAATAAGGCAACCACTAACAGATAAAACATATATATATAGATCTCAAATTATATAGAAAACTATAAGGAAAGAAGTATCGATAACAAAACTCAATGAAAAAGTCAAATGAGTAAAAAAAGGAACAGAAGTAAAGATAGGATAAATAAAAAGCACCAAATAAAAAAGTAAATATATAATTATAATCAATAAATGAACAAATTTTTTAGTTAAAAGACAAAATGAGGCCACTTGGGTGCGTCAGTCAGTTAAGCATTTGCCTTCAACTCAGGTCATGATCCCAGATCCTGGGATAGAGTCCAGCATCAGACTCCCTACTCAGTGGGGTGTTTGCTTCTCCCTCTCCCCTTGCTCATGCTTTCTTTTTTTTGCTTTCTCTCTTTCACAAATAAATAAAATCTTTTTAAAAAATCAAAGACAAAATGGATTATTTCATTAGGAGGGTGGAACAAACTTAAAAAAGACAAAATAGATTTCAGCCTTAAGCAAATGAACACGAAAACTTAAGTTACAAGATGGAAAAAGATGTACTAGACAAACATTAACTAAAGAAATCTATTCTAGACATAGTAGTACAAGATATAGAGATTTAAGGCAAAAAGACAAAATATGAAGTAGGTCAAGACATTGAGGAAAGTTTCCCTTAATTAGGAAGATACAGACATTCTAATCTTTATGTGTCTAAAACTATAGGTTTAAAATATACAAAGGAAGGACTGAGAACTACAAGAAAAAAACTGATTATGTGCACCAACTTATTGGGAGATTTGTAAACATGTCTTTAGATATTCACAGGTAAAACAACTGAAAACCCAGTGAACAAGTTTTGTGGAAGAAATACATAGAGAATATCATACTCAATAACTGGAAGATCTATGGAAAAGTTTCCTAATTTGATCAAGTCTCAATGTCTAATTAAACAATTAGAAAAATAACTGAAAATAAGTACAAAGATATTAAGAGAAAGGAAATAATATACATAAGAGGTCTAATAAAATACTAAAAGAATAAATATGGGAAGATCAACAACACTAAGTTGGTTCTTTGAAAAGACCAATGAAATCAATGGCCCTCTGGAAAAAAATGAAAGAGGGCAAAAAATAAATAGTATTAGAATGCTGAGAGAATGAAAACTCATCAGGACTCAAAAAAATAATAAAAGGACATAATGAACACCTCTTCGTAGCTAAACCTGAGACCACATGAAAGAGCAAATTCCTAATATAAGTTACCAAAACAGGAAAAAAAGAAATAGAACACATGAATGCTCTACATTTATTAGAAATTATATTAGTAGTTCATCTTGTCCTCAAAAAATCATCATTACAGTATAATTTTACTGGAATTTCTTACCAAAGATTTAAGCAACTGAAGATTCCAATCTTATAAAATTCTTTCAGATGAGAGAAAGAAGGACTCTACTTCTCAACTTATATTTTTGAAACAAAGACAGTATAAAAATAGATAATTATAGACCAATTTCACCATGAAATTAGACCTAAAGATTTAAAGTATTAGCAGAATTAATTGAATAATGTATAAAGGACATTTCTTAACCAGATAGAATCTCTACCAAAAAAAAAATCATATTTGATGGTGACATATTGAAAGCTTTTCCTCTTTCTCTTTATCCTCTTTTTCTTCTTCTTTCTTCTTCTCCTCCTTCTTCAACTTCTTCCTCTTCTTTTCCTTCTCCACTGTCCTCCTCCTCCTCCTTCTTCAATTTCTTGCTCTTCTTCCTCTGCCTCTGATTTTTGGTATGGACCTGGATAATATTTAAAATGTGTTTGAAGAGCAATGGTAAGAAGAGCCAAGATATTCCCACAGACGAAGAACAAGTTTGGAGGACATGCCCTACAACACACTAATTCTTATTATAAAGTTAAAGTAATTAAGATACATGGTATTTTTGCAGGTTTAGCCAATAGACCAGTGGAACAGAAGAGAGATGCCAGAAAGAGATGCCCTATTCCTTTAAGGCAGTGCTAGCACTGCAGATTGGGGGGGGGGGGGGGGAGTATTCACTGCAGGAGTTGTTCCAAGACAATTCATTGTCAATGTGGGTAAAATGAAACCCTCTCCTTCCATTGCTCCCTATGTCAAACTATATAAAAAAGACAGTTCCATGCCTACAAACCTTAAATGTAAAAAGGCAGTTTCTAATTTTGGAAGATAATATAGGAGAATATATTTATGACCTTTGCTTGGGAAAGATCTCTTAATGAAAACACAGAATTAGCAAATTATGAAGGCAAATGTGACCTCATAAAAATTACAAATATCTGTTTATGACTAAGCATCATTAAGTGAAAATAGGCTACAGCTGGGAAGAATGTAGTAACATATGCATTGGCCAAGGATTTGAATCTGTAATATACAAATACACTCTACAAATTTACATGTAAAAGCCAAATAATGCCAAACAAAAGATGGACAAATACCTTGAATTCGTACTTCACATTAAAGGATGTATGGCTAACACATAAGTAAAAGAAAGGTGTGTGTCTTTTTAGCAATCAGGAAAATACAAATTGAAAGGATAGGACATTCCTAGTTAGCAGATTGGTAGAAGTTAAAAAAGTCACAATGTCTCATGTTGGTAGGAATGTGGAGCACTGGGAACTTTCATACAATGTCTTTGAGAATGAAAGTATCAAAATCACTTAAGGAATCCATCTGTATCATAAAATAAAGTAGAACATGCAAATTCTCTACAATCAACTATTATATACCTACTATTTATGTTGGAGACAGGTAAAAGATATAATCATAGATACCTCATTTACAATAGCAAAAAAATGTAGAAAATATCCCAGATATCCCTTGACAGAGTGAATAAATAAGTTTTGATATATTCATGAAATGCAATATTATACAGCAGTGCAAATGAATATGCTACAACTACATGCATGATAATCTAAAAAGCATAATATTGAATGAAAAAACCAAGGCATAGACTATGTCCAATATGATTTCATTAATAAAACAAATAAAACATGCAGAATCAAATAACATAATACTAAGGATAAAATATGAATAAAGTAAGGGAATGATACAGACTAAATTCAGGAGGGTGGTTACCTCTGAGTGTGGGCCGCTGATGTTAGTGTGATCAGGACGTGGCTTCAAAAATATCAATACTAGTTTGAAGCTGAATGGTAATTGTGTGGCTGCTTGTTTTATAGTCATTTTTCATTTATATGTTATTCATATGTTATTAATATTTTTCAGTGTATGGTAAATTTAAAAAAGGAAAAAAAGGACTGCTTAGTTGATGTTGGAGGATTCAATAATTCTGGTTATAGTCTCTTCTGTTATATATGTGCTTCTATAACATGAATTAGTTCTTATATAATTTATAATTATGGAATGATACCTGTTTAGAATGGAAACTGCATGGGCTCATGTGCAATTAATATTTTGTGCCAGCAAGTAACAACGTTGAGACTCAACACATTAACACAGCAGAGCCTCTTAGAAATGGGAGAAAGGAGTACTAGTCTATGGAGCTCATTGGCTATAAGCTCTATCCTGGCTCACTCTGACCACATGCTCTGCCTTGGATAAGCTAATTGAGCAGTTTTCCTGCATTGATTTTGTTCTTTTTCACATCATTCAGCAACCTCTCCTTATATTCCTTTCCACATGCTCATCTTACCCATCATCATTATTTAAAAGTTAAGTCCCATATTTATCATAGTATATCTTTTAAACTATGCAAGTATTTTAAAAATTAGAATTCTTTTCTTATTATTATGCTCTAGTTATACGATTCATAGGTTATAGTTATAGGTGCTCCACCATTGTATTCCTTTATAAACTATCTTTTTTATTGTCTGATATAGTAGAGGAGGAAGGATATTTTTTTCTAGACATGCATACATTATGTTTCCAGAGAAATCCCTATTTCCATTGCTTTTCATTAGATTTAGTCTTATGCAAACTAAATTAATAAGTTGACATTTAATTAATAAATTATATTTATTATTAATTACTAAAAACATTTGCTGTTTGTTCTCCACATATACAATCCAGTGATCCAATGCTAGGTATTGAGGGAAATATAAATGGGTAAATAACATAATATTTGATCATAAGTGCCATAAACCCTGCCTACAAAAATGATTAAATTATTAACAAGGCTCTGTAAAACCTTGACCTAATTACTTTTCCGGTTGCCTCTTTTTACATTTGTATTTTAGTTCTCTGTTTTCTACCCATATTGAATTATTATCTATTATTCACACACACACCATAAGGTTGAGAAGAGATAAGCAAATTGTAGAACTTTTATCTTGCCAATCTTTTCTTCTTCCTGCTGTTAATTTCCTAACATTATTTATACTACACAACATTCCCTTCTCCCATTTAAAACCTTTAATGGTATAGCCAATTAAGTATATATTTATTGCACAGTGCCAATACATCTGTCAGTATATGGTCCCAACTTTCATTTAACACATCCTCCTCACTGACCCCATGCTTCAGTTGTCCTCAACGGTCATAATTCCCTAAACATACCAGATGTTTTCATGGTTTCACATCTTGTCTTGGTTTGCAAAGTTATAACAGTGTTTTGCCTCCATAAGTCCTCTTCCTATATTTGTTTGAAAGTTTACTCAATCATCAAGGCCCACATAAAGGGCTACATATTCCATGTGGCCCACCTAGTAGACAGAAATAAATATTTGCAGAATAAATGAGCTTTGTTTACCTAGTTCTTTATTGTATAATCTTGCATGTGTGTATGTATTTATAGTTTTGTTAGTATTTTATTTGTTTGGTTTCCCACCACAGCTTAAATTTTTGGTCTTAGTTTACTGCTTATTCAATATGCTTAGGCAAGAAACTTAATTTCTTAGAGCCACAGTTTTTCTCTCCTCTAGCACAGGGACACAGCAGTTTGATGTAACTTAAGTGAATGTTGTGAGGGACAAAATAAGTATTTAGTTAATTACTAAGAGCTATACATATGTTGCATGTAATTGTTCTATTTAATACAAGTTTCAATAACTGTCTGAAGTTGAAATCTCAACTCAGACATCAATTCCTTGACTTCTATAGGGGAATAACACATGTAATGCCCCTGGTTTTCCATGTAATTTTAATTTTTATTCCAGCTAATTAGACTGTAAAGTCCATAAGGACTACTTCATTCATTTCTGTATCTTATATCTAAGAGGCATTATCAAATGAGTGAATGAATAAAACATTATTATTTAGTATAAAACATAGCAACTTGAACAGAGGTTGGCAAGAGGCTAAGTGTATTAAATATACTTCTTGAGTGGGTAGCTTTTTCAATGGGAGAAAAACCAAGAAATCATTTTTAAAATCATCTCATACTCAAGCATTTAATTGAGCAAGCATTTCCTATATCAGCCTCCCTATCATTAACAGTGACTGTGAAATCTCACTGGACACTTGGGTGCATTTTATAAACTTACAGGCAGCAAAGCATATAGAAAATTAAATTAGTCACTTGTTTAAACCACCACTAATCAGAAAGATATGCCTATTGAATACATGCTTACCTATAAAATGGATAAGTCATTCTCTCTTCTCACATGGAATTTATGTTGCAACATGGTCCAAATAACCAAAAATCAGAGCCAGGAGAGTGGAGTCATGCTCCCTGAATCTAATTCCTATATGTCCTGCATTCTACTTTTTCATCCTTCTGTGACTTGATCTTCATCCATGAAATGAGGCTAAAACAGACCCTAACTCATTGTACTGTTTGAGGGTTAATAATAGAATAAATATCAACCTTTGTTGCAGTGCCTGGCTCATAGCAAATGCACAAATAATGTTAGGTGATGCTGTTTTTGTTTTTTGGCTTTTGGGGGTGGCTGTTTTTATTATAATCATCTTCCTATGCCTTGAACACACACACACGGTTTTCTAAGATTATGAGTACCCAAAGCCCTTCCTTCACATCTCCTCAGACTGTAGCCTAGAAAAACATTCCAGGACCAGACTTACACGGGGCAGGCTGAGAGCAGGAAAAGATGAAGGAGGTTGGTTTTCCATGAATTAATCTATCAAGACCTTCTAGATAAATGAGATTGGATCCCACATAGAAGATGAGGACAAGATCCAGGAAACCACAGGCTGCAGTGATATTCAATGTGGTGTTTTACTATATTTCACTCAGTGGTGTTCTATATCTAGTTTAGAGATTTCAGAACAATTTTCCTAGGTTGATGATAAGATAGCCAAGGTCAGGGCATAACATTTATTGTATCTTTTCTATTATGGGACATAATAATGAGCATCTAGTAGATGAGATTAAAGGAATTATGGTTATTCTTTCTCTTTAACATCTCTAGTCTGTCCTGGTTTATATCTGCTTTGGTTAAATGTAGTTAATTTTCATATTCTTTGAGAATATGTGGCTTTATAGTATTATAAGAAGATCAAAACAGTCTATGGCAGCAAAACAATTTCTAAAATGCTCATCTGAAATGGTGACTTTAATTTCTAGTTCTGGCTAGATGTACTAAGTAAATATAGTTACCATAGTTAGAGGCATAGTTATTATATATCTGCTTTACTGTATTAGATGTGAAATCATGAACATGGTTTGTCTTACTCCCTTTTATGTGTCCCATCGAAACTTGCAAATTACCCCTTCCTAGCTGTGCACTTGTGGACAAATTGGTTCACTTCTGTAAAGTCTAGTTCCTTTAATAATAAATGGGAATAAGGGTGCCTACTCTATAGGGTAGTGAGAATGAAGTGAAACAATGTCTTTTAAATACATACTATATATTAGGTACATAATAAATTGTGAGTATTGGTGCTGGTGGTAATAGTTGCATGTGAGGAGATTCAATAAATATATGTTTTAAAGATTTTATTTATTTATTCATGAGAGACACAGAGAGGGAGAGAGGCAGAGACACAGACAGAGAGAGAAGCAGGCTCCCTGTGGGAAGTCTGTTGTGGGACTCAATCCTGGAACTCTGGGATCATACTCTGAGCTACAGGCAGACACTCAACCACTGACCCACCTAGGTGTCCCTCAATACATATTTTTAAATGAATGTTATCTCTCTAATCAGCAACTTTAAAATTATTTGAATAACTCAGACATTGAGTACTATATATAACCTGATCTTTTTAGATATAGAAATATACTGAATTTCAAATTGGGGAGTTTTTAGTTTAGCTTTGTTGTCTGACCACAAGTATTTCAAATGTTTTAGAGAGGTAGGGAATATTAAATGCTGGGCTCCCTTGACATTTATCCATCACTTGAGTGTAATCATTTTAGTTATAAAAAAGAAAGATTTACTCTTTCTAAATCATTTTCATTTAGTCCTTCTGGCTATTTTTTTTAGGTCTTTTAGGATTTTAAAAAGTTAGCCCTAGTGATATACTTCCCGTGGAATTCAGGAAGCTTAAAAAGTTGTTCTATTTATTTTGGGGGATATCTTATAGAAAACTAATTGGTAAACTGTGAAACCCCTAGAAGAAAACATGGAGAAAGCACTCCTTGACTTGGGTCCTGGCAATTATTTTTTTGCATATGATGCCAAAAGCACAGCGACAAAAAAAAAAAAATATGAACAAGTGGAAGAAAAATCACTGGAGTAGGTGCTGCTTCTAAAAAGGAAGTGGGTCTGCATCAAACTAAAAAGCTTCTGTATAGTAAAAGGAATGATCAATAAATGAAAAGGCAGCCTATGGAATAGGAGAAAATATTTGCAAAACCATATTATACTGATAGAAGTAAGTAAGGAAGGAACTCTTACAACTCAAAAACAAAAATATAATCCTATTTAAAAATGGTCAAAGGACCTGAATAGACATTTTTCTAAAGAAGATATATTAATGACCAACAGTTTCATGAAAAGGTGCTCAACATAATTAATCATCAAGGAAATGAAAATCAAAACACAATGAGATATTACCTCACATTTGTTAGAATGGTTATTATAAAAAAGACAAGAGATAACAAGTGTTGGCAAGGATGTGAAGAGAGGGAATCCTTGTGCACTGTTGGTGGGAATGTAAATTGGTGCAGCCACTCTGGCAAACAGTACCGAGGTTCCTCAAGAAGTTAAAAATAGAACTACTATATGATCCAGTGATCCCACTTACGAGTATATATCAAAAGAAAATGCAATCACTATATCACTATGGCAGCCCCATGTTCATTGCAGTATTATTTATAATAGTCAAGACATGGAAACAAGATGTCTGTCTTCAGCAGATGTATGGATAAAGAAAATGTGGTCTGTATACACAATGGAAAGAAAATGTGGTCTGTATACACAATGGAATATCATTGAGCCATGGGGAAAAAAAAAAGAAAATTCTGTCATTGGCAACAACATGGATGGACATTGAAGGCACTAAGTGAATTAAGCCAGAAGAGAAAGAAATACCGTCTGATATTACTTAGATGTGGCATCTTGAAAACTGAACTCATAGAAACAGTAGATTTCTGGTTGCTGGTAGGGAGTTAGAGTGGGAGAATGAGTGAAGATGGCCAAAGAATACAAACTTCTAGTTCTAAGATAAATAAGTTCTGAGGATCTAATATATGGCATGGTGACTATAATAAACAATATTGTATTGTGAACTTGAAATTTGCTAGAAAATAGGTCTTAAAAATTCTCACCATGTACACAAATTGGTAAATATGTGAGGTGAGGGATATGTTAACTACCCTTATTGTGGTAATCATTTTGCAATATACATATAAAATCATCCTGTTGTATACCTTAAATTTACACAATGCTGTATATCAATTATATCTCAAAGCCAAAAAAAAAAAAAAGAAAAAAGAAAAAAAAGGAAAGCTGATTGGCTAAGAATTAGTGATTGTGTCTCCTTAATACTAGAATGATTTGTTCTGTTAACTAGCATAGCCACAGGGTTCCAAGAAGTGAAGCCCTATATGTAATAACTAGTTATATTCTTTAACTTAAGTAATTCTGATTTCTCATGTTATACTTAGCAAAATGAATGAGACTTAGTCAAATCTAGTTGTTTTTTTTTTTACTGTTAGAATGTTATCAGAGGGTTTTTTTTTAAATAGCAATTTACTCTAATTTTAATATTCCTTGGATAATATTGAAATAAAACAGTTCTGTGTAATTTAGCTTAGATAAAAGCATGAGCATATTTGGAACATAAACCTAATTCTATCTTTTGTTGAGCTGCCCAATTTAGTAAAAGCATTTCAATAGTACTTCTTAAATGTAGTATGACTTAGAATACTGGAAGCTGCCCAGAATGTAAAAAAAGGAGAATAATTTATATTTAATTGGTCTAAACCTACCTTTCCTAGGTCAATAAGAAGAGAAACCAGCAGCATTAATCAAGATAAAATTATCAGCTGATTAATCAGTGTTCTAATTACTGCATAGTTCTTTACCTTTTCAGTTTTAATTACTAAACCGCATTGTTTTTTCCATATGGCTAACATGTACTTTTTCTCCTACTGAAATCATTAAGATAAAAATATACATTCTAGACATTACAACATCAAATGTAAGAAATTGCTAGTGCCTCTTAAGAAATTCCCCAAACATATAAATAAACTACTAGCGTATACAAGAAAAGAATGATAAATTCATGGCTCTTTAAGTGGGCACAGTAACTCGGATTATGAAACTAAGCTTTTTGAGGCAGTGGGTCTCATCCATCCTATTTCCTTAAATGAATTTATTTAAGTTGTTTCTGAATCCTGTTGCAGTTAAATATAAATTAGAAAAATACATGGGAGAATTAAAAAGTTTTGTTTTAGCAAAGGCCCGAATATTTCTTTTTAGATGTGGTTTTTTGGAGTAAGTTGAGTCTGCTGCATAGTTTTCACCCTCAGCCCTATTGGTATCTGGGTTCCATTGTTCTCCATCGTAGGGGGCTGTCCTGTGCACTGTAGCAGTGTTCTTAGCCGCACCCCTGGCCTCTACCCATTAGACACCATTAGCAATAGCCAACTACTGCTTTTCGACGAACAAAATTGTCTCCAGACACTGACAAATATTTCCTGGAGGCAACCCCCCTCCCCACATTGGGAACCTGATTTCACTATATGGCTACTATTAAGACACTTATTTTAACACACATATACTGTATAATAAGGCATCCTTGCCAGATGAGGATTTTTTCTATAGGTCACATATTTTGATGTAAAATTTTCCAGACACATTGATGATATAACAGTGGTGATCATCATGATGATGACAGCAGTAGCTAATGTTCACTGAGCACATTGCTGTCAGCCACTGTATGAAGGATCTATATGCAGTACTTTATTTAAACTTCAAAGTAGCCCAATGAAGGAGGCCTCTTCCCTCTCTTACAGAGTTCAGCAAGCTCAAACAGAGCTCAGACCACACAGCTAGGACTTCCATGTCACTTTTGATAGGTATGATTCAAAATAACCATTCTTGAGAAAGTTTTCTCATTTCTAAGAAGGTAAGAAAGTTTAGTTTCTTCCTTGAAATAGTTTTGACCACCTTTTCAGTTGTGTCCATCTGTAATCTTTTAAGGAAATTCACGTGTGATATTTGGGTTTATGTAGACACTACAAGGGTATTATTTTAAAATTCCAAGATGGACTTGTCTGGAGTTTAACTGAAAAGACAGTAATGGGGCTGAATTTAGTGAACGGAGCATTGTAGTCATTTAATAATAATTAAAAGATGGTTTCTCTGAAATGAAAGTATTTTTAGCAAGTTGTTTTTCCTTTTTCCTTCTCTTCTTTCTTCCCTTCTCTTCCCTTTTCATTCTTTTCCATTTTCTAGAAGATGCCACATTATCTCCATTATGCATTATATATGCTTGAAATTGGAAAACCATGGAGTTTGGCTTACTACTTGCAACTAAGTGACTTAAGCACTAATTAATTCTATTTGCATGGTCTGAATGCACAAATAATATGTGGCAAAGACCTAACTTACCTTTTAGCTACCTTATTCAGCTCTAAGTATTTTCCCCACCAAATAGGCTTAACATTTTACATCTCCTACTAAATACTATTATTGTTTTTCATTTTAGATTTGGCTTCGATGACATAAATGCTAACGTGTCAATCCTATACTTTGAATTATTTGCAACTCCACTTTTCAGAGAAAAATATTCAAAAAATTGGAGTGAATGTGCATGACTGCTTTCCAGCATTAGAGCCTGTTGTATGACATATGGCATGTATAGGTATAGAACTCATAAGTAGCAATAGTGAGCCTTTATACTTATAGTGATTCAGCTGTGATGGGTTCCTTATTACCTTTAATTTATTTTTTAAAAAAGATTATTTATTTTAGAGAGAGAGAGAGGGTGGGGAGGGGAGGCATGGGGGAGAAGCAAAGGGAGAAGGAGAGAGGGAGAATCTCCAGCAGTAGATAGACTCTGTGCTGAGCCTGGAGCCCGCTGCAGGGCTTGACGTGAGGCTTGACACTGAGATCATGGCCTGAGCTGAAACCAAGAGTTGGATGCGTAACTGACGGAGTCATCCAGGTGCCCCTCCTTATTACTTTTATTTTTATATTTTTTATTTTTTTAAAATGGAGACTTCTTTTTTAATTTTTATTAATTTTATGATAGAGAGAGAGAGAGAAAGAGAGAGAGAGAGGCAGAGACATAGGCAGAGGGAGAAGCAGGCTCCATGCACCGGGAGCCCGATGTGGGATTCGATCCCGGGTCTCCAGGATCGCGCCCTGGGCCTATGGCAAGCGCCAAACTGCTGCGCCACCCAGGGATCCCTCCTTATTACTTTTAAATGTATCATAATAAAAGTGCTTACTGCTTTTCATTCTTTGTAGGAGGATAAAGAATGCTTGCAAAGCTAGGACAAGAGATAAGTGAATGTATAATCCTTATATAGGGTACAGGGATTTTTTTAGGGCCTCCTCTATTTAGTATAATGTTCTGTGTTCCTTAAGGATAATGGTATTGGAAAATGAATTGGCATAATGTTTAAATTATAAGAGGAAAACAAACTTGAAATGAAAATCATTTGCTGAGAACAATGGTAGACTAGGCCAGTTACCTCAGTCCCTCATTGTAATGAATTAAAATACCATTCCTAAAATAGTATGTCAGTCATGTTCAGCTTGTTTTGCAGATGTCTGCTTTGCAATTTTTGATGAGGATCTTGCATAAACTGTTAGGCTGGTCAAACACAGCATAGAAAGCAATTGGATGTTACAGGTACATGGTGTCTTTATATATTACAATAGTGCTACTACTCATCAGAGATCAGTTTCCATAATACTTAACAAAGTATATCAAAGAAGCCAGGGAGAAAAAAAGAAAAAAAAGAAAAGATGGACACATAAAAGAAAAGTAGTCAGAGAACAAGCGCTGACAATTCACAAAAGAAGAAGTACAAATTTAAATGTAAGGAAAACATGCCTTATATTTTGGTAAGCCAAATACTGCAAACTATACTACAGTGAGTTTCTCATTCTTGGCAAACAAATTAATATAAATGTTGAAGACAATAATAACCCGACATTGAGATGGAAGTTAGTATAACTTTACTGGAGTGCAGTTAGGTGAAATGGGAATATAAATTTTAAAATGTAAATTTACTTTGCTTCAGATATTTAATTTTTAGGAACTTTCTTAAATATAAACATGTGCACATAGATGTTAACAAACATGAACTATAAGATTTTAGCTATTGCATGTTTTCTGTATTAGCAAAACTGTTAGAATATCACCATTTTATAATACTGATTATGGATCGGTACTGGATCTGCTAACATCAGAAAAAGAAAGACAGTCCAATATTATATACCACTTGAGGGCATCGTATCATACAACCTAAGAAATATCGCCAAAACGTGGCACCTGAATCTGAGCAAAATTCTAGATTTAAGTAGCTATTTCTAGGAAATGCAGTCAATAGAAGAACACATTAAATGATACAAATGATGGTGCAATCAGCAAAATCCAGGACAGGAGAAATACCAAAAATCTATCGAACGATTTTTTTTTCTTTTTCTTATTTTCCCCAACAAATAAGTTGCAAGGGAATAAAAAGAGAAATGCAGAGGAATCTCTTGATTAAAAGAGACATTAACTATTTATAGTGTGTGGATCTTACTGGATGCTGATCAATTTGGAGAAGGAAGGAAGAGGGAGGAAAGAGGGAGGGAGGGATGGAGGAAGAGAGAGAGAAAGAGAGGCAGGGAGAGAAAGCAGTAGTTGGGTATTTGATGATACAAAAGAGTTATTGCAAATTTTCTGATGGAAGATATTGATACTATGATTTTTTCTTAAAGTTCTCCTTTCAAGAGATAGGTGAGAGTATAAATGAAATAAGACTACCCATGAGTGGATAACCATCGAGACTGAGTCATGAGTACATGGTAGTACATTAGATCAGGCTTGCTGAAAAATCATCAAGAACCTTAAATGTTTAACAATATGGCTTTGATTAAATAATTTATGGCATATCCATGATATAAAATAATATGCAGTCAATAAAACGATCTTTATATTATATATTATGTAGACTAGTTAAGACTATGGGTGTTCAGTTCATAAAATATTAATAAATGTAAAAAGGTTACAAAGCAGCACACAGGCAATTATCCCATTCAAATACATAGAATGAAAAAAGGCCCCCAAATTAGCAGTAATTATCTCTGAGTGAGAGGATTATGACGATTTTATTTTCTTCTTTGTGCTTTTTTTGTGTATTTTTCAAATAAATATGCATCTATTTAGTTATTAAATTTATAATATCATTAAAACAATAAAAAATATATTTTAGAAAACTTTTCTCTGTAAGTGATGGAAACAAAATGTATATTCTGTAAGAATAGAAGTTTTTATGTAAACAAAGCCTTCTTTTGTGATTATATGTTATAAAATAATATTACAACCACTTGGCTGGGAGAAGTCAAGGAAAATTAATTTTGTTATGTATATCTTGTTTAAGAAAGCAGTGAAGTGTGGATTTTTTTTTAACGAGGAAGTGTCAAAGAGAAAGAGTCTAGCATATACAGAACACCTGGATTAAGCTATATGCATTACCGTTGCAAAAAACTGTGGAGGTTTACTTATATGTCTGTTTTATAGGTGAGGAAATAGAAATGTGAGTTCAGCAACATGTAACTGCCGGAGCTGGGTGTCAAGCCAAGGTCATTCTGGCTTCCACTAGGGGCTGGGTGGAAATTTGACCCTTTTATTAGACTGTGTATTTCCTCAGGGTCAAAATGGTGTTTTGGTATAACCATGCTATGGAAGCTAAAGATCATATAATCTTTTCTTTTGATATTTGTTATCTAGTTTCTAGAATATTCTCATTAAAAGGATTAAAATAAAGTTTGAACCTTAAAATCTATTTTATTTGAGAAGAAAATGAAATGATAAGCAATATCTCAATCCACAGTTTTGCCTGATAAATAATGTGAGGGCATCCCTTCCCTCTTGATTTTCCTGATGGGTGCCTCTCTTAGCAAGGTAGAGCATCCGCAATGACATCTGAAGTGGCTAAGGATCACCTAGCTCTATATCCTTAACCAGTATTCACATCACAGATTCTTTGATAAGACCATTTAAATCATTCTTATCAGATAGGGCATAGGGCTTGGAGGGTGGGGGTTGGTCCTTGATTGATTGATTGATTGATTGATTATTTTATTTTTTTTAAAGATTTAATTTATTCATGAGAGGGGGGGGAGAGACACAGGCAGAGGGAGAAGCAGGCCCCCTGCAGGGAACTCGATGTGGGACTTGATCCCGGGACTCCAGGATCATGCTGTGGGCCGAAGGCAGGTGCCAAACCGCTGAGCCACCCAGGGGTCCCCCCCATTTTTTTTTTTTTTTTACTTCAAGGGATACCTATTAGAGTACATGCAGTAAAATATACAGAATAGAATCCACTAACTGATAAGGGTTAGTTCATTGTCAAGGGGGGAGTCCAGAAAGGAAGAATGAAACATGTAACCGGTTGGGCATTTTAATGAGGGAGGTGACTGTCCCTGTTGGCACTTTTATTCTTCTTTCTACAACCTTTGTTGAGCACCTGTCATGCACCAGGCTACCACCTTGGTGAAGAGTCTCAGAAAAAAATCTTTTAATACTTGCAAATAAGATAGGCTAAGGGCATTTTATATGGTTGTAGATACAGTGTCGAGTTCAGCCTAGATAGTTATTGAGGCATTGGGCCTTTGCCCACTTAGAATGGACTAGCACTTAGTGAAGTTGACAAAGCAAGCATTGAAAACACAGACAGAAGGGAAGCTACCTGGAACAAAAGAAACTACACCCTGGGAGGGGATATACACACACATGCACACAAGTATCATATATCTATATAATCTTAGAAAATATTAATATATTTCAATTTGAACTTTGGAATACATTCAATATGGGAATCTTGGCACTTTATACCAATATGCTTCAGAGACAAAGCATCATGGTCTTTAGGTAGGAGCGTGTATTAGCATACTGGCAGTGCTGTTAGTTTTGCTTCCAAAATATATTAATGAAGATATTATCTTGATTATTTTGACCCTTCACAGAGATTTCTCTTTAATTATAGCCTTTATCCCAATATAAGGGTAATTTCTTGACCAATCAATTCACTTATTTCTATTCTAATAATTCTATAAAAAATAATGTGAAAACGGCATCTGCTCACTTTTCTAGATTAAAAAAAATCATGGGTAATTGTTCTTAATATTATGGAGAAATTTACATCTCTTGTAATTCAAGATTTCAAGTAGAAGTCTCCATTTGAGAGACTCAAGTAGCAAATCTATTGTATGTTTTTGCATTTTCTGAAAATTATGTGTTTTGCAGGCACTCTTAAGTTACTTTCCTTTTCTCTTTCTAATTACGGCCATTATTATAGTTTTCTAAATACAGCAGCAATTGAGTTGTTCTGTACTCACGTATAGAAGATGTAAGAGTAATGGATAATTAGAGCTGCAGCTGGCTGTCCTTTACTACGTCTGCACTTTTGGCAGTTCTTTGACCTTCGTGTTTTTGTTTCTACCTTAGCATAAATCTTACATTGCAGAAATAACTTCTTTCTGAATTTACACCAAATGCAGAGAATCAATTTAAACTAGTTTGAATATGTCTTAAAATGTCTTGAACTTTGTTGAAACAGGTAGGAGCTTCCGTTGCTTCAGAATTGCTAAGAATTAATTTTTTTAATCTAGAAAAGCGAGCAGATGCCCTCTCTTGGTTTTTGACACAAACTCTTGTCATGCATCACGGTAATTATCAACCATATACTGGGATAAATATCCGAGCCTGTGATTAGCTTAGTGCTTCAGATTTTTTTCTGAGTTGAATTGAATTTTGGTCTTGTTTGACTAAATATTATAGTCCATTTTGCTGGCCTGTATTAAATGTGTAGTGTTCTATTTATTGCAGTTGAAGCTCTTGTTCTGTGATCATCTTTCTGACCACTTAAGAAAGAGCATGAGTACTTATAAGTACTGCAAACACACCGGTCATTGAACATATCAATGAGTAAAAGGTGAGTGGGTTGGCAATAAATGAGAGAGAAGTACCTTTGTTTCAATATTTATTGAGGATTGTTTTTAATGAAGTGTTCTGTCTAGAGTGGAAATACTGCCATTTCTCTCCCTCTTCATATCTCTTTAGTGGGTCAAGTTGCTGTCTGTGGCTGTATCTTCATTATTTAGAGATCTTGGAAAAGGCTGAAAGTCTCACCTTAGGTATCAATTAAGTATTGGTGTTTTCCATGAATATGGCAGAGTAGAAATTCAACCTCTCTAATGCATATACCAACACATACGCACGCACGCACACACGCATGCATACACAAAATCGAACCAGTTTCCATTGTGCTCTAGTCTTCAAGTCTGTTTCTTCTTAAGAATCTATTTCTGACCTTGCATAATGATTTGATGATTAACCTCATTTCTCTTGCCAGTTTCCCACATCTTCACTCTTAAAACATATATATTTTGTTAATTCTACCTTGAAATTCTGAAAATTATAATTTATTAATTTAAAAAATTGTAATTTTTTTTGTTTTCTCCTTTCATCCCCATGGGCATGGTGTTATTATAGTCTCATCTTGAATTACTGCACCACCACCCCAACTGATACACCTGCTTCCAATTTCACTACTTTCCAAATATCTATATCCCTAGCAAAATGTGTTTTTAACGTTTACTTGCTTTAAACCCACTTTCTTTTGCCACCTTTGTAATATCCAAACTCCTCAATATCTTAGATAAGATCCATTTTGACCTGCTTCCACCTCCCTTTCCAATCCAACTCTCCCCATACTTCTTTTGCATCTTATTCTGAAGCTGCAAGGAACTACCTGCAATTCTTAGGACGCTTTGTGTCCTCTGGCATCCTGGCCTGAAATGCCCTCTGTATTGGGTTGAATAGTATTGACCCCAAATATATGTTTATCAGGAACCTAAGAATGTCATCTTCTTAGTCAATGAGGTCTTTACAGCTGTAATTAGCCAAGATGGAAGCATTCAAGGGGGTGGACCCCACAAGCCAATAAGACTTATAAGAAAAGGAGAAGAAACACCAGTAAGTCCTCACAGAGACAAAAGCAGAGATTGGAGTGTTGCCTCTACAAGCTAGAAAAGGCCAAGGATTGTTGCAATACCAGAAGCTGGGAGAGAGGGATGGACGTTTCCTCCTTCCTGGTCTACAGAAGGAACCAAACCTGCCAACACCTTGCATGCAGACTGCTAGCCTCCAGCACTGTGACGGAATAGATTTCTGTTCTTTGAAGGTAACCAGTTTGTGGTAATTTGTTAGGGCAGTCCTCTGAAATGACTTATTCTCACCAGCCCACTCCCAACTGAAGTAGCCTCTAGGACCCACCAGGTCTGGGGTTGTGGTGGGGGGGTGAGGGGGCACCTCTGGGCACCAAGGACTTCTCTGTTCTCTCGCTGTGTTGGAACCACCAGCCAGTGAGCTCCTTGAAGACAGCGCAGGAATCTTGGTTCTCTGTCTCCAGCATCCAGCACAGTGCTTGGCCTAAAACAGGAAAGGATTTTGTTGCTTAAATCACTGAAATGACAGATTTCTGATGCGGGTTACGACATATTCCTTTTAACTCTTGTATTTTGTTTTGTTGCATTTTGTTTGTAATGGAAGACTTAAAATGAGGCATCAGGGGAGTGTTCATGATTTTGATTTTTCTTGTGAGGAGTCAGTCCTGTTGAATAGCTGCTTGTTCTTCAGGCACGAGGTTCTGCAGTCACTGGAAAATCCAGCGTGGCTGTTGGTTAATCTCTCAGCAGAGATGAGTTCTTCTGGTTGGTGAGCTAGCTTCTTCAGAACCTGAGAGCTGCCTTCATGGGAGTGGGATGGAACAGCTTTAAATCTGGGGAGAGGGGAGGGACCTTTGGTGAGGGAGAAGAGCAGGGGCTGGAGTGTTGAAACTCAGGGGACATCCAGGGGCTTTCTGTTCAGAGTAATTAAATGAGAAGAGTGGCAACGATTACCTACAGTAAGTTCTGGAGTTTTGGGTACCTTGTTTCATTTCTGTGCTCACTTCCCACCCCAGGCATTCCCTGCTCCTCTCTACTCTCTACTCCTCCTCTCTACTCCACCATCCACATACAGAAAGTCAAATTTTAATCTGCTGCTTCTAAAAGTTCCTCAGCAATCCCAATTTTCTTTCCCACGAACCACCAATGTTGAGTGTCATTTCATTCTTCTCTTACAGGGTGACTAGAAGCAAAAGATAAGAGATTAAAATTATTTTTTTCCTCTAGAACCAAGCCCCTTCCCTTTTGATTCCTCATTAGACAAAATGAATCTAAAAAATCTTAATGGATTTGATAGCTTTGTTGCACATCTTGAAAAATTTATCCTACGGAGGGGAGAAAGAAAAAAAAAAATAAAACCCACCACCCACACACCCCACACATCAATTATTTGGTTAAGTGATGAGAAACGAAAGGCCAAGTTTGGAAATTGTTCAAGTTTTCTATGAATATTCATAAATAATTAACGTGCATCTCAATTTAGAACCTAACAGCAGTTCATTTAAATTTTTTTGTTTTGTTTTTAATATCTGAGTTAATTATACGCTGAGGCCTGGTTTCTGGGTCTGCTCAGCCAGTGGCTGTTGAATAACTGCAGTTGGTGAAAATAATCCTGAGCCGTCACGGTGTGGGCCTGCAGCTGGAGGAGGAGGCGACTCAGCCCGGGGGTGAGGGATGACCGGCCTCCTAAGGAGGGTGCTCTTTCCCCTTCCCAGCTTGGAATCTTTTCACTAAGAGCTTTACACCTTTGAGGGCAAATTCCTTTCTTTAGCATCCCCCCACCCCTACCCCCCCCCCAAGTCCAAAACAGGAGTGCAAGAGGAAAAATGTAAGTAAATGGTGAAAAGCTAGGAGGCTCCTCGCTCCTGGGGTTTCCAGGCCCTAGGGCAGCCTGGTGCGTAGCCCTGCGAGGGTGTGCAGATTGCAAACCCCTAAGGGCAAAACAAAAAAAAAAAAAAAAACAAAAAAACAAAACAAAATAAAACCCCCAAAAAGCACCAGGAAGAAGTCGGTCCAACCGGGTAGAAAGCACGCGGCTGCTCGGAAGAATAATCCGAGCCCTGGGCTGTTGGCCTCCTGCAAGGAGGCCGTTCGGGGGCGGCCCCTTTTGTGTCTCCGCCGCGTCCGGGCTGGAGGCTGGAGCCGTCGTGGACAAAGGGTCGGCGGAGGGCGGAGGGCGGAGGGCGGAGGGCAGGGTGTGAACTCTTCAGGAGGCCGCTTTCAGCCCGCTCCCGCGGCCCGTCTTTGAGCCGCTCGCCCTGTCCGGGCGCGCGCCGGGCCGGGGCGCCGACCGCGGGGTAACACTGCCATCTAGTGGCCGCGCCGCCCCGCGCCCGCGCCCGCGCCCGCGCCCGCGCCCTGCCCTCGGGCCCCCGCCGCCGCCGCCGCCGCCGCCGCCGCCGCCGCCGCCGCCGCCGTCCTCCCCGGCTCGCCCTCGCTCGCGCGCGCTCTCTCCTTCTCTCTCTCTCTCTCTCTCTCTTTTTTTTTAAAGAGGTTTTTTTTTTTGTTTTTGTGTTTTTTTTTTTTTTAATCCAGTCAAAGAAAAAAAAAAAACTAGCTCTTGGAAAACAACCAACTCTGTTGGAACTCAGAGATAATAATCAGTTTCTCTGGGCTTGTGAAATTGGCTCATTAAGCTTGCTTTTTAACAGAAAATATTGGAAGCGATTAAGTCTGCTTTACTGAGTGGGCATGAAATGGCCAACCTCCGGCCACCCACAGCTCCTAGGTGCCTGGCGCCGCTTTATGCATGCAGCGTAATGTCTTTACTTGAAGTGCTGTTTATTCATCACCTGCTTATTTATCTCTTTGCATTTGGCAGGCACATCGATCAATGTTAAACTGTCACACAAGGTTATTTTTCTTTTACATAACAGTATAGGCCTAAGGTAGTGGCATATTAAAAGTAATAACTTTCTAACTTGCAGCTCAAGATGACAGCCCCATTTTTACCCGAATATATTACAGCACAGGGTTCCTCGTCCCCTTCTCCCTCGCCCTCCCCCTGCTCTTCTGGTACTCAGCTCTCCCAAGGTCAGAGGCTTCATTCCGCTCTGCTTCCCTCCCACTGTGCATAGCACTCGGTGTCCCCTCCACCTCCAGTTATCTGCGGCTTTTAGGCTGATAAGCCCACAGCGAACATCCTGTCCACCTGGTGTACACATCTCGCTTGCTCCTCCTCACGGTGACATTTACCCCTTTGCATAAAGAGGTGGTGGCCGGCTGCGCTCTGCAGAAGAAGCAAAAAAGCTTCTTCCAGGGGTGGCGAAGGTTGCGATGGTCTTCTGTTCCCTTCCCCACGGCCAGCTCCGTAAATGTGGTGGAAGGTTGCTGTTTTTCTATTTTATTTTATTTTATTTATTTATTTTTTTAATTTACCTTTGGAGTTATAACAGGCCACAACAACAGCAACTACAGACCTATCAAAAAAAAAAAACAAAATAGAATTAAAAAACATCTGAAAGCAACTAGTTTTGCTTTGAAGCAACTGGTGTTCCTTTGGGGCTTTTAAGTCGAGTTGTTCCCCCCTTTCCTTTCTTTGGTTTTAGCTTGGTTTGTGTTGCTTTCAAACTACCCAGTTTGTGACGCCTCCTCTCTTGGCAATAGGCCAAGCAGGCTTTCTTTGTACAAGCAGGTTTTCTTTTTCTTTCTTTCATTCCTTTTTTTTTTTTTTTCTCCAGTCCAACCTAAAAATGCCTACAGATAGAATATCAGATCTTTTTAGTATCAAATTTCAAAGTGGCCCTTAGAATTCTTTCCTGCCCTTGATCTTTCAGTTTGGATTTCAGCTCAGACTTGGACTCTGTTGCTAAATATGCCTTGGATAGTGGCTATCTAATACAATGTTTTGATAATCTTCTGTACACAGGAATTAAGCGTTTTACCATAGTGGACACTGTTGCACGACTATTTTTGTGACACAAGGTACCACACCCTCTCTGATAATCTACTTCTGTGTACACCAATACAGCTCATCTAGGAAGTATGAGAAGGAAAGCGTAAATGGTTAAGAAAATATAGTCCAGCAGACTATTGAAACACCTGCTTTGGAGGCTCACAAGCTCAGCATTGAAGGCGGCCCAGGCTTTGGGTTTCCTTATGCATTTCTGTGCGTAGAAAGATGGTGGAGTGCTGATCTATAGTGGTCTGTTTTATCATGGGTAGCACAGCCCCAGAAAAAAAAGCACATCCATTAAAAAAAATGCAGCCCACCCTGTGTCTATGCTCCTACGATCAATATTTGCATTAAAGTGGTTTAAATGTATGTGGCTCGGAGGCTGTCCATTCTTTCAACCTGACCTGCTGCATTGATTAGGGCTAGTGATAGAAGGGGAAAGAGCAAATCAGGCGAGGAAAAGAATTAAAAGGAAAAACAGAAGAAAATGAAAGCTGTGGCTATGAGTCCTATAGGAGATATACTTTAAGCCATTCATTGATGCCATATTTGCTGAGCAGTCCACTCTATAGGAGAATCTCCCCATCTCCCTGATAGGCCTATTTTGTTTTTCAAAAACCAACAGGATTTCTGGTTGCCTCTAGGACAGGGCAACTTAGTGGCTTGTGATTAACAGCCAAATGTGTCCAGGCCAGCGCCTATATTTAGCTATTTGTCTTTCATGCTTTCTCGGTGCCCCAGTGGTCCGTATTTGTGAGCTGTAGTTTGCTTGACTAAAATCTCATTAATAATACTTACAACCACTGCTTATTAAATGCTTATTTTGTATGAGATGTTGCTAAGTTCTTTATAGACAGCATCTAAATTGATTATTTAAAGCAGTATGGTCAGGGGTCATTCTGATCCCATTTTCACATTTGGCATCCAAGGATGGATTATAACTAGTCCAAAGTCATACCACCAGTAAAATGCAGAAACCCTTCAAATCACATCACTGATTCTAAAGCCCAGACTCTTAACCATTGTGCTAGGTAATACTGTGTTTGGGGATTGGTTTTTCTGTGTTGGGATGTTTTGTCAGAGTAAACATCATACTTAACACTGCTCTGTGTATGAAGAGATGTAATGCCCACTGTATAATAGTGAAGCCCTTTGTTATATCACCATAGAAACTTTCAATTATTTGGAGCACAAAATATTTTCAGTGGAGACTTGGATGGAAATTGATCTCAAAGAGAAGGCAAGGCTGTCACAAGAGCAGAGCTACTCCATGTTGGTACTTTGTTCTTCTGCCATGGTGAAGAAATAGCCCATATATTTCCTGCTGGGGGAAGCAATCTCAAGGAAATCTAAGAGTTTCTGAGATGAGCCACCTCAGGGAGCTCATCTGTGAGTTAATTGGACAGGAGTATGAGGCCTATCATAGGTACAGATTAATAACTTTTATACGTAGAATATTGAAGAATTATGTGTTGAGTAACTTTGGTTGTGCTAGGTAAGATATGCTTCTTAACACTGAAGAACTGATTCTATACTTAAGGATAAAAAGCAGTCTATGAAATAGCTAAAGCCCTTCACCAGATAGAATGTACAGTAATGAGCCATATAGGAAGTGAATTTAGGAGGCATAGAGAAAACAGAGAGAGCATTGGGACATGAAGTGTTTGGGTAAGACCTTGAAGAGTTGGACTCACAGACTGATGAATAGAACATAAGTTGGAGGACAGAAGACATTCAGAATGGAGAAATGTATAAGCATACTTGGGAATTTTTTCTTTTTTAGGATTTTATTTTTAAGTTATCTCTATACCAAATATGGGGCTTGAACTCACAATCCTGAGGTCAAGCTTCGTATGCTCTACTGACTGAGCCAGCCAGGCACCCCAAGTATAGCTTGGAATTTTGGAATGAGTATCTATCTGTACTCAAGCAAATCTTCGCATGTCATGGGTGATTGGGTTGCATTGGTCTAGACTGCAAAGGCTTTGAAGGTTGAGATTCCACAGTTGAAACACCCTTGCAGTGAAGTATCCTCTTTTATTGTCTCAGGGAATCAGGCAAATTTGTCTGCCGAAATTACAGCTTGGAAATTTGACCTACTTAGGGCATTGCTTGGAGCATTGGAGTTTCAAACAAGCCCTTCCGCTCTGAAGGAAGAATCTCTTGATACTTTCATTTTCTCAAGGATGAAAAGAAATTAAAAGTAACACATGTGACGATTTTACTTATGAGGCTAACTTGAAGTATCAAGAGAGAAATAAAAAGGTGAAAGTAATTTTTCAAATCTGAAATCTTTGGAGCAGTGTGTTGACAAGTTTGCTTTTTACCAAACTGGTGTATGAAAATCTAGCTTATCAGAGAATTAAAATTTGTGTGTAATAATCATTCAGATTTGAAAAGGCTTTTCTGCAAGATTCGTTTAAACTGAAATCCCTTTGTATATTTTAAATGTGCTTTGATGTCACCTAAATGCAGACCAATAAACAAATGGACAAAAACAAAAACAAAAAGCCTCATTTATAAATAGCTTTTAAGGAAATCATACCAACCAGTTCATAAAACAAGGCACATAGTTACAGGTTGCTGCCACATTTTAGATTGATTTAGATAATAATGCAAATGATTATAAAGCATGCATGAATGTATGATTTTAGGAATGTCTTGTATGTTTAGAAAAACAGATTCCATAAGAATGTGGTTATTCTTGTAAAAACTCAGGTTTAAAATAATAGCAAGGAGGGGTGCCTGAGTGGCTCAATGTGTTAAGTATCTGCCTTCAGCTTAGATCATGATCCCAGGGTCCAGGGATCAAGCTACCCGCTCAGCAGGGAGTCTGCTTCTCCCTCTCCCTCTGCTGTTCCCCCTGCTTGTGCTCTTTCTCTCAAATAAATAAATTAAATCTTTTTTTTTTAAAAAAAAAGAAAGAACAGCAAGAATAATAACTGACAAGTCAGTGCTTTAGGATGAGGCTTGGTAAGTGAGTTCATTTAGGGATCAACCTTTGGCTTACATTGTCTCATTTTGAGCAGTTCTTTTGTTTACCTCTCTGTTTTTCTGATTTTTCATTAAAGAAGGAATTCTTGTATCCTAGATCAGTGGTTCTCAAAGGGCAGTTCTCAGAAAAGCAGCAGCAGCATGACACAAGACCTTGTTAGAAATGCAAATTCTTGGACCTCATCCCTCAACCAAGAAGTCGGAAACTTGGGATGGGCCCAGCAGTCTATGGTTTAACAAATGCTTCAGGTGATTCTGACACATGCTGAATTTGAGAACCACTGTCTTATTTTCTAAGATACATCGTTTTATGCTTGCACGGAAATACTTTTGGTTTAAATCAAAGGATGTTTTATTTCTGCACAAATAATTTCAAAGCCCTTTGCTTGTATAGTTCTGTCTGCTTTGCATTGTTCTCCTGTCTCATCCTTCCGATGACACCTGCTGTACCTCATCACTCTCCCATTTACCCTCCTGCTTTATTTTCCACCCAGCTATGTGGGGTGCTTCGGGTTACTTCAGCAGAGCATGAGTGTAAGGATTTTCCTCTTTTTCTGATGGCAATTTGCCAGTCAGGGAATTAAAAAAAAAAAAAAAAAGAACCCTATTTTCTATATTTGAAGTAGTGTTTTAGGTAGGTCAGATTGTTTGAAGTTTGATCATCAGATAAATGAAATGATATTTATATATCACTTGAAATAAAAATTCTTTTTAGTTAGATAAAGACTGGTAAGTCTCACAATAATCTTTCTCAGTGATCATTTAATTTCAGTTGGCTTAAGATGCTATTTGTATTAAGTTAACAGGGTGCTAATTTAACATAGGTTTATAGTCATTTGAAGCCATTTTCATTCATTAAGAAAAATATCTCTCTAGATTAGATTATCATAAGGGTTTGAATAGCAATAGGGATTCCTCTATGTAGGCCTGAGGATTTTCCAGATGAGTGCACACTCTGTTTCACTGCCCTCTTGAATAGTGTAGAATTTTTTTTTTTTTTTTTTTTTTTTTTTTACTATAGAGCAGGACGCTGACTGTGGCACCCAGCTTTGCCTTGGTAAAACAAAAACAAAAACAAACACGCACATACATTCTGCAGTAGATTCATATATTGTATCTCTAATTTGTTATGATTTGTATAATTCTAGTACATAGTATAATTTCAGAATCTTGATTTATAATTTTTAGAACATTTTAGACATAATCAGCATCGAAATTCTTTTTTTTTGCTCCTGATTTCAGTTTTTTAAAGATAGTATTAAGTATAATGAAATTTCTGTAGCCTGACTGCATTCCGTCCCAAAGTACATGGCAAAAAAACATGCATTCCTGTTTAATTTCCCAAAACACATAAAAATTGCAGAGGTCCTTAGAAAATTATTTAATGTTATTTATTTATTTATTTATTTATTTATTTATTTATTTATTTATTTATTTATTTTTAAGATTTCTTTCAATGAGACCTTCTGTATAGTGTATAGAACGTGTTCTTCACAATTGTTTGATACACTCTTACCCCAGGAGCCATTTCAAAGCAGTTGGAGACATGTGCCCTTGCTTTGTTCCATCCTGGGTGTTGTCTCCTGAAGTTCTGAGTTGCCTAGTTGCCTTAGTTTCTGTGGAGTTTACTTTCAGGGCTATATAAGCTCTTGGACAGAATTTACTCTCCAGCTACTTGGAATTCATTCATCCACATTCTGTACCCTTAGCCACTTGGACAATAATCTCAATAACACCTCTATTCAAAGTGATTCTTATTGGTTCAACCTTTCAAACTAATGAAGGAAATGAAGCCAAGAAAATGATAATGGACCAGGACTAGTTAGACCCAGTGGACTTTTCCATACTAGGAAGCTCTCCTAGTCTATTAAAATATTTGTGTATCTTTGAAAAGAAAGGATTGTAGAATAATGAAACTCTAATTTGTGTAATTTACTTTTTTTTAATGATAGAAGAAATATTTCTGATTAGTGGCAGGACTTTAACTATATAATAAATTTGGCCACAGGTTTATTTAAGCTGAATTACCTTCAAATAATCTTTCTTGCTTTAAATTTCAAGGTAAGAACTCCTAGCCTTGCAGCAGGATGCTCGGATTGGTTGGGTTCCCTAAGCACCTCTTTCTGGGGACTGGTGGTGCCCAGTAGAGAAGAATCTTGACTTACCAGACAGGTTGGGAGGTAGAAGTTACAGAGTTAAGATCTGCAGGAGGGTATTATATTGCTCCTTTTTCTTTGCAACACTCTTAAGTTTTATATAATGTATACCTACTTCTGAAATTCAGCAAAATGTCATTAATATCTGATGGTTCTAGCAACCTTTCTGACGATTGAAGGCAGAACAGTACATTTCCTTAAGGAAATGAAAGCTTTTGAGTGCATCTCTCACTTCCATGGAAATGTGTGTCGAAAGTTTCAGGAGTCTGTAGGGCTAAAATAATAGTTAAAATTAATCTGAATTGGAGGGTTATGAAAGACAAGCAAATACTACAAGTATTATGTAAGGCACACAAATTAGGCTCAGATTTAACTCCTTTGCAAACTTTTTTTTATCAGCTTAATTCCTGGTTTACCAATTTAATGCTTACCTAGGTATTATGTACTGAATAATCTGGGTTATGAGCCAAAAATTGTCTCCATTTTGTGGCAGAGCAGTAATTAACTCATCTCTAATTCTGAAAGCTATTGTGGTCTTGAGAGATCAGGTAGGCATTGCCCTGGTTTCTAAGATAAAAAAAAAAAAGAAGAAGAATGGTTAAGAGCCCATGTGCTGACAGACTTGGGTCCAAATGCATATTTTCTAACTGTATAATGATGATTGGATTTGATTTAACTTGAATACATGTCTTATTATTATTTTTTAAAAATTCATACACTCTTAGAACAGGGTCTGGACAGCTATGGCTTATGAACCAAATCTAGTTTGCCTCCTTTTTTTCACAAATACAAGTTTTATCGGAACTCAGTTACGTTTATCTATACACATAGTCTCTATGGCTTCTCTCACACCACAAGGCTGAATTGAGTAGCTGCTCCAGAGACCACATGGCCCACAAAGCCTAAAATGTTACAACCTGGCCCTTCACAGAAAAAGTTTGCCAACTCCTATCAAAGATTATAGCTATTGATCTTATGATCCCAATGTCTGCTTTTCTTGAATGAGGTAGATTTGTGGGAATTGGAGAAAATGTAGACTCATCTGGTAGAGAAAAAAAAAAATGCTACCTGGGTAGTTGCAACTTGAATTCTCTTTGCATTTCTATCACTTCTCTCTCTGTCAACTTGGGATGTCACATCAGTGCTCTGACTCTTGGTATCCTAATCTGTAACAAAAGGAAGTTGGTCTCTGTGATTTCCAAGGTCTCTTTCTTTCTTTTTTCCTTTCTTATCTTTCTACCAACTCAATTGTTCCTGGCTGTACTTACCGTACAGCTTTCCCTAACTGTTCTGCTCAAATTCACTTCTTCCTCTGAGCTCTGTAACATTGGTATATAGTTACACATTGTACTGCAGTGCTTATTTCCTTTAGATGATACTGTTATTTGTTCTTTTTTTTTTAAGAATTTATTTATTTATTCATGAGGGACCCACACAGAGAGAGAGGCAGAGACACAGGCAGAGGGAGAAGTAGGCTCCCTGTGGGGAGCCTAACATGGACTCAGTCCCCTATCCTGGGATCACGCCCTGAGCCGAAGGCAGATGCTCAACCTCTGAGCCACCCAAGCATTCTCTGTTATTTGTTCTTGCTTATTATTTTAAATTACAAGCTCCCTGAGAGTAGGAACTTAGGTTCTTCCTCTCCATATTCCTAACAGGTGACAAGTGTGTTTGAAATGGACACTAAGTATTATCATTTTGTGTGCATGTGTATATGTATTAGGGAACTTTCAGGACATAGAAACAATTGTCTCACATGTTCTAAAAGGATCTGGATCAGGGCATCTGGGTGTTTCAATCAGTTAAGCATCTGCCTTTGGCTCAAGTCATAGTCCCTGAGCCCTGCATCCGGCTTCCAGCTCAGTGGGGGTCTGCTTCTCCCTCTGTTCCTTACCCTGCCTGTGTTCTTTCTCTCAAATAAATAAAATATTTTTTAAAAATTCAAAGGACCCAGATCTAGAGTTTTGTACTTACATAAAAGTATGTATGCTTTATTAGGGAAAGCCACTGAGTTGAGACAGATTTACATGGATAGAGACAGCAATGTGGACTGACCTAGATGTTTGTCCCAAGAGAAGCAGTTAGCAAATGCAGTGAATTGGTTATCCTGCCTGGGTCGGAAGGAATCAGAGGATCAGTTGTGGGAGAAGATGTATCTGTATTGGAGAACTAAAATTTATATCCCTGGTCCAGAATAAAATTTGTGTATTCTCATTATATTGGTGAAAGTGAAAATATTAGAGACTATTTTATATTCTGTAGTGTACAAAAGAGAACCAGTGTCTTACCATGGGACTTTTTATTGTTGTTGTTGCTAATATTTGTTGCTTTTCTACAACATACTTCAGAGTTTGTGAATACAAAAGATGCAGCTTTTTCTTTCACCCCATCTGATGGGATGAAGATGGACAGCCATCCTACCTATCTTCCTTCCTGGTTATTTGGTTTATAGTGATTTAAACTTTTTAGAATGTGTGAATAAGGTATACCTGTGCAGTTGTTATTACCTTACTTCTCATTGGTATTTAAAATCAGTAAGATCATTTTATTGCTATTGCAGTGTCTTTGTTCTCTAGTTTAGAGATTGTGACAGTTTAGTTGTTAGAAATAAGTATAGCTTACCATTCAAAGATATATCATGGCTAAAGCATTGACATGGAAAGGTGGTAGGTATCTGAACTAGATCCAACATTGAGAGGCAAACCTGTTTAATGGGAGGTTTTGAAACAATATCACAGAGACTTATCTCCTCTTTGGTGGTCTTTAGTGTGTACATTAAGGTCAGGAGAACTACATACACTACCCATGGCAGGGGGCTGCCTATCCATGCACCATATGGTTTCTATTATGTTCAACTTTAAAAAAATTAAAGGAAGAGTCGCCTCAGACCCAAGAGTAATTTCTAAATAGAATTTCAACCTGTTTTGAAAATACAGAAGAACACACAGAACCATTTGTCATTTTCAAGAACATCAAGCAGTGGCATAATTTGTTTACTTCACTGCCTTACAAATGATAAAACATATTTCAAGAAGAAAAGGAATTTATGATCACAGTGGATTCGGATTCAACAATGACCTGAAATACATACCAAAAATAAGAAAGAAAGACTGTGCATTTTTACTGCATTTTCAATTGTTTTGTTAGGTTCACACAAGTTTACAGATATGGTATGGGGCACATAAAAGAAATCATCCATAAATCCAAAAAGCTGGATTTATCCCTTGGTACATGTAAATAATATATAAAGCATAAAATATACTCATAAGACCCATTGCCATATCTACCCACCCTTGTCCAACGTGGATATCTTCTAAGAGACAAGTATGTATGTGTATGTGTGTGTGTTTATTATAGTAATAACTTAAGTTTTTCACTAAAATTACTTTCTAGTGAAGGAATTTCTGACTGAGTCTTTGAAACCCTTCTTGAAAGTTTAAAGGAAGTTTCTATCTACAAATCTCATAAGTATTAAAGAATGATAGAAATGTTTGGGTTAAGTGTCATTCCTTTTGGTTTAAAAGACTGAGGACAATATGGACTGAAATAAACTTGCTGTTTCATTTACATACTGGATTAAAAAAATCTTTGTCTGGATTCTAAGGATGTGAGGGATAATTGTCTAAAATTTAGGGAAGCTAGGGGTAATTGAATTAATTGAACATTCAATTAAAAATCTCATGCCAGTTAGAAAATGTCTTAGCAATTATTCAAATAAGAATCCAAACCAGTTTATATGAGATGACTGTGGTTGAATAGGACAAAGAAGAAGTGCAGAGAAAACAGCATCTTATGACATAATATACCAACACACAGAATTAATTTCCCATTTGACTTCTGAAGATGGAGAATGGCAATTAAAATAGCAAAGTAAATACATAAATGCATCATTTATGAATAGGAGGACACAGAGAGAGTTTAGGAATTACTGAGTAGCATTTCATAAAACATAAAATTCTGCCTTTGAGATGAAAAAGATGTAGTGAACTCTCCTTCCGCCTTTGAGATGAAAAAGATGTAGTGAACTCTCCTTCTCTGGATCAGATTGATGGTTATCCATTTTAGGATCAGAGATGAAATTCTAGACCAGGAAGGGCAGGTTGGAAAGACATACTTCCTTTGCCTTCTCCTTTTTGGTCTTCCACTCTGGTCTCCTCTTCGTCTTTCCTATCATTCCGTGGCAATTGGAAGAAGCTGGAGGAAGGAGTCTCTTCCTCCCATCCTCCTCCATCCAGCCACTGCCATCCCAAGCTATGGTGAGCGACAGGACTGTCTTTTCCAGTGTTTGGAGGAACCGCCCAGGCTCTGCCTATCATACCAGTGAAAATCAGTTTTCCACCATCCGTTCTTCAGCTGATGGAAAAACAAAATCATTGAGTCATAAAACTCATCTGGATTTCAAATTCATCTTTGAGAAAAAGTAAACTGTTGTTCTTGGATGAGCCCCAGGGACTGCTGCTTAATTTCTCAGTTCATTTTCTCCTCTTAGCTTATGTATGTATACGGGTCCCTCTATAGTTCCCTTATGAAAATGTGCATTTTTAATACCACAAAAGCAGAAAAAAACATTTTTTGTAAATATTCTTTCAGTAAAATTGCAATCAATGTAGTCAGAGCTAACAAGCAGATGGATGTATTTGAATGCCATTATCTTGTGTACAACGATATTATCTGTTTCATGAAAAATTCAGCAGTTTGGGCTGCTTTAGTGAAGAGAAGATGGAAGTAAAAAAATAGCAAGAAAAACATGATCAGACTCAGAATCCCTGAGGGGGTCCCATTGCATCATTTAGCAGGAGAATGAGCAATGCAGGAGAAGCAGTGATGGTAGAGGCGCTGTCTGTGCTCCTTATGGCATTCTTGGCTTCAGGTCCCACTCAAGCCCCACAGCTGTAGGTGGGAGCTCCTGGGCCTGCTAAAGCATCACACCGTGACATTTTTATCATCCGTCTAAGAGAAGAAAATAAATTTGCTAACAGAATAGAGCTGGCAGGCTCATACTACCTTGTCACATTCCAGACATCTCCTGGTCTGGCCTGAGCCAGAGGAAACCTAAGTGTGGGCCAGAAAGTGTGTGATGGACATGAAGTAGACTTAAATAGTCTGGGAGAAGAATGTGGGTTTTCTGAGAGAGGACTATGTATGCTTTTTTTTTTTTTTTTTGAGATTTGATAAATGAAAATATTGGGTATGCCAGGGGGATGCAACCTCAGTTTTATTCTCCATAGGCCAAGGATATATTGACATGGGCAAAATGGCATTGGAAATGGTGCTCATTTTTTATGATAATGTACATAGTGAGGAAAAGAATCCAAGCAAGCCCTACATATACACACAGAAATTGCAAAGTTTCCCATCTTCCGATGTTTGAAATACAGACTCCTTAGAGACCTCTTAAAGGGTGACATCTACTTATTTCTCCAAATTGGCCTGTTTCTTCACTGAATACATTCTGTGCCTTAACTCATCCCCCATCCCTTTTATTTGTCCTGGCATATCCTGTTCCACTGTCCCCAACTCTGAGCTTTTTGAAGTCCTATCCTTCTATAAAAACATGAGTTAAGTTTCATTATTTTAGTGAGGGCTTCCTGGGTGGCTATTTTCTTACATGAATATCTATTAAGTATGGTTTGTATCATGCATTTTTCACAGAGAAGGCCTTTTCTTGCATTGTTGCTCATGACATCTTCATGTCCCCAATTGGACTGTGAGTCATTTGAGGTTAATCTTAGTGACTTTAACGTGTAACAAGCTGCTACTCTAAACACGTTAAACAGCCAGAAGTATAACATATTGATAATACTGATTAAGAATGATGTATTTCATGTTTTTGCAATTAAATTGTGTGAATGATGGCATTGGATTATTGTAGGGAATGCAACTTAATGTGATGTTAATATCACAAGATTTAGTATGATAGTTTTTCTTCTCTTAATAAGATGAACCTTTAAAAACTGTTTTTGCATATATCTCTGGATTATCTCAGTAAAGAAAGATTGTCATGTGAATTAATAAGTATTATTTAGGAAAAATAATATATGACCAAGAGTCTGATTCAGGTATCCTCAGAAAAATTTCAAGAAGCAAGATCATATATATGACAAAGACACACATAAACATACACACAGAGATACGACTATAAGAGAGCATATGATAATTAGAGCAGTTGTATTTAAATCCATCACTTCTATTGTAGTGATACCAAGGGCAGTGGATGAATTAGCTTCGCTCTGGGGAAAATTGTTTCACATTGCATCTTGGAGGACTGAGGGTAGATCTTGGAGATATGAGAGTATGCTGGGGGAATATTCATGACCTTTTCCAGTAGACAGATATTTCCAGTATGTAAATTCCACAGTCTTAATCTTCTTCTTGACCTCTTCTATATACTTCTTTTCCTTTTCCTTCCCAGTCTTGAGGTTTTCCTCACCTTGATCAATCTCATTTCATCCCCTTTCTTTTTCTCATCTTCTGTTCCTCTCTTAGCAATAGTGACCATAAAATTTCATTGGACACAGTTATTTAACAGTTTTATTAAAATAATATGTAATTTTAAAATCATTCTGCTGATATTACATCATTCCCTTTTTATCTGCTACATTAAAATTATAGTATCTTTCTATCTACATATTTCACTAGCAATGAAATTACCATGAATTTCTTTCATTCTAATATTAATAGTTTGAATAAAGTATATTTTAATTTTTTACTTCTAAATGATGAATCAGGAGAAGGGATGAAACAAAAGATTTTTCTTCATGATGGAAAACGTGACCATTTCTATTAAAAAAATTCTCTCAGCTGTGAGGAAGAAATGAAGCTGGTCACTAGATACTTCATAGAGATATGTTTTAAAATTTGTAGGTGGACAAAAGTACAATATTTAAATTCATTTAAAAATCCAATAGAAATGATCTGAACAGTAAAATAGCAGAAAGTGGAGGTTTTTTTGTTATCTGTGTTTTGGTTTTTTTGGGTAGGATACTAACTGTAAAATTCTAGCAAATGGAAAGCAGTAGAAGACAAATCACTTTAAACTATATCTTACATAGTGGATTTTTAAATAAAAATGCATAAAGAAAGCACATGTGTTATACTTATTGAATGTAGATAACTTGAATATAATAGCACAAGTTATCTGTGAGCAGATGTGGAATATAAGGTATTTATTTTTTTCTGTTACTCTCTTATAAATATGTTAGGGACTGTGTCTTTAAATTTGGCCTGGTGCATTGCATAGAGTACAGAATACAAAGGCTTGCAAAATATTCTTGGTTAGAGGCTGAAAATCTTCAGATTTAACGAGATTTATATTAAGAATACTGGCCAGTAGTTGCAGTGACAGTAGATGATGCCTGAGTATACAGAAATGTCATCATATTTGTTGGTGCAGATTTTAAAGAAATCTACTTTTGTGGTCAGTATGACTGGTGGTGAGATTGAGTTCTGGCTGAGAAAGCGGTGTCTGTGTTACACATTTTGTTATACACAGGGCTCCAAGTACAGGAGAAGGCTTTATTAAATGCTGTTCTTAGGAGATAGGAGCTTTAAAAATAAAGATGGGATGCTTGCTTTCACACTGTAACATTATTTGTACTCTCTAAATAATTGAGAGTAACTTTATTATTTTTTTGAGAGTAACTTTAGACCTTGAGTCAAGTAGGTTATTTTAAATTACCTATTACTATATAATAAATTGAGGAGACTGCACTGGCACTGACTTGCCATTCATTTAGCTCTCAAAATGACAGCTTTCACTCCAACAACTTTAAGCATTTTTTATTCTGCCTACTGACACCATTATGAACAAATTAAAATTCAAGATCGAAATATTGGTATCAGTTGAGAAAGCTGCCAGGCCTTTAAGAAGAGCCTATCTTTTATGATAAAATCAGAATTTATTCTTTGGAGCAAAAAAAAAAAAATGGCAGGTATATATTCCTAATTTGGTCTGATTTCACTGTTTTCTGGAGGCTCGAGGAAGGTTAGAAAGGAAGTTATGGGATTAAAAAAAATATTTAATCTAAGTTGTAAAGGAGCTTGGAACCACACCACGAGCATCATAATTAACTTTAATAATTATAAATGTAAATGCAGACAAGCCACAAGGTTTTAATGGTGTGCCACATGCTTCTGCTAATTATTTTAGAGTTTGGACACATTCAGTGCCAGCTAATTATAAACCCTGCTATGGAAATCATCTGTTTATATTAGACTTATTGATCTCTAGTGTTTAAGCAATATGAAAAGGGAAATCTACAATGCTGGACCATCTGCTTTGTATTCCTAATTGCTTTTAAGGAATCAAATATATAAATAGTCAGCTTTTTATATATTGGGCTTCAAACTCTTTGAAGAAACATATTGTGCAAACCCAAGTGAATAAAAAAAAAAAAGCCTATTTAGAACGTTGCTTCCCTGGCTCCTCTCAAGGACCCTCCACCCCTTTACCCACAAAATGCCCTCCTCTGACCTTTTTTGCAAGATTTTCAAAGCATCGTCTTATTTCCTCGATCTCACAAACTGGTCAAGGTGGCTGACACTTCAGATGGTTACCCTATTTTAATTATACCTTTTTTTTCCTTCCTAAGAAAGAGTCCAATCTGGCCCCTCCTCCTTATGGTCTTGAATATTTATTGCCATTTCACACTATGGCAAGATGGCAAGGAACAAATGCCCAGGTGAATGTTTCTGTCTTGTAGGAGATATTTGACTTTATGGCAAATTAAATCTACTGGCATGTGGAGTAGATGCCGGGTAGTAGGACCAGATAGCATTACCTCTCATCACTAATGGGTCTGGTGGGCATGTCTTCTCTCAGGTGAGTTCTGTGCTTCTACATGGAGGTTGGGTTTCAATGAAGAAAGAATTGACTTCTTAGTATGGAGTTGTTTGCTTCATCCATCATTGCCTAGATGGTTATTATTTTAGAGTGTTCCAATAACTGGCTTTAAAAATGTCTGCATATTGGAAAAGACTTCTTTCTTCTAAGGAAATCTTTATTTGTCCCTTTGAGATACTCCTATTAAATCATATAATTTTTGGCCTAAAATATTCATTCCTGTTAGTTACTCCCATTAAACTAGGAGTTCCTCTTCCTGGTGTTCTATCACTCACACATCCCACCAACACTAACAACTAGAGGCTAAGGATTAATACATACTATATATGCTATATGATTGTATGCAATAATTAGTACATATTCTCCCTAGGTTTAGGGCTCTTTGTTAGCTTCTGTGAGCAATATAAAGTTAAGATTAATTTGTAATTTCATAGAAACATTACATGATATAAGAAGGAAATAATTTTTTTAGCTTTTTAAATATATTTTTCTTTTAGTTATATAAAAGTTATTAACTTTGTATTAAGGGATCAACAGAAGAAAAATCAGCAGTCTGCCATTCTTTTGTCATTACACATTTAAACACCAACACAGAAGGCTTAGACAGGCTGAAGTTTAATAACTATTTCCAAACAGTTGACTAGAAAGAATATAGAGAAGAGTTACTCACATTAGTCATAAGAATAAAACAACAACAACAACAACAACACACACACACACACACACAAGAAAACCCAACTAAAAGAACAAGTGCCTTTCCTGGTGTTTGGGAGGAGGTGCTGATATAATTCATCATGTTCTAAATAGAAGATTTAATTTAAAAATATCTGCTATGATCAGTAATGTGCAGTCACATATTTTGGGTAAACATTTATATAATGTATAGATATACACAGACATATGCAGATCTCCAGTTTGTTAAAATAACCAGTTATTTTAGAATGGTTGTGACTTTTCTGTGGCAAATTGTCAGAAATCTGCCTCTCTAGATATTTTACCTGCCTCTCATAAAGGCCGTATTCATTCTGCTTTTTTCTGTAGCATCGAATGGATGTTCTCTTACCTACCACTTAGGCCTTGTACTGTGGGCTGCTGATGTCTCTGAGTTTTAATCTCGGCACAAGTATAATTGTAGGGCAGGCCTTCTGTATAATCTAAGTTCATTCTAATCAGAGCTACAGGTTTCCTTCAGCTCTGCCGTGAAAAGAGGATATTCAAAGTTAGAAAGAAATTAGGAGCTTTGTTAAAAGGTGCTTTAAACAGCTCATGTTCCCCACGCCCTCAAAGAAAGTTACAAATCAAGAGAGCACAATTGGTAGCTACATTATCAAAGCCCTTCTGATAATGCTACCATTTAAATTGGATAATATTGTTTAATGGGCTTTTTAAAAGCAGCCATCCTTTGGATCTGACACTCCAGCATGATTATCTTCCATTCCCATTTAAGATTACAACAGTCCAGTGATAATTATAACATCCATTTCCATCTGGAGTTCAAGGAACTCATACATGTGAATATGGAGAGAGAGTTGAGAGGCTTCTGTTTGTAAAGTGGACACTAATTTGATATTTGTGACACCTGCCATTCTATTTTTCGTTTGTATTGCCTACATGAAATGTCTTTTTCTTGGGTCTTTTCTTGCCACTAGCAAGTTGTGTGAGCTTTCTATGAGTTGGCTTCATGATACTACTTTTATGGACTCTAAAAATAGAAACATAGAAAAATCTTGTTTTGTGTAAAAAGATAATTTCAAAGATGCAATTTTCCTATTTCTTAGTGTTACTTAATAGAACTTCGACTCTCTTAGCTTAAACTCACACATTTCCTAATTTCTCTCAATTTGTCCTGAAGAAGCAAATATTTTTATTACTAGTTTTGTTTTTGTTTTTGTTTTTTAAATCTAGGACCAAAGACAGTGCTTGAAACATAGGAGGGCTTCAAAATTGAAACATAGGAGGGCTTCAAAATAATACTTCAAAAAGTATTATCAAATGGATGATTTTAAGAAATATTGAAATAATCATCAGAGTTCTTATTTAAACCAGCTGTCAAAAAGTGAAGAATTATTGGGTTGAGCCATGTAAAACTATATTTTCTTAGTTAAAAAACTGTTGAGCAGCTGCTATTTCATACCTTCATGTTCAACTTAATGCCTTCTAATACAATAGTCTTCTCCCTCATGTATCTTGTGGTAAATGAGAATAATTTTGTTTTTTAAAAATGGAATTAAGCAATTCTTTCTTAACCATAGTAATGCAGTGGGGAAAGCCAAAGTGGTGGGACAGAGATTTTAGCTGAAAAATGTGACTTTTATTGATTGTGTCTATCAGTCATAAAATGGGAAGTCTGACATGTACTCACACAAAGTGTCTACTTTGATAATTACTGACCAACCTACTTTGCAGATTCTATATTGTGTACTTTATATGTAGATTTGGTATCAGAGTCACTTTTTTTTTTTCTGATCACATGGGATTTCCTCCCTCCATTAGAAAAACCCATATTGGATGTTGGGTTGGGTTGTATCAGTCTGTCAAATCTACATCCTATAGCATTACCTATACCTGTCCATGTTTTGGATTATCGGCAGTCTTCTTCTTGAGTTTATTGAAGAAGTTAGCAGATTAATGGTGAGATCTATAACCTACCCTAGATATCAGACATTAAGAAAGGGAGAAACCATGACATGATCTACAGTAATGGTTGAAATTTCATGTGTCATGTTCCTTGAATTTTGTAGCTATCAATACAAGAGCTGATTCATAAAAGGCATTTTCAAAATGTGTTTTAAATTGTATTACATATTTTCCATCCTGCCCTGCCTTTGAAATGGGCTGATCATGCCTAGAAATTCTTGGAAATTTGGATTAGGTTTTTATCATATGTGTCCCCATAAACTTACACTTTGAAACTAGTGTGGCTTTCTCACGCATTCTGTATTTTGGATAATAATCATCTAAATGCCAGTCACCTAAAAAGGGTTAAATATTATCAGAGTATTACATTTGAAATTCATTTTGTGCTCATCTCATGCTTTTTCTTTGTAAATTACATATGCAGATTGTCTCTTATTCTTTATTTCTGTTGTGAAGTAACTTAAACTCTTAAATCTGATTAGCATTTTTAATATTGCTAACTTCAGTTTTTGGAGTGAAAACCGTTAGTGAGAAAATGGAAACTCAGTAAATTTCCTTCAGTGAAGACAATCTCAGTATGAGAATCCAGTCAACCCCTAGTGAGGCTGTGATGTCCTCCAAACATACAAAACATAGGATGAGATAATTGAATTTGGCCTCTGGGGTTCTAAGAAGACCACAGTCTGGGGATACACGGTGTCCTCAGAGGATCAGGACAAGATTGCCACTCATAATTCATATGATTCTTGTTTTTTAAGCCACTTCTAAACTTTCACATTAGAATCCCAGAAAAAGCACTCTTTGAGTAGCGAAAACACACATACCTTGCTCCTTTTTTTTTTTTTAAGTGGGTACAATAAGGAAGGGATGGTTGTGCCATTTTCCATTATTTCTTTTATATTACAATGGGAGCTCCTTAATTAAATTTTGAGTTTCCGGCAAACATCCTGAAATAGCCAAGATATTAAACTCCCTGAGGTTAAGAGGACATTGAGCTGACCTCCCCCCCATCCCCTGACCCAACTGTAGTAGGGCTTTTGAGGAACTCTAATTGGGGTTCATGAGATGAAATCAGGCAATCCCTGTTAAAATTTGGTTCATTGCAGAAGTCTTTTGGGGGGAACAAATAGGAATATTTTAGAGTTATAAAATGAACATTAGAAACTAAACTTTCATCTTCTTTGATTACATGATGGAAAGGGTTAAAATTTTCTATGTAGATCACTGAAGTTTTATTATATAAGATGACCTTAGGAACTGTCATCTCCCTTGAATTTATACAAAGAATTCAAAGTAAAGGTTTTCTAGGTTACACTTCTTTTTTCAACCCTTTGTCCTGTCAGCTCAGTCCTTGATATCTTCATCTGCCGACATGCCCAGATGTGCAGTGAATGTTGATTTGAGCTGGCCCCTCAACCCCTCCCTGCTGGTGTCATTAAAACCAGGGAGGCAGCGGCTCCCCTGGCATCTTTGGCACGGCTTGGCTTTACACTGCGGACTAAATTATTGATGAAGAGCACTTCTGTCGCAGTGTGTTTTACCCACCTTTAAATGAAACAGTGAGGATTGAGCTGTCACTGCCTCCTCACTCCCTGCAACTTCTACATGACATTTATGATGTGGTTCAGATTGCACCGAAGCAATTAATTTCCAGTGGAGTCTGCACTAAGAATGAAGATCCCTGACAATTACCGAGGGCTGGTTTCTCAATGAGCATACGACACACTCATCAATACTGTACACAAAAGGAAAACATCAAAATTTATGTAAAAGGGTCTCTGGGATTTGTGATCCTTGCCTCCTCCTCAGATGGAGTTCTGGATTCCAGGACTTTGTTTTCATATTGTGTATTTGGCCCTTCTTTGTATTTCTCTGAAAGGATGGGTGGACTTACCTTCTCTGCACATATTTTACAGATGCCTGCCAACAGTGTTCTAAAATGTTGGCTACATTATATATTTATTCTAGATGAAGCTTTGTCTGCTTGGTTTTGCCAGTAAAATATTATTCGATATTTGCATTCAGTTCCTCAAATAATTCTGTTACCCTGATATATTTTTCAATTCATCCCATGAATGAAATAAGCAGCATATGTATGCATACATGTGTGTGTCTGCATCTGTATATGTATACTTAAGTATGTCTATGGATATGTGTGTTGTGTGTATATATATGTTTATATGTATATTTTTCAGAGAATTCAATGAATATTTCAATATATATGAAATTCAATTTTTGATCAGTTATTATAAAATATTTTCATACCTTTTTCTTTTTAAAATTATAAAAAACTTAATTTAGATTAACTTGGGGAAAGATGGTGTTCATTATATAATTTAAAAGACATGCAGTTTTAATATCTTTGAGAATATGGGTAACATCAACTTAGGCTATTCATATCATTTAAAAATTTTAAAATGATCTTATTTAATAGATTTAAAGATATCTATAGTTTATTCTTCTGAAGGCTTGAATGTGAGTTGTTCTCTTAAATATATTTATTTCCTTTGCTTCCTTTTTGCAATATTAATTTTTATAGTCAAACTTTGTCCTCATAGGTAGACTTGTTTTGTCCAAACTGCCTCATACTCAGCAAGAGTGTATTGTGAATTAAAGAGTTTTTAACTTTTGATTTAGTTCTCATTTAAATACCGGTGCTTCAGAGCCAATGGTTAAAATGTTAACAGGCAAAGTGGAGTTGTTCTGTGCGAAGGTGCTTTTGGCAAGCAGGCGCATCCATCTCTATTGCAAAGGCACCATTTAGCTAAGCATTAAGGATTGAGGACCTCCTGTAGTAAACTTCCAACAAGATCCAGGAAATAGGGATGCCTGGGTGGCTTAGTGGTTGAGTGTCTGCCTTTGGCTTAGGTCCTGATCCCAGAGTCCAGGGATCGAGTCCCACATCGGGCTCCCTGAGAGGAGCCTCCTTCTCCCTCTGCATATGTCTCTGCCTCTCTCTGTGTCTCTCATGAATAAATAAATAATATCTTTAAAAAATCCAGGGAATATTTTTGTGTATTAGGAGATTGCAGTTTGACAGGACATGTATTGTATCATCAGATGACTGAGGAGGACTCCACGAAGCAACACTACAACCTTAGTGAAAATCTAACTGCAGGTCAAAAGGCATTTTATGTGCCAATTATTCACCCTCATTGTAGCCTCTGTCCTCAGAATATACCTGCTTCCAACATTTGTTAGGTGAGGTGGGCCAAAGAATGAGAGAGTACTTACCGTATTTGTCTAACTCAAATTCGATGTTTTCTAGCTCTGTCAAAATCAAGTTACATAGAAGATGAAGTATCTCTCCCTTTAGAATTTAAAGAATTTTGGAATTCTTCTTTAAGGCTATTTATTACACCAGATCACTCTTTCTGTACTTCAAGAGATGATGATTCAACAAGATAAATTTCAGGAAAGAAACCCCACCTTAGTATTACCTACTTGTGCCTCAAATAATATGTACATTTTGAATGAAGAAAACTATAATCTATTTTCAGCTCATCATTTGGTCCAAAGTGATACATTTCCAAGAAAAGAAAGAGAGAGGGAGGGAGGGAGGGAGGGAGGGAGGGAGAGAGAGAGAGAGAGAGAGAGAAAGGAAAGAAAAGAAAGGAAGAAGAAAAGGAAGGAAGAAAGAAATCTCTCTGCTTTTGTTCACAATAATTGTGCATGCACTCATATACATACATTCATAAATGCTATGTACACATACATATCTCCAATGCTATTTGGAGGTATTTTTTAGTAAACCATGTCCTTTTTGACCTGAGAGATATATGAGAAGTCTTTGAGATATCAGAAAAGAAAATTCTAATTATGACCTACCTAAAAAATAATAATGATGATGATACTTTTTTTTTTTTTTATAGAGAGAGTGTGAGCAGGGGCAGGAAGGGGGCAGGGGGAGAGGGAGAGTCTTTTTTTTTTTTTACCTTTATTTTTTTTAATTTTTTTTATAAATTAATTTTTATTGGTGTTCAATTTACCAACATACAGAATAACACCCAGTGCTCATCCCGTCAAGTGTACCCCTCAGTGCCTGTCACCCATTCACCCCCACCCCCCGCCCTCCTCCCCCTCCACCACCCCTAGTTCATTTCCCAGAGTTAGAAGTCTTTATGTTCTGTGTCCCTTTCTGATATTTCCCACACATTTCTTCTCCCTTCCCTTATATTCCCCTTCACTATTATTCATATTCCCCAAATGAATGAGAACATACACTGTTTGTCCTTCTCCGGTTACTGTGGCCAAAAAGGGTGTTGCCTGAGTTCTCCTCTGGGATTTTGATGGGATCTTGTCTCACATTTAGATCTTTCATCTATTTTGAGTTTATCTTTGTGTATGGTGCAAGAGAGTGGTCCAGTTTCATTCTTCTGCATGTGGATGTCCAATTTTCCCAGCACCATTTATTGAAGAGACTGTCTTTCTTCCAATGGATAGTCTTTCCTCCTTTATCGAATATTAGTTGACCATAAAGTTCAGGGTCCACTTCTGGGTTCTCTGTTCTGTTCCATTGATCTATATGTCTGTTTTTGTGCCAGTACCACACTGTCTTGATGAACACAGCTTTGTAGTACAACCTGAAATCTGGCATTGTGATGCCCCCAGATATGGTTTTCTTTTTTAAAATTCCCCTGGCTGTTTGGGGTCTTTTCTGATTCCACACAAATCTTAAAATAATTTGTTCTAAGTCTCTGAAGAAAGTCCATGGTATTTTGATAGGGATTGCATTATACGTGTAAATTGCCCTGGGTAACATTGACATTTTCACAATATTAATTCTGCCAATCCATGAGCATGGAATATTTTTCCATCTCTTTGTGTCTTCCTCAATTTCTTTCAGAAGTGTTCTATAGTTTTTAGGGTATATTTTGAGAACCATTTGAATGGTAAATGGTTCTCCAACCTTTTATTTTCAGGTTGTAGGTGTCCTTCTGTCTAAAATGAGTCTCTTGTAGACAGCAAATAGGTGGGTCCTGCTTTTTTATCCAGTCTGAAACCCTGCGCCTTTTGATGGGTTCATTAAGCCCGTTCACGTTCAGAGTTACTATTGACAGATATGAGTTTAGTGTCATCATGATATCTATTCAGTCCTTGTTTTTGTGGATTGTTCCACTGAACTTCTTCTTAAAGGGGAGTTTTAAGAGTCCCCCTTAAAATTTCTTGCAGAGCTGGTTTGGAGGTCACATATTCTTTCAGTTCCTGCCTGTCTTGGAAGCTCTTTATCTCTCCTTCCATTTTGAATGAGAGCCTTGCTGGATAAAGTATTCTTGGTTGCATGTTCTTCTCATTTAGGACCCTGAATATATCCTGCCAGCCCTTTCTGGCCTGCCAGGTCTCTGTGGAGAGGTCTGCTGTTACCCTAATATCCCTCCCCATAAAAGTCAGGGACTTCTTGTCTCTTGATGCTTTAAGGATCTTCTCTTTATCTTTGGAATTTGCAAGCTTCACTATTAAATGTCGAGGTGTTGAACGGTTTTTATTGATTTTAGGGGGGATCTCTCTATTTCCTGGATCTGAATGCCTGTTTCCCTTCCCAGATTGGGAAAGTTTTCAGCTAGGATTTGTTCAAATACATATTCTGGCCCTCTGTCCCTTTCGGCGCCCTCGGGAACCCCAATTAAGCGTAGGTTTTTCTTCCTTAGACTGTCATTTATTTGCCTTAATCTGTCTTCATGGTCCCTTAATTGATTGTCTCTTTTTTCCTCAGTTTCCCTCTTTGCCATTAACTTGTCTTCTATGTCACTCACTCGTTCTTCCACCTCGTTAACCCTCGTCGTTAGGACTTCTAGTTTGGATTGCATCTCATTCAATTGATTTTTAATTTCTGCCTGATTGGATCTAAATTCTGCAGTCATGAAGTCTCGTGAGTCCTTAATGCTTTTTTCTAGAGCCACCAGTAGCTGTATAATGGTGCTTCTGAATTGGCTTTCTGACATTGAAGTGTAATCCAGATTTTGTAACTCTGTGGGAGAGAGGGCTGTTTCTGATTCTTTCTTTTGAGGTTTTCCTTCTAGTCATTTTGCTCAGTGCAGAGTGGCCAAAAACAAGTTGTATTGGAACACGGGGGAGTATCACTGGTCCGTCCAGCTGGTCTTCTGGGGGAGGGGCCTGCTGTGCTGATTTTCAGGTGTTAGCACTTGGGGGAGCTGCTCTGCCCCTGCCTGCTGCAGGGCTCAGCGGGGGTTGTTTACCCTGTGGGGCCCCAGGAGGATCAGCCGCAGTTGCTATGGCAACTCTGGAAGCCTGGATTCAGCCTCCGCAGGAACTACGGGGCTCGGGGCTCTCGGTTCTCCGTCTGCGGGGCCTGGAGGCTCCGGGGCGGGGCCGCTGATCTGCTCAGCTCGGGGCAGGAGCGTCCTCGCTGTCCTGGGCCCTCCCGGCCTCCTCCTGTCCCGGGGGAGGCCGGATCCTGGGCTGTGTCCCGGCGCCCTGTGCTCCGGGGCCTGCGCTGTTGGATTCGCGCTCCCGCCCCGCAGCCCCCTCCGCGGAGCCGCCGCCCGAGCCCCTCCGAGCTGCTCCGGTCGGTCCCGCCGTGCGCGCTGCAGCCCTTAGGGAGCTCGGGGCACTCTCCCGGGGCGCAGGTGTCTGTTAGTGTCCCCGGGAGCCCGAGGGCATCCCCGCCCTCCTGGGTCCTGCTCCACCTCCCTGCGAGCCCCTTTCTGCCCGCCCGGGAAGGTTGGTGCAGCTCCTGCTTCTCCGGGACGGGACGGGGCTCTCCTGTCCTGGGGACACTCGCCCCGGCCTCAGCCCGGCTCCTCGCGGGGCCCCTCCCCCTCGGAGGCCTTTTGTTCCTTTATTTCTTTTTCCCCGTCTTCCTACCTTGATAGAAGCGCGGACTCTTCTCACTGTAGCGTTCCAGCTGGTCTCTCTTTACATCTCAGGCCGAATTCGTAGATTTTCAGGATGGTTTGAAGGTTATCTAGGTAATTTGGTGGGGACAGGTGACTTGGGGACCCTGCTCTTCCGCCATCTTGCCATGCCTCTCTACGGTTTCATTCGAGAGGGAGAGTCTTAAGTGGGCTCCACATCCAGGGCAAAGCCGAATGCAAGGCTGGATCCCATGAACCTGACCTAAGCTAAAATTGAGGGTCCATTGCTTACCTGACTGAGCCACCCAGTCACCCCAGTGATGATACATTTTTTTGAGTACTTACTCTAGCTACCAGCCACTGAGCACAACAGCATTATCACCTTGATTCCTCACAGCAGCTTTCTGAGGCATTCTTATCATTCTTATTCCATAGGTGAAGAAAGCAAGCCTTAAAGAGTTCGCATGGTTTGTTCAAGGCCCCAGAGCCAGTTGGTAGCAAAGTCAGGACTCTTTCTTAGATCTTAGATCTTCCTGACATCAGAGTCCAGCTTCAGTCACTGGTTCTATTTTTTTGTCTTTTTGTTTGTAATCTGGTATCTCGGGGCTCATTCTTTTTCGTATAATACAGATAGTGGACTTACTATCTAATGGATGGATGAAAACATGATCAACTGACACTTGTAAAACTGCACAATTAGTTTATGCTTCAGAGTGTTTGTCAGAATTTCTTTTTTTTAATGTGGAGAAACATAAAATCAAAATATAGTAAGCTTAGATTATGTGGTTAGTTGTATAAATAATTTATACTAAAATTCCACCATTATTTAATATTCAGCTATTTTAAAAATCATTTTTTATTCTATATCCCCAATAAGTCATAAACCTATTAGATTTTCCTTTTCTTTTAATAATTCCTTCCACCTACATTGTATCTCTTTGGGTCACTTATTCTGGGTGCTTGAGTCAGATAACATAACAGATTTCCTAAAATAACGTTCCTGAGGTCTTCCAGAATGAATTTGGGAAAGCCAACAAATCACCTTCGGAATGTTGTTTCTCATTGAGTTTGAGTGGATTGAAGTTGTTAATATGAAGAATAAGTAAATGCATTTACTTGTTACAGATTGAATATCTGATTGTACTTTTTAGAAATATAGTATTATCTGGGAAAACAAAACCTTCTTAGATAAAGCAGTATGACATAGTAGAAAGAGGTAGAATATGGTTTAAAGACCCAAGTTCACATCAAAAATACTCTACTTACTTGCTCTGTAATCTTGAGCAAATAACTAACATCTGAAATTGTTTTACCATCTATACAATGAAGATAATTTCACCTGACATCACCACTTCTCAGGTTATTAGAATTTCAGTAGCTATGGCATGGGAACAACTTAAGTATCCATTGATAGATAAATGAACTTATGGAGTTCAGAGAATGTTTTATGAGGTAACTTCCAACAGTAATAAGAAACTAAAACATCTAAGTCGAAATGTCCTTTTTCTACATATAACAACAAAAATAACGGTAAATAAACTCATATCACCACAGCTATAATTAAAGGAAAGACAATAATAGAAAGATGAGAAAAATATCAGATTATCTTAGTTCTAGTATATCTAGTGCTTTCACTATATGTTTCAACATTTTGAAATGATTTATCTTTAATTTCCTTAGGGAGGAAATGGAGATGATGTATTTGGAAAACATTTTCAACAGTAAACTGCTAGACAAATATCAAGGCACCATTACAAGAACTTTTCATATGTGTTCTACATAATATATCCATCTAAAATATCAAACTCAAAGAAGGAGGAGGATGTAACAGTTAGGATTGTGTTTAGCATCATAACAGAAAATTCACATTACCCTTACTCAAGCTAAATAGAATTTATATAAAAGAGCAAAGGTTGTAGTCTTAGAATAGATGCAGTGTTTCTATCCTGTCTTCAGAGATCTTCTCTTTGTGCCTTTCTGCTCTGTCATCCTTGCCTCGTGGCTTCAATCCTCCGTATCACGTGATAGCCTAAAAATCGACTATAAGTGGTCTAGTCATTGCATCCGTATTCCAGGCAGAGAGTAGGAGGAAGACCTGGAAAGGCCAAAAAAAGGACCAAAAAGGGGAAGGTCAAAAAGAGCCCTTTATAAAGAATTTTCCTGGAGCACCTACCCTAATTATAGGTATTGCTACCTATAATTCATTATGAGGCTAGGGTATGTTTTCTTCTAGTTAGGTAGATTGTGGTGTTCTTTTGGTGAATGAGGATATCATGGATATTGTGCAGGTAACCAGTGACTATGGTTATGAGATTATATGTGTTTTGGATGATCTCCATGGTAGGCTAGTTCAAGGTCTACAGTTAAAGGTCCATGATTATTTGATATATTGGTGGTGATTTTACCCACCATTTGCTTCAACGTCATGGAACTGGAGGGTATTTTGCTGAGTGAAATAAATCAATCGGAGAAGGACAAACATTATATGGTCTCATTAATTTGGGGAATATAAATAATAGTGAAAGGGAATAGAAGGGAAGGGAGAAGAAATGGGTAGGAAATATCAGAAAGGGAGACAGAATATAAAGACTCCTAACCCTGGGAAACGAACTAGGGGTGGTGGAAGAGGAGGAGGGTGGGGGGTGGGGGTGACTGGGTGTCAGGCACTGAGGGGGGCACTTGACGGGATGAGCACTGGGTGTTATTCTGTATGGTGGCAAATTGAACACCAATAAAAAATAAATTTATTATTAAAAAAATTGTCTATAATTTTAGTACCTTACTCTAAACATTTACAATCTGGATTTTTTAGCAATTAATTTAGTAATGATATTTATAAAAATTACCATTTATAATTTTACTAAGGATACTTTGTCTAGAAAAATTATATTTTCTTTATGCTATCTTGGTGGTATTATAGTCATATCTGCGTTAGGGTAACAAACATGAATTATAAAATAAGAATCTCTCTCTTCAGTTTTCCAGAAAGTGATATTATTTTTTTAAGAACCAGTTTTAGCATGGGATATTTGGGTGGTTCTAGATTTTTCTAGCATTTGAGGAGACGTATGGTTGCTAATAATATTATCTCAGCTTATTTTCTCAAAAGTGATTTCAGAAACCTCTAGAAACTATACTAAATAAAATGAATAAATCCAGGTTAGTTAATATATATAAGATATTTAGAATGGTGTTTGGCATAAAATTAACTTCTCCATAGAAGTAGCTTGATGTCGCATTTTTTTTAGTGTTAAAATGGCATTTGTTAATAAATATACTGATGCTTTTTCTAAATAGAAGTTTATAAAAAGATGGAGGGATATACTTTCTCTTTCTAAGCCTTGTAGGACAGAAACATATTGACCGATTTATACTTTATTTGATAATGAAGTTTCTAAAAGGAACATTCAATACATTTCCCTCTGTCCTATTCTCCAAATTTAAAAATTTCAATATGCTTACTACATAGAGATATGATTATGTGATATTTAGAGTGTAATTCTTGAAGCATGCATAATGGAAATTGCCACGTTTTTTTGCTTGCCCAACATGTGAAGTTCTGACCTACGTGAGTTGAATTACTCTTTTGTGTGAGTCTTGACAGGAAGAATCATACTTCCCAGTAAAGATGCTGTAAGGTCCAGTGTCTCTCTTCATTCTCATTGAGTAAAATGCCATTGACTGGATGCTCCATCCTGGGATTTTGAATCTAGATGATGATATAAAGATCCTGGGCCTAATGGGTGACTGACTGTGGTGCTGGAGTGGAGTGAAGTTAAGTCCAGACCACCCCTGTGATGTGACATGGTGGTGTTCTCTGCTACCTACCCACCTACCTCCTATGGTTCCTAGATACCAGGTTCCCAGCTAATTCTCCAGTTGGCATATCAATTACATAAGGCCCTATGTGCCCTTCCAATAATTTATTTTCTGTTTACATTAGCTAAATTTGACTTTTTTGGTTGCAACCGAGAACCTTGATTAGTTCAACATACACCAAAAGACTAAGAAAAAGAAATGCTAAAAATACATGAAACATGAGAAATGAAAGCCACTTTTTGAGTAGACATTGTAATTCAGTGAAATGGGGAAACATTAGAAGTAATAACACTACATTAGTTTTCCTTTTTTCTGATTACATTTTTGGAAAACATGAATGGTACCCATAGCATGGAAGTCCCTTTTCATGGAATTGCTTGGCATATTTATTAAAAGTGTCATTTTCTCCAGTGAACTTAAGCAAACCCAAAAGATCTATACCTAGTTGTTTTATAAGTATTAGTGGAAAAAGTGCCAAATAAACATCTCTCAATTCACTGGTAATGTGGCTCATGTTCATAATATAGTTGTGTCTTTTCCCATGAGAAAGAGTAATGGGCTTTAGATCTGAATGTTGAACCTTCTATTAATGACAGATTTTTCTGGTCAGAATGAAGGCAAGTATTTCCTTTGTCATCCCAACTGTTTTTTTTTTTTACTTTTGCTGCCTTTCCACAGGACAGCCAGGAGAGATTGCTATAGAACTAATTAATGTCTGATAGACAGATTGAACTAAAGACCAGAAGAATTCAGAAAACTGCTTATTAGCCCTTAGAAAACATAACCAAAGTCTAGAAACATGTAGACAGCATTATTGTATTAACAAATATGTAAGGAAATTTTCTTACTTCGAGTCAAATTAGTCTACTTAAGAGAATTAATGTTAAACTCTTTTCCACACTGTACCTCAGTAACTTGACGTGTCGGTAGATGCAGAGGTATGTGTGAAATATTTCCTGTGAAGGAAGCACTGTGCTTTCATAGACCTCTATTGTCTCTGAGTAAGCTACCACAGGGGAGAAATAGGGTCATATGTCATGTATGCATAGCCAAAGTATAGAAGATTTATGACCTAGTGAATATGTAGATATAGTGGTGTTCTTGACCAACCTGGCAAGCTGTCCTTGAGTATGTCTGAGGTTTCACATTTTAAAAAAATACTTCAAAGAGAGAAAGAGAGAAACAATTATATACACGCTGTCTCTGAACAAAGGGTAGCATTCTCTGAATTCACAAACATAATGACTGCTCATCCTATTCTCTTGGGAGAGTGGGGTGGGAATTTCCATATTTTGCTTTCGAGGCACTTTCAAAGCCATTTACTGCTATAATTCATATACCATTGGATTAAGAGACATATGTCTCTAATATCAGCAAGAGCCTATGTGGTGGACTTGCTGATTTAAGGAAAAGAAAAAAGAGAATGAAAAAAAAAAGTTAGGGTCTCATTTGAGATGAGTCTTTATACTTCAAAATGCAGAATGGCAGGACAGAGCACCTATTTGCTGCATTTTTTACCAGGGAGATGAATAATATATCTTACACTGGTTGATTTGTGCTTATTATAATTCAGGGTTCTGTATGGCTTTATGCTGTTCTCCCTGATTAGGAACAAGCTAAAGATGTTTCAGGGTTTCCCATAAAGGTCCTTGATCCTGAAGAGTTGATACTTGATGTTAGAGGAAAATTTTGCCAAGGAATGAATGTTCTGGCAAAGTATCTTTTTTTTTTTCTTACAGAAGTTGACCACATTTTGCCACCAGTACCTACTATGGAGTAGCTTTATTTCCTAGCTCTAGCATTCTGCTCGTTATGGTGCCAGTAGGACAAAAATACTACAGCAATATTTTTCTCCTCTTCCTTCTCATGATCTTTTGTTAGAGCCCACATTCCAAAGAATTCTGTTACTTTTATCCTTTGTAGATGTTTTAAAACCCTTGTAGCTTCTTCCTCTCTCTCAGGCCATTATCTAACTCTCGGGTTCAAAGAGTAAACTTTCTGAAGTATGCATTGACTTCCAAACTGCTCTATACTGCCCTTAAATTGCTATTCTTGGAGACTGTCCGTTTTCCAAACTCTAAGAATTCTTGGCAGCATAGGCAATAAAACTGAAAACTGTTAGATTCATTCCTGGCACTCCCTCATCACCCTCATATCCAGTCATTTGCTTTATCCTTTTCATTTCACCTTCCAATGCCTCCTGCATCCTACTGAGGCTTTCCATTGTTTCCATGTTCCCATATACTTGTCTGGATTATTGCAACAGGTTGTCAACTGATTTCTCCATGTCTTTTTTTTTTTTTTTTTTTTTTTTTACTGCAAACCATATCACCACTAGATTGAGCTTCCTAAAACATAGATTTTAATCTATTGACTCATTGATGAAAACCCCATTTATTATAATCTCAGAGGTTCCAGGTGTATCTCCAGCTTTGCCCCTACCTTTGAGGCTAATTGGGATACTTGATATTCTCTCAACATTTTCTGTAACTTTTCGCCTCCATGTCTTTATCCATGTTTTTGGATACCTGAGTATTCTTTTTCTTTATTGTTCTTAAAAGCTTTATATGGATGTCAATTCCATGTAAATTGTTATCTATCATGAAGACTTCCTGATGACCATACCTGTGGACCACCTCTACCTTCTTTGAATTCTCATGAATTTGTTACTGAATATTCTATGCCATCTATTCTGCTTCAAGGGAATTTGTATACTTGTCACCCTCCTTTCTCTATTTTAAGTTCCTCGAAGGAAAGCACTCCTTGTTCTTGTATTTGTCCCTTCTACATTTTCTCACTTGATGCATTTCATATTTTAGGAGCTCAGATATTCATTAAATAGAATTCTTGATGATCTATGGGAAAAGAATGTTCTTTTTATGTCACTTGACCGAACATTAACATAAAACTCTATGAGTACTTTGTTTATTTTATGAGAATAGGTTTTCCATAAAGTCCCATCAGGCAGAAGTATATGAAATGAAACAAAAAATACTAGACAAAAGAGACTATTGTGGATTCATTTTATATTACCTTGCATATACCTAATTGTACCCTTAGATTATGTCTATCTGTGACCCACAAGCCAGAATGTATCATGGTCTTTATAGTCATTTTGATCATTTTGATAGCAGAGACTTTGTTATGGGACTGTGTAAATTAAAAATGTTTTCTCACATATAACACACATTTTCCTCCTGTCTTTTGGAGGAAGAGTTGTTCCTGTGCCTTTCCACGATTAATGCCACCATCTGTGCATTTTTTTAAAATCTCATTCCTTTCTGTCTGTTCTGAGACTTACACCATAAAGTCTTTCTCCTCTCACAACTCTTTAAATTCTTCCCCTTTCCACTAACTGCTTCCTTTCAGCCAAAAAAATGTGCTCAAGTATTCGCTTACTTCAACCACAGTTTTTCCTAGCTACTATAATACTTTCTTTTTTCCCCAGCACCCACCAAACTCCCTGCAAACAAAGTCTATCCTGGGTTCTTCCATTTCTCTGCTCTGCATCTGTTCACTGTGGTTGGGTTCTACATTATCTCCCTGCTGATACTGCTTTTGGAAAAATATCTCACTTTTTACATCTAGGCATATCTTTTCAGTCACAACTCAAATACTTGGTGTTGAGAAAATCGACCACATCTTTCTTGAAACTCTTCTCCCTTCTGGAATACTACTTTCTCATGATCCTTTTCCTGCTTTTTGTTTTTCGACTAATATTTATGGAGCACTCCTAGATACAATGGGGGATACAAAGCCATAGCCAATCACTGCTTTAAGATTTAGTTTCAATGGGTAGATAAGCTATATATTATGCATAAGAAGTTATATAATAAAATTTTACAGTTCAGAATAATTCTCATTTCAAATGAATGTAATGTTTTGGCTATGATGTAAATGTCTTAACTATAACTTTATTCAGAGGTTCATACCTCAAATTTGTGCTTCTTGCTGCAATGAATTGAATTTTTTAAAAAAGCCACCCTGATCATAGTATTCTTGTAGATATTGTCAACATTGCCCCAGTAGCTCCATAAAATCAGACTCTTAAGTAATATCAGAACTCTCCATATTCTTGTGACATATCTAGTCACCTTGGACTGCTTACCATTGCCTAAATATTTTGGCTCTTGCTCTTTCACTGTATTATCATCATTGCTGTGGAAGTCATTTTCTAACATGGTCCCAACAATCCCTACTTCCTGATATTCATATTCTTGTATAATCTCTTCACCTTCAGTGTGGGTTGGATTTAGTGACTTGATTATAATGAATAGAAAATGGAAGAAGTAATACGATGTCGATTCTGAAATCAGGTTATGAAGTTTGACTTTCTGCTTTGGATATACTTGCTTTCTGTCTTTGTCTCTCTGGATCTCTCACCCTGAGGAGCCAAGTGCCTTGTCATAAGGTAATCCTGTGGAAGGGCCCATATTGCAAGGGACTGAGACTAGCCAGTAACCAGGTGAGTGATCTTGGAGGTGCAAGCCTTCGGAGAGACTGCAGCTATAGCCAACAGCTTGATTGCAGTTTCATGAGCTACCTTAAGTCAGAGATACTGAATGGCACTGTACCCAGATTCCTAATCCACAGAAACTGTGAAGTCATAAAGGCAAGTGTGTTGCTTTAAGCCATTAAGTTCTGGGATAATTTGTTATACAGCAGTAGGTAACTAATACATCTGATTAAAACAGCCTCTGTTCTTCTCTATTTATCAGTAACATATTCTAGTTGGAAAACTGCCTACTCACTCCCCACTGAAAATGTTTCCTTTGTCATCTGTTCACAGTTAAATACATAGTATTTAATTTAAGTCTTTGATTTTTACTTAATACACCTTCTTCCTTATTTATATCCCTAAGTCTTTGATTTTTACTTAATACACCTTCTTCCTTATTTATATCCCTGAGAAGATAAATATCCTTAATGGCAGCAACTGTTTCATACATTTCCACAGCTTCTACAAAACATAGCACAGTTTCCTAAATATGGTAGGAGTTTAATGTTTATCGGTTGAGTAAATAAGACTATGCTTGATTAAGCACCAAAATAAGTGTACAGGGCAATAATTATAGGATAAAGGACAATCACTAAAGGTTCTGTAAAACTTTTTAATTTATTTTAAAGATTTTATTTATTTATTCATGAGAGACATAGAGAGAGAGAGGCAGAGACACAGGCAGAGGGAGAAGCAGGCTCCATGCAGGAAGCCGGATGTGGGACTCAGTCCTGGGACCGCAGGATCACACCCTGAGCCAAAGGAAGATGCTCAACCGCTGAGCCAGCCAGGCGTCCCAGTGTAAAACTTTTTTAAAAGGCAGAGAGGAATGGCAGGGGTTCATACTGGATTTTTGAAATTGTATAGATCTTAGAAAATGCAGAAGATGTTGTTAAACCAGTTAATAACTGGTTGGTAGGCAATAAGAGTTTGGATGAGTATAGCTGAACAGAAGGCCCATACCAAGTTCTGCTGGGTGTTTTGGTTTTAAATATAATGGCTTATACTTCTTATGATCTCCATAAGTACTTCCTATGATCATCAAGCAGACACATCAGAAGATGTAGCCCAATAGCACCTAAAATAGCATATAGTATATGTTTACTAAATATTTGATTTGACTTGAAAATGTAAGCTGAGGAATGATTTTGCAGGTCTTAACTGGTAAGCTTTGAATTTTCTAAGCAATTGGAAAGTCCTGAAGGCATTTGAGCAAGAATATAGCAATGTTTAGGTGATTTAGTTAGATCACTCAGATCTAATGTTTAAGTGTTTAATTAGATCATTCAGATGACAATGTATATAGGAATTTTGATGAGTGAGAATAATTAAGAAGCAACTAGTTGAATCATTATTACCTGAATAAGTCTTCAATGTCTGGCATCTTATTTCTAAGATCTGAGTAAAGCTCTCAAACAATAGAATCTCTTGAAATATATCATTAAAATATATCATAAAAATTGCTTGATCCTTACAGCTACAACGAAATTTTTTTGTATAAGCCTAAGGGGATAGCTGCATTATTTCTACACTTTTACTTTTAGAAAGGGGATGATAAATTGATAAATTCCAATTTCTTTATTGTTATCCAATAAGTGCTTAGAATTTGCACTTACAATAGGAAACATGTACGTGAAACCAGCTAAAACCTGGTATACTATACTTATGCCCTGCTGATAAGCCTTTTGAAAACTCACAGTATCATCAAGACTTTTTAAAAGCTCCTAGAGTGGAGGGATTTATTAGAAGCAATATTTTATTGAGATTCTGCAGGAAACAAGGGAGAACTCTTCTAGATGGTCACAGTCTATGATTTCATGGAATTTACTATCTAGTAGGAAAGCACTGGGGACAACCAATTGGAGTTACCTACTTCTTGGTCTCAATAGCCCATAACATGGGGATAAAATTTAATTGACAGCTGTATCATTTCTAATATTTTACTGATGTTAAAAAATGAGGAAAATGAAAAGGATGAATATACAGGCAAAAGATGAGAGTGAGGAGGGAATAAAGGAACCAGAGAGAAAAAAATGAAATGAGAACGAGGTGCCTACAGCTCTGGAGGAGAGAAGAGCAAAGGTAAGGTTGAAGTGTGCCAGTGATAGGGATCAATGTGGAGTCAAGGGCAAGAACAGAAAAAAGAGTAGAAAATATAACCCATGAAAAAAATTAGCCAGGCAGGAAAAGAAAAATTGATCTGTGATAAAAGAAGGAAATGAAAGTAAAGGGTGAAAGGAGAAAAGAAAGGAATATACTTAGTGTTTAAATAGTATTTTTCATTTTCAGAAAGCTTTATAAATATTAACTAATTAACCCTCATTCCAGCCCTGGGCATAAGCATTATTATCATAGTTATTATTATTAATAACTGAATGTAAAAGGGGTCAGAAAGGGTTAGACACACAAAGCTTTAAATTTTGTACTTGTATTTTATTTCTCTGACATGAAAGCAGTAGCTGGAAGGAAAGTTTTGTTTTAAATTCTGGCAAGTCCATTATTGCTAGATGAGAACTGCATTATTTTGCTTCCCTCACCTTCATGACCCTAGGCCAGAGGATCTAAAGATGTAGTCTGTGCATCTGGCTATCAATAATTCTTCACCTGCAACTCATCCTTGATGGTGAGACCCAACAAAGAGCTTTCAATTCAGTTTCAGGAATTTTGATTGACAGGATTATTATTAGTATGATTTCTAAGAACAATGTGTAACTTCTAAATACAATTTAATTGCAACTTGGCAGTAGAAACGAGTTGCTTAGTTTATGGTAGCCAGACAACACTCAACTGTGTTTGTTTTGGAGCTTTTCCCCTTTCTTTGATCCCACTGACACAGAATTGGGAACTCTGCACCGAGGGACCATTTCTGGTGTTCCAGCTTGCTAATCACACTCTTGCTTTTCTGGAGGGAAAATATTAGAAAACGGGTTCAATAAATCTTTGCATGTACATAGTGGAATTCACTTTTTATTCTAGTTAGAATAAGCAAGTGATCACAAGGCTGTAATAATGTAAATTTTGCTTTCATTATGATCCTACCTCTGCAAGCTAATTACGTTGCAGATACAAAGTCTGTCGACTTTCCTTCTTGAGAAGTGATAAAGGAGACTGCTGGGTGAAATAGCCACTACTCATGTTTATTTCCAGAAGAATCCAGTCTAGTACAGAATCATCCTTGCTTTAAAAAGTGAATTTTAAAATAAATTTAGTTAATAGTTGTTTTTTTTAAGTGATTATGTCTGTGTGTGTGTGGGGGGGGTGCTAAAAAGGTATATATATATTGGAGCTGAAAACTCTTTGACTCTCCATATTTCAATTTTACCCCCACTCCTGCTTTTTAAAGCCAAATTAATTTCGTATAGATTGCTTTTCTTTTGCGTTGGCATACAGTACTTGCCACTTAGTTCCTAAAATAGGATATTCCCTAATCCTCATATGGTATTCTTCAAAAACAGTTGCAATTTCAAATTCACAGGTTCAAAAAATTATTGTGTAATTTATTATGCTTAAGTGGCTGTCTCCTCTGTGAGAAGCAAATCAGACATTTTTTTTTTATTTACTGAATTTTAAAGGTAAAGATGAACTATTAACCAATTGATCGCTTAGTTTAGGTAAAAATATCTTTATTTTAATAGATGTTTATGATCTTACAGCTCTTTGAGACACTGCATAATTCTGAAATTACAAAAAAAAACCCTTCCACTTTCACTAAACCATATTCTTTTATTCTAATGTGATAAAACAAATATGTCAAGGTTAACAAAATTAAACTTTAAATACAGTCTATGTACTTCCACAAAATTAATGAGACTGTTCTGGAGGTAATCTTCACTTACAGTTGCATACTGGAGTGTGCAAACTTTATCAAGGATTTTTATTAATTTCAAAACTTAGGTATCTTGGCTTCCTAATGTATGCATTTTTGATAACTTGGTTTCAAGATCATCACCTAGGTAGTTTTATAGATTTCTTCAGAGCCATCATTGAAAATTAATGATTATACTCAAAAATAATGATTTTTGAGTTTGTAAAATTACTGTTTTCAGGATTTGTAAGGAAGCAGGATGACCCTCCTTCTTTTCTCTCCTAAGGTTCATAAGTATATGTGTGTGAGTGTGTGTGTGTGTAGGGGGAGGGCACCGTGACAGGGTGAAAGCTAACTGTGGTGAGTAGACTGTATCTGGCAAATAACTTTTCATGATTTCTTTATATTAATAGCATCACAAAATCATTCTGACTTCAAAAAGTCTTATTTACATTCAATAACATTTTCTAAAACAATTTATTAAGAAAAAATGTGTTTGGAGATCCTATTCTATGTTTGTCACTTTTTTTTAGAAACTATGACCATCTATAAAACACAAAATATTGTGAGTCTGTGTACACAAAAAATATGCGATCTTTGTGAAGCGTAAGCCAAAATATATGGAATTGTTTGAATGAAATTTGAAATATCAAAGTGCATGATATCCCATTCTAGAACTTGAGAGAAGAGAGGGATCAAGGTAGATTGATGTAGTCTCAAATCGAAGAGTCTCACTTACAGAGTTACATCCAAAATTTTAATTATATGATATTGTAATAAATTACAGAAATAGAGCTTTTACAGCAGCACATGCATATAGAACCAGTAAATTGAACTGTTTCCTGTGTCATAAGCAGTACACATTCTCCCCGACAGAGCAGGACATTTCCTTTATATTCTGGTGCAGTAGGTAAGCAATTTGTCTTACCAAACTGACTATATTTTGCTCAGGAAGCTACTAAGGGAGAAAACTCTCAGATTCTACGCATTCTAGATATTTACATAAAATACTTCTGTCTTTTCTTTTAAATTCATATTTAATGGGATGTGAAGCAGAAAGGCTATTTTGATTAAAAAATCACTAAAGTTTAGAATCTCTGTAAAGAAAAAAACGTGGGCAGGATATAAGGTGTTTGTGCCATTATCAGAGAGTTTATTTTTAAAGATATATTACAAAATATTTTATGAAAATTTAAAGACTAACTTTAGGATTTATATTTGAACAAAAGCTCGAAAAAGATTGTTTTCTCAAGGAGGAAAAGAGCAGGTATGTCGTTCACGATACTTTACAAATAATGTGGATGAAATAAAAATAATGAAGATTACTTGATCTCTACTTTAAAAGATAGTAAATATGGCCAAAAAGTCTCCATTTAATTTAGAATGGTACACGTATTCCGGAACCCATCATGGAAAACTAGGTGACACTTTCTTTCCATGACCATTTTTCCTAATCCCAAATTGACCATTAAAGACAGAATTAACAGTGTGTATGTTCCATACATATAGTATGGAACAAATGATTTTGTTGGAATGAAAGGTGAATTTACAACTGTTTGCTTAGTTTTGAGTAGCCATCCCCAGGAAAGAAGAAACTTTTACAATGACGTTTCTAGAATTAGGTTTTCTAAACTGGTGTGATAGATGGCAAGATTTTTCTCTCCTAAAAGAATGCATAAGGTGCTGTTTCCCTTGGCAAAAATATGGAAACTTGAAATGCACTATTTTTTCCCAGCAAGCAACCAGGCTCCACGCACATCTATCATTATTCAGCTTCAAACTAAAAAGTCATATTCTGAATATCAATTCCTATAAACTATGTAGCTCTCCATTATGGAATCTGAAACTGCTGGTTCCATGATAAAGGAACATGCTGTTTGAAAGACCACAATTTGGCTGCAAGTAATCAATATACTATTTGGAAAGAAACCTAGATGTGCAGTATGATTTAGAAATGCTGAGAGTCTTGCACCAAAGCCTTCTACACAAATCTTGTTAAGTTAGGTTGTTCTTTGTCAGTTTTCCTTGGGTCTGTTTGTTCATTTTCAGAGACACTGGAAAATTTTCCAAATAGATAAAAGAAGCCTCTTCTATAGTCTTCAGGAACAAAAAGAATGATGATTTGTAGCTAAATATATCTCCACCCCCCCCCCCCCCATGAAGCTTGCTGACATTGGGCATCCTGAAATGGAGAGAGTGAAATGAAGAATTTGAACTTCCCCTAGGCCGGAAACACACAAGTGCTCAAAAATAAGTATAACATTTAATTGATTGCTTTAATCAAAGGAAGAATGTCAGATTTACTGAGCATCCAGGGATGTTGTTCAAATACGAATTTGAACTATAAGGCATTTTAACAATCCTACATTGTCCGTATTTTAATTTTTATATCTGAGAATATGGAGGCTCAGAGAAGTTCTGTCCTGTAGGTAACATAAGTTAAAGAAAAATATCAGAGTCAGGATTTGAACTTGGTTCAAACTTGATCATTTTAAGGCCCATTTGGAGGGCTTTGACACCTAAAGGACAATGCCTTGAACGACCCAACAATTTGTCATATCCTCCACACACACACCCATTTTCTGAAGCTTGTTAAATCACCTGAGGAAGGGCATTATAATGAGTTTCCTTCCATGTAAATTTCACCAGTTTTGGCAAAGGCACGGAGGCAAGGTGACTTTAATGATATATTAGCTAATGTAGATTTAAATCTGGATGGTTGTTTTATTCCTTTGTGATGCTTGGCTGATCTGGAAAGAATGTATATCATATTGGCTGAAGGAACTTGGATGACAAAAATAGGATGAGGAAAATGGGGACAGGCCACAGAGAAAACAGAAGAAAGGAAGTCCTCATCAGATGGCCTGAGAGAAAAGTATCTAGGTTCCTAAGCAGTATGAATAGAATGAAGGGAATCTGCCAGGTAACATCGTACCTGTTTTTTTCTTTTAATTAAATTAGGCCTATTTGAATAACTAACTGAATAATAGGGTGTGTTGGGGGGGGGGAGGCAACCTCTGAAACTTTCCTCTTTAATTCATTGTTTTTTTTTTTTTTTTAATTGTTTTGTGATTTTTCGGTGCATTGTTTTAGAAGGCAGGAGTTTCTTTTTTCCTTTTTTTTTTTTTTTTTACCGGTGGTCCTATTATTTTATTTTATTTATTTTATTTTTTAAAATAAATTAATTTTTATTGGTGTTCAATTTACCAACATACAGAATAACACCCAGTGCTCATCCCGTCAAGTGTCCCCCTCAGTGCCCGTCACCCATTCACCCCCACCCCCCGCCCTCCTCCCCCTCTACCACCCCTAGTTCGTTTCCCAGAGTTAGGAGTCTTTATGTTCTGTCCCTTTCTGATATTTCCCACACATTTCTTCTCCCTTCCCTTATATTCCCCTTCACTATTATTCATATTCCCCAAATGAATGAGAACATACCCTGTTTGTCCTTCTCCGATTGACTTACTTCACTCAGCATAATACCCTCCAGTTCCATCCACGTTGAAGCAAATGGTGGGTATTTGTTGTTTCTAATGGCTGAGTAATATTCCATTGTATACAGAGACCACATAGAAGGCAGGAGTTTCTTTGCACAACCTAAGTTAATCTCAGAAATGTCTATCCACGTATACATTTTAAGGAAGAAGACTGTTTATCTTGGTCAAGACTCATGGGGCCACTGCTTTTGGACGTGTTGCCCCAACCCTTTCCAACAATGTGCCATGAGCTCTCCCATCCTGCTCCCTTTACCTGTGAGACATAGAACTGGTGCCACTCCTCAGCCAGGCGGCCAGTTCCATGCTATTTGGCTAGAATGTAATGTTCCTGAGTGGAATTTCTTTGGGGCTTATGGACAGGAGGAAGTGTTGGTTGCCCCTTCACAATTTCTGCCACAGAAGTTGTTGACTGTCTTTGGGATGTAAGAGGTGTGAGAGGAAGTTGTTGATCAGACCTGAGGCAGCCCACTGTGTGATGTGCCGCAAAATTTCCTTTCACAAAATCTCCATTTACTCCTTTTAAGTGTACTGATGATTCTCAGGGAATGGAACTAGGTTCTCAGTGGAATTTAGTTGTGAGAACAGGGGAGTTCTGCTGGTCTGGGTTTCCTAGGTCTTTAGTCAGCAGGGCCAGGAAGGTAAAGCAAGCTGAGGGGGCTGAGAGCTCTATCTCTCGTGGAGTTGGAGTGCCCTCTGCTGCCCTGAAGAAGAAGGTGCAAGTAAAGAATGCCTCTTCTTGCCAGCGGTTTCTTCTAGATAGAGGAAAACCTCCAAAATGCTGCCTTTGAAAAGCAGAGGCCCTCAGTTGATCACTGAACATCTAATTTCACTCAGCTGTGGGGGCTTTGGCTCTCTCAAGAAGATCTCGTTGAGGCTGAGTAATCGATGAAACCAGAGGTAGTTTTCCCTTGGTCATGAGTGTAAGCAGCCATTTCAGAATGATAAGTATTTGGGTTATTTTTTACAAGTATAAGTGCCACCATGAAATATGTGTTTATTTTGTGTGTGGGTGATCAGTCTTTCCATATATGTCTGGGAGACCTGAATATTGTAATTCCAGGTTTGGAGGCTCCTGCATATTTTCTTTTGAAATATGTTTTTACATTTAAAATCAATGTTGAAAAATGTTCTTTGTGGCAAATACAAGTATTTTTTTGAAAACACTTTTTGCACTATTTTAAAATGTATTTTATTGTTCTGCAGTGGAATATCTTATTTTTATATAGTCCTGTAATTTATAAACATTTTCTCAAAATCTCGGTTAATCATCATAGCAACTCTGTGATACAGCCCACATAGTTCCCACTGTATGGATAGAAAATCAAGGCAACACCATACCTCGTCATATAGAGGTGAGAACTGTGTCAGTCATGCTGAGTTCCAGGATAAGAATAATTTGATACCTACCACTTGTCAGCATCATAAGTAAGTGGTTTTCTTTACACACTACCCGTTTATCCTTCTTGTCAGCTCACAAGGTAGGTAATGCAGCTGTCATTTTATAGATATGGAAACAGAGGTTTTGAGAAGTTGGTAATTACTATTCCAATAGATAGTAAGTGAAAAGGCTAGGTTTCAAAATCTGCTCCATTTGATACCAGTGGCTGTGATGTTTAGTCAGCATTTTATATGTAAAGAAGTAAGACATACTCCCTGGCCTCAAGCAGTTTAGAGTTGTGTGTGTGTGTGTGTGTGTGTGTGTGTGTGTGTGTTAAAATATACATGAAATTTACCATTTTTGCCATTTTTAGGTGCAGACTTCAGTGGCATTGTATACATTCATATTGTTGAACAACCATCACTACCATAAATCTCCAGAACTTTTTCATCTTCGCAACCTGAAACTCAGTATCTATTAAGCAGTAATACTCATTTCCTCCTCCTTTTAGTCCTTGGCAACCACCACTTTATTTTCTGCCTCTATAAATTTGACTAGTCTAAGTACCTCATATGAGTAAAATTGTAGAGTATTTGTTCTTTTGTGTCTGGATTATTTCACTTAGCATAATGTCTTCAAAGTTCATTTATTTTAAAGACTGAATAACATTCCTTTGTATGGATATGCCACATTTTGTTTGTCCATTCTTCCTTTGGTGGACATTTGGAATGTTTCTACCTTTTGGCTATTGTGAATAGTGCTGCTATGAACATTGGTGTACAAATATCTGTTCCTGTTCCTGTTTCAATTATTTTGGGTAAATCCCCAAAAGTGAGGTTGCTGGATCATATGGTAATTCTATGTATACTTTTTTATGGGACCACTATACTGTTTTTCACAATGACAGTATCATTTATGTCCCCACAGTGAAGAACAAGGGCTCTGATTTTTTCACATCCTTGATAACAACTTATCATTTTATTTTGTTTTCTTTTATTGATAGTAGCCATCCTAATGCATGTGAAGTGGTATCTCATTATAGTTTTGAGTTGCATTTTCCTAATGATCAGGAAGTTGAGCATCTTTTCACATGCTTATTGGTCATTTATATATCCTTTTTTTGAAGAAATGTCTATTCAAGTCCTTTAACTATTTCTAATTTGGTTTTTATTGTTGTTGAGATGATGTTTTTATTGTTATGTGAGTTCTTTATATATTCTGGATATTAATTCTTTATCAGATATATGATTTGCAAATATTGAAAAGACTATCCTTTCTCATTAAATGGTCTGGGTTATCCTTGTCAAAAATCATTTAATCCCATATATAAGGACTAATTTCTGGCTCTCTGTTGTATTTCGTTGTCTAAACATCTGTTTTTTTTTTTTAAATGTGATTTTTAAATTTTTTTTATTTATGATAGTCACAGAGAGAGAGAGAGAGAGAGAGGCAGAGACACAGGCAGAGGGAGAAGCAGGCTCCAAGCACTGGGAGCCCGACGTAGGATTCGATCCTGGGTCTCCAGGATCGCGCCCTGGGGCCAAAGGCAGGCGCCAAACCACTGCACCACCCAGGGATCCCTAAACATCTGTCTTTATGCCAGTACCACACTGTTTTGATGCCTTTAGCTTTGTAATAATAGGTTTTGAAATTTGGAAGTTGAGACCTCCAGTTTTGTTTTCAAGATTGTTTTGGCTATTTGTGGCTCCTTGAGATTCCACATGAGTTTTAGGGAGTATTTTTCTATTTCTTCAAAAAACTTCATAGGGTTTTGTTTTGTTTTTTTTTTTTTTTTTTAAAGAGTTTTATTTATTTATTCATGAGAGACACAGAAAGAGAGAGGCAGAGACATAGGCAGAGGGAGAAGCAGGCTCCATGCAGGGAGCCCAATGTGAGACTCAGTCCTGGAACTCGAGGTCAGGCCCTGAGCCGAAAGCAGATACTTAACCGCTGAGCCACCCAGGCATCCCTTCATAGGGGTTTTGATTGAGATTGCATTGAATTTCTAAATTGCTTTGAGTAGTATTGACATCTTAAGAACATTGTCTTCCAATTTATGAACACAGGATGCCTTTACATTTATCAGTATTTTCTTTAATTTCATTTAGCAACATTTTGTAGTTTAAGTATACAAGTCTTTTGTCTCCTGCATTACATTTATTTTCAAGTACTTTATTCTCTAAAATGCTATCATAAATGAAATTGCTTTCTTAATTGTCTTTTTGGATTGTTCATTGTTACTGTATAGGAACACACCTGAGTTTTGTGTGTTGATTTTGTATTTTGCAACTAGTTTATAGTTTTTAACTTGGGCTCGGATCTTTTTAACTCTATGCCCTATGATTTCTCACTGTTTCACAGTGGTTAATTAATTCTTTTATATGGTAATTTTGTCCTTATATAATGTTGGTTTTTACCAAAATTTATTTTGCTTGAATTTTATCATGGAATAAACATTCTGTCAGTAATTTAATTAATTAAAAAGTTAATTAATTTAATTAAAAAGAAAATCCACTTATTTTTTATATGTGTTTTGTATATATGTGATAATCTAAATGACTTAAAGTTTTAGTTTCCAAACAAATTGGTATGATGTTATATGCATACAGCAATGGTTCACAAAATTGTTTTAACCTGTACAAAGAAAACTAAAATATACACTTGTTCATTGTTTTCGGCACGTCTCACTGCTGAACTCTAACTTTCCAGCTCAAGTGGCTTTGGGTAATATAGTTCATCCTATGTCGTTGCCTATTCAGCTAGGTAAGAGCCATAGTTCTGGGATGAAAAATTGACTTCTTAGTACTTAGACACAAAAATAATGCAAAAAGAAAACCATAAACCAGTTTTACTTATAATTATGGTAAAAAAAAAGTTAAACGCAGTCTTTTCAAATTCTTATTACTCTCAATAAAACTATACCTAATACAGCTTAATCTAGAAATTTAAAGATGTGACCATAGCATGGGCAAACAATTTTGTTGACTTGGAAAATATATTTTCTGTATACAATGAGTAACAATTAGAAATGGATAAGTATTTCAATCACTATAGTAATTCCTATCTTCATCATTTTCTCCCTGCTTCTTTTATAAACATAAATCAGTTTTTGTGCTGTCTATTCTGTTCCATTGTACAAATATATATTTTGGGTCAGAGTGACAATGCCTTAATTATCATAATTTTATCATATGTTTTAATATTTATTAGGGGAAAGCCCCCATGTTCCCATACACACCATTAAACTATTCAGAGATTTCTTTGCTATTTTAGCCGATGGTAGTATTGGTTTTTTTTTGGCTTGTTTTTGAATTGAATCTTAGTCACAGTTCAGCTTTTTAAAAAACATCCTATTGGGTTTTTGGAGATAATTATATAATCACAATAATATTTGAAGTAAAAGGATGATAGAAGAACTCAGTCCAGTTTCTTTCATTGTACATGTAAGGAAAATGGGCTATACTCTGAACACAGGATCCTTCAATGGCACATGGCAGCAGTTACTACGATGCACATAGTCCATGGCTCTGCAAGAGACAAATATGAAATGGAGCTTGTCCTCTAGAAGCAAGACAGAAATAGTTCTGATATTCAGGAAGGCTGGATGCAAGAAAGGCTGACACAATTTAATGCTCTAAAGAGAGTCCCTCCAGTGTTTTATAACACTATTCAAATCAGCTGAAGCTTTACATTATATTTGAATGAAAAGACATGGTAATTGAAGGGGTGGAGAAGCTGAAATAATGAGTGTGTGCATTAGATCTGAGGGTATAGGGACTTGGCTTACAAGAATACTGTATTTTTGGCCTCCTCTGAGGTCCTCATAGACTTTTCTTTACAAGACAAAGCAAGTGTGACATTAAAAAAAATCATTTTACACCTGTCACTTTTGGTCCCAAGAAGATTGTTAACAGAGTGACAGGGATATTGTAGTACAACAGTGAAGTAACAGTAGTAGTGACAACCACAGTAACTATCATGATGTCTTAATTTTTGCACCATACCTTTTTTTACGAAAAAGACTCCTAGGAACTCACATATTTAATTATATTTTCACTCAGATCACTCTTCTGGGGTGGTCAGAGGCAAATGTTGCCTCCTTTCTACAGATGGTAAAACATGAGTTAGTGAGAAATGAGAAAATCTCCAGGGGTCTCAGAGGCCACCTGGAGCAGCTTCCCTGACTGCCTTTTCTCAGGCAACATTATCCTTCCAAAAATGGTAATTGCTAGTGGCCTTATCTTCCCATGCTTCCTATAATTCAATGAAAACTTGAAAAATGAAGTGAAATTGTTCCCTTATTGGAATATGTGCTAATGAAGGAAGGAAGACTTGTACAGGAAAAGTGAGGTGTCTACAAATATTTTCTTGCATCTGTTAAGTAGAACAAGTTGGGGCAGTGGGGTAGCAAATTTCCCTGTGGACCATTTGGATTTTGGTGTTTGTAAGTGCCCCTGGGAACACAACTCTCACATTCAAAGGTCCTGGAATTTAACTGTTGATGTGGAGGGTAGGGGTGGACCCTGGTTATTTTAAAAATTAAAACTTGAGGGGCAACTGGGTGGCTTAGTCAGTTAAGTGGCCAACTCTTGATTTTGGCTCAGGTCATGATCTCAGCATTGTGAGATCAAGCCCCAGGTTGGGCTCCACACTGGGTGTGGAGTCAGCTAAAGATTCTCCCTCTCCCTCTGCTCTTCATTCTTTCTCTTTTTCTCTCCTAAAAAATCAACAACCAACCAACCAATCAATCTTTCTCTAAAAAATCAACCAACCAATCATTAAAAACATGATATTATTATGCTATCAGAGTTGAGAACTAGTACATTAAAACTTGTTTGGTGGTGATTCTGTTCTAGTTTCCAAGTATTTAGATCATGTAATAAATGGTATAAAGATATATTGTCTATTGTTTTCGTCATTGGTATAAAGAGTTATTATGCCTGGATAATCTGTTATCATAAGATATAAAATTCTGCTTCTAAGAATAAAATATAATGTCTTTTATGGACTACTTTTCCAAGCCCATGATTTTTATGTCCTATCATTATATATTTTTGTGTGCTACCTACACTTCACAACCAATCAAAGCAACACACAACTTTTTACCAGGAGTTTTTCATTAGAGATAGGAGAAGTGAGGCATAGTTTGGGCATCAAGAAAAGGTTATTTCTCCTCTGGAATGAATGAAGCCCTAGGAAAGACAACTGTCAATGAATCTAATCTAAGCATTTACATGTGTATGATAGAGTTATTATATAGCCAAAGGTCTGTGTTAAAAAAACTAAAAAAAAAACAAAAAAAAAAAAAAACAAAAAACCCCCCCAAATCCTACATTATAAGGTAGAACTTAGGTCTGTAAGCCTAAGCACTTGCTTTTGTCACACTAGGATATGCAGAGGAGAATCTCCCACTTAACCTTCTTTAATTCATTGTAGTAAGTACCTATTAAAATCCCTGAGATTGTGAATCCATAAAACAATAAAGATAGCAGATTGGGTATGTGGTCCAAACCCTCTAGAAGGGGGAGGAAATGGAAGTCACATCAGATAGTGAAGGGACGTGCAGAAAGGTACACATTAGTGGTACGTTTGGCTTTAAATCAGGGCTCTTCACTACTAGTTATACATGGTTATTATACCTGGTTTCGTGAATTCATGTTCTGTTTTATAAAATGTGCTGTTTGAATATGAAATATATTCTGCTTTTATCTTCTTCCATTTCTTCCTATATCCCTATCAACACTTCCTCATTCTTAAAAGTCTTTTACTCATAGAGAGTACCTGTAGACTGATCTCGATGGGGTCAGGATGGTAGTTGATTGGCGTTCAGAATCGCAATAATCCCTAAGGTTCAGGCCAAAAGATTTTCTTGGAGCTCACGGACACTGTTGGAAGCCATGGGCAGCAAAAATATGTCTTCAAATAAGAAAGTTTTGCTTTTAATAATAACAGGTCCTGTGCCTTCTTTGGAGTTACTAAAGAAGAGAACTAAAATGAATGCTAGAAATAGAGTAACTCTAAAAAAGACAGTTGGATTAAAGCAAACATCAGCAGACTCTAGAATGCTTCCTAATGCTTACTGTGATCAGCACAAACAGACGCCAAAACCAGATTATATAACAATACTGTTTTTTCTTTTACTACTTCAAAATGTCCTCTCAGGACACCTCTCAAGGAAGAGAGTCATGCCCTGGTTGATTATGGCTCTAGAGAAGCAAATGATTATGAATCTATGAGGGGAGAAGTTTTAGGAATTGTTTTTCAGCCTTATCATGAGAAATTTCCCCCACTCTCTGGTTCACCAAGTCACCTGTGAATGCAGAACTAGTTTGTATGTGTTCCAAATTGAGAGGCACAGTGACAAGCATTCTTTCAAACATAGAAAAAAAAAAAGACTGCTTCTTCCTTAACCTTACAGAGTATATTATTACATTTTTTTAAAACAGAATTTTTTTCCTGACACTCCTATGATTGGATATATATGAAATTTATTATATTTTAATAATATATTTACAAGTGTGTGCTTGTCAAGACTAGGAGATATAATCTGAGGCCCTGAGGTACAGTAAAATACCTGGTCTATGCACACATGGGACTTATATGTTTGCTTATCACAACCCATCATATAATCTATTGATCACAGCTTACCTAAAGGCAGCCATTTGTTTACCTATATATTTTGTTGATATACTGACTTAGCTCATATTTGTTTAGTCCCTTGTAATTAATAAGGGATTTTTAGGCAAATTTTCTCATTTGATCCTGACAGGATTCCTGGTGAGTTAAATATTGACTCTTAGAGATAAGGAAAATGAAAGCCATGAACATTCTGACTTGCCCGAGTACACATACCTGGTGAATGAGACCACAGTGGTGCAAATTCAGAACTTCTAATTCCAAACCCAGTGTTTTTCTCCCACCATACCTCAGCTGTAAGGTGTTTTGTTAAAATATGGGGAGAAGATGACTTTCCTTGCATGGTTTTGGAGTAATAAAGACTCTGAGGTGCCAGACCTCTCAGGTGTTCCACTTAACATCCAAGTTTTGCAAGCAATGTTTGGCATGAGAGCATTATGACAATGTTACTGTGGGGTAAGAGACTCAACCTCAAAATATCTGGATTTTGGATGTGTTTTCTAACTCCCTTTATTACTTTCGGCCTTTCTTCAACTTTAGAGTGAATAACTAGATTAGAAAATATTTTAGATCAGTGGTCAGTGAAGTATTGCTTCCTTGGTCAAATCCAGCCTATTTTTAGAACTAAAATTTTCTTGGAACAAAGTTGTGCCCATTTGCTCATGTTATTTTCTGTGAGTCCTTTCATGCTATAATGGTAGTTGGATAGTTATAACAGAGACCATGTACCATGTGAAGTCCTTTAGTGAGAAAGTTTGTTGACTCCTGTTTTAGATCTTCTCTACTTTATTTTATTTCTTATTGTATTTTCCATTACCTTGTTTTATTTGTCAATGGAAAAATAAGCATTTTTCTTATAGAAGAATTTTTGAAGTACATCTACAGCTAATGGGGGGCATTTGTTTTAGCCTGTAATGATTTGGCTGTCATTGCAGAGGGCCTCTGGAGAAGCCCTCTTTCTCATTCCAGGAACTAAAAAAGGTGTTTTCTAGGTCTATATCACATTTCCACAAATACAGGTTCAATTAAAGCACCTTTCCTTTTAATTTTTCCCATTCTTTATTGTCATTCAGCCTTGGGTTGAGCCAGCAAGATTGGTAAGAGGTGCCCCCTGGAGACCTCCTGCTAATGCTATTCCACGAAGTAGTGGCTTCCCAATGTGTGTCTCATACAAAACCAAACAATACAAATAATGCTTCTATTGTACCTTTCCTATGGCTGATCTCAAGGGGGTGAGACTATCATCATAAAACACAACAAAGCTGCTATAGAAATGGACAGGCAGAGGAGATAGTAGTCTGACAGCCTCAGAAACTCAACAGAAACTTCCTCTGAACTGCCAGCTGAAAGCTGCAGGGTTTTTCCTTGGTTATTCACTGAAATGTGAAGATGCCTTATCTCAACGGGTAGTTGCAGAACATTTTTACTATTATCTACATGTAAATTATTGAATAGATTATTCAGAGATTATAGTTATAATCCTCAAATATTAACTGAGAAGCAGGAAGAATTTTTTTTTAAACCTGAGGTTGTTAGCGAATTGCTCACTGGCGACATTAGGTTATTTTTCCCATTGTCTTGCTAGATTTCTTCTAGTGTCTAACATGGATAAAACGTTGAGTTAAGTAAACAAACGTAGAGCTAGATTTGTTGAAAATCATGGTATAGGCTCCCAAATTGCTTAGATTTTCCTGTTTTAGGCAAATAAATACCTTGTTTTTATTTATTTAGAAAGATTCTTTTGCTTAACCATATTGCATACCTCCTCTCCCTTCTCTGCCCAATGTTTGCTAAATTTAGTTTCTTAACAGTTAGAGCAAAGATGTATTTATATGACTTGTTTGATCCATACTATTTCCAGAATTTAGTAGACAGATTATTGTGTAGAGAGAAGCCAGGCTATAAGGAAAAATTATTTCTATAGGATTTACAACAGAAGAAAAATTTTATTCAAATTTCTGCCTTCAACCCGCTATCTTTCGGTGTCCTCAGAACTCATATTTTGTGGTCAAAAATAAAAAATAAGTACCAACTAACTCAGCTGTTTGAAAGTTAAGGTAGTACTCACATCAGCCTGGAAAATAGCTAAGTATTGATTGTTGTATCCAAAAGATGAGTAAGATATCCTCTGGAGAACCCTATAGAATTATAGATCTTTGGAAATATTTCTTTGCATTTGCTATGGATGATGAGGCTGAATGGTTTTGGATAGAATAAAGACCTAGCTTTGGCAAGGCTGCTCAGAAACCATTACAATGATATTAATTATAAAGTTAATTTAAGAATGTTCTTGAAAGTGGGTAGGTGGTGGGGGGACCTCTGTCTCTGTACTGGGTTCCAATCCATGGGCCAAACAGAGGAAATTCTCTGCCTTCCTAAACACCAAGTCCTACCGCTGAATGTTTAGACCATGTCTGATAGCTGCCTTGTTGATCCCCTGGCCAATCAATCACGTGGAAACAAAGCTGTCAGACAGCAGTGCCTTGGTTTGCTGCCCTCTCAAATGTATTCCTTAGTTGACTGACATCACACCAGCTAGTGAATATCCCACACTTCAGTGGCACTCTCTGTCAGGGCTTCAGAAGAGGCAAGTATGCTGGGGCAGATGTCCTGTATCCATCTCAGAGTCAAAGGGTCTCTTAGGAATAGCAAAATAAACTGCTCATTTCAGAATACTTTATTATGCATTTATTCCACAACCCCAAGACAGGAGTTGCTACCCCCAGAATGCAATTAGCCCCCATGGCTGTATAGCCCAAGAAATTCATGTAACTCATGCAGGCTACAGCAGCTGACAATAGGACCTATTGCTGCACTGAGCTCTTCCAACATTAAAATAACAATCTAAAATCCCTAGGATAATTTTCCATAAATCTAATACATGAGTTCCTTTTTTTATTGAGAAGTAATATCAGAAATTAAACCTTATAAGTATCCAAAAGCAATTACAAAATGAGGAGATTATGGTGGCAATATTGTAAATGGGAACTCACTTAAATGTCAGAGCACTTGCCATAAAAGTGGCAATAATGATGCTAAACACAATACACTGAGTTTTCAAATATTAATTTCTTTATTTTTGTCTCTGTTAGACATGATGAGGTTCAAACTACCATCACCAAACTGATTGTGGAAATGATAATATCATCACCATCATCTACTGGTGAGACATGAATGACTCTGTCATTCTGTCCTACGGGCACTCACAAACGAAGCAGGAATAAGACATAAATCCCTAGAGGTAAAATGACAGGACATTACAAGGCTCAGAGCTCAGAGCATAATTGTAAACCTGCATGCTAATAAGCCTGACTTTTAAAGATACCAATCAGAGTAAAAATGGTAATAAACGGGGAATTAATTTTCAGGCTGACTGTTACTACTTGCTAGTCATAAAATGTTTTCAGCTCTGGAATATTTGTTGTTGTCATTTTGTATTTACTTCTAGTCTACTTGTTGATCCAATTCAGTATAATTTTGTTGAGAACAAGCTACATACCTGCCCCTGCTCTTTCTTTCATGAGCACTAATTAAGCTCCTACAGTATGCAGACATTTTGCTAAGCAGTCAGGGGGATACTAAAGAAGTGGATAGCATTGGGGTGGCCCTGTAGTAATTTACAGTGTGGTTGGGGGAAAAAAAGAGGTATCCATACCAATTAGAAAAACTCAAAGCAAAAATGCAAACCAAAACCAAAACCAAAACCCAGGGAAACTTAGTTTCTTCCATAGGATATATCAAAGTTTATTTCAGATGGGAAGAAAGCTACAGAAAAATGAACAACCAGTGAATAAGCAGAGACTTCTCAGCCAGGTTAGCGAAAAAGAGAGTTGCTAAATTAACTTGGTGCCTGATTGTGGGCTATGTCTCTTCACTTGCGCATTACACAAATAACCACCTTGAAGCAGTTGTGGGAGAAACTGAAACTGTGCCTCTTATTTTACAGATGATAAAAGTGAACCCACTCAGGTATCTACTCACTTTTCAAATCTCAGCCTCAAAGTTCCCTCTTCTGCATCCTCACAGGCTTTATTGCATTCCTATGGTTTTAACTACTGTAGCACTCAACACAGTGGATAGTACCCAAGTGTAAGTCGGCCTTTGCTAATGGTAGGCAATGCATTTGCAGCTTTCCACCCCTGGTGCTTAGCACAACACCTTCAAAATTACACGCGCTAAACATGTATTTGCTGAATGAATGAACCGTCACAAACTTGCTCATAGGGCAGAGCTGGGATTGTTATTTGGTTTGCTTGTTTGTTTTTCATTCCAATATTATGCTCCTTCTACCATTCCATGCTGTCTAGCAGGGAAAGAACTTTCCTCAAGAAAGAAACAAAGACTTGAATTTCAACCTGCCAGTTTGTATTTTCCTGAGGAGAATCCATACTTTAGGAAAACAACTGGGTACCTGAATGAGCCCACCAATGAGACAGTCACTCAGGCGGTTTGCAGAAAAGTCAAGAGTCTTTTAAATTAAAAAAAAAAAAAAAAAAAAAAAGAGTCTTTTAAATTACTACCACAAAACAAACAAAAAACATGCTCAGCCTTCTTGGAATAAAAGACCTTTCTCACTTTAGCCTGAAACACCTTCATTTGAGGTCTGAGTTTCCTGCCTAATTACTCTGGCCTTTGCTTCATTTTAATCTCATTTCAGTGGCTATATAATCACTCTTAAATTTACATTAGGAAGTCCAAGCAAAGAATTGCAGAATTGAACTATTTCTTTATCACCTCATGCATAGGGATGTGCAAAGGGGTCAATGGCTGCTTGATAAAGATTTGTGGTTGTTCACCAGTCTCAAATTTGTAATATTTGAGAAACTTTCAAAAAGGTTCCAGAAGCTGATAATTTCGTTCAAAGAAAAAATACTACCAGGGACGCCTGGGTGCCTCAGTGGTTTGGCGCCTGCCTTCAGCTCAGGGCGTGATCCTGGAGTCCCAGAATCGAGTCCCGCATCGGGCTCCCTGCATGGAGCCTGCTTCTCCCTCTGCTTGTGTGTCTCATGAATAAATAAAGAAAAATTTTTAAAAAAAATACTACCAAAGCAAATAAAGCATTTAAAATCTTTAATTTAGATGGGAAAAGCAGTATTGTTCTGTTAAGAAAGCAGATACCAAGAATATTCCTATAAGTAAAAGAGGATCCTGGGAAGAATGAAGCTGGAGGTGAAGCTGGGGGCTGTTTTTGAGTAGGTGCATATGACTTCCAGGCAGCAATCAAGGAACTTCACCTTCCAGGTTATCTTATAAAGTGAAAGGTTAAAAATAGGTTTTGAATTACCATCGAGTAGCCTTTCTTATATCAAGATCCTCCTGGATGCCAGTTAGTAGAAAACATAAAAAACTAAATTTCAGTATACTGAAAAATTAGACATCTACCTGGATCAGAAATAAGTATGAAAGTTATGTACTTTCTCATAAGCCCTGTCATTTCTAAGAGCTAACAATTTGAATTCACCACTTCATTAACAGCAAAACCAAAGAAAAGCAGGTCTATCTTTTCTATTATTTTCTTATTTTCTTTCTTCCCTTTTCCCCCTTCTCTCTCTCTCCATCCCATCCCCTCTTCTCTCTCTCTTTTTTTTTTTTTTTTAAGGGTCTTGGAAGTAATAAAGTAGGTGATGCGTAGAGGTCTGTGCCCCAGGGTGGTTGCCAGAGAGTTTTAATTATTTGTGTGATTTGTTGAAAGGGCCATCCTGTTTGGTGATTTGGTAAAGTCACATCTTTTTTTCTTTTCTCTTGGAACAGCAGATTCTGTGGTGGTGCAGAAAAGATGGAGAACCTTCCCTTGTACGTAGTGTAGTAGGAGATGCTTTCCCATCTTCCACCTCTTGTCTGCCCCCTCTTTTTTGCCTTCCCCTTTGTTCTTTCCTGATTTTACTTTACAGTCACACCTTGCTTTCATTTCACTCCTCTAGTCAAAAAGGGAAGTTAGGCATTTCCACCTGTAGGTTTTACCAGAACTTTGAACCAGTGTATCTAAGAGAAATGTCACCATCATCTTCGCTGTAGCCCGTGTACAGCCTTCCAGCAGCACTGTCACCTTCCCATACCAGGGCTGTTCGCCTAACCTCCTGCCTTTCAGAGCTGCTCCCCTCTGGGTGCTGACATGCAACAATTCCTTGGTGCTTGTTCCTTTCTTTTCTTCTCTCTTTTAGAGTTGTAGCCTCATTATGATCCCCGAACTAGTCAGTAGCCTTGTGGTGAGTCTTTGGAGAAGACTCATTGTTGTCTCCCAGGTATATATCCTTGAAACTCAGCTCTGGTCAGATCCCTATAATACCCCAAAACGTTCACTGTCACCCTGAGTCTCTGGTATCTCCATGGTAGAGTTTAAACTTGACCTTAGCCAGCAAGTTTGGACTCAGGATCTGGGATACGTGCATGTATTGGTGATGATGAAGCAGGGGAAAGTGCAAATAGGAATTCCTTCATTTCAGGATTGTTTGGAAGATTAAATAAGATAATTGGTAGCATAGTGCCACTTAATCTAGATCGAGTGAATGAATGTTAGTTATTATTGTCTCATCACTCTTTGGGGGGATTGTTGGAGTAATGGAAAAAAGAGAGTAGTCTCCTCTTCTCTGGCTATAGTGTGCAGAAAAATATGATAGCCTTTGACATATAATAATTTTAAGACAATTCTATCAGGACATAGAATTAAAAACTTGGTTAAGAATTTATTAGTCATTTTCTTTTGTAATTTATTTTGGAAACATTATAAAAAACAAAAATTAAGCAAATCCTTGCTGCAAAAGACCCACGTCAGAGCCCCACAAATGGAACTGTATTCTGTAATTTAAACTGGGCATTTTTAATACAGTTTTAAAAATTACATGGCTGTATTATTCAAATGAGAAAAGTAGTTGATGTGCATTCAGATTAGTTCCTTTAATAATGCTTTTTAAAACTCTATGGCTATTACTGACTCAGTAGTACAATGATAATTTGCAATGCCCCATTGGCTTCAATAAAAGGGCAAAGAAAATGGTTTAAGTTATCTTAGAGAGGCTAATATAAAGAAGTATAAAAAGTAAAGGATTTTTTTAAGCTCAGAAAATAAAAGGCACAAAGTGAAATATATGCATTCTATCCATTTATGTTCCCTAAAGGGGCTCCTGCTTCCAGGACACCAGTATAAACTGAATTTATAATAGGCAAGTGGAAGCCCCTGTGTACTTTTCAACCATGAGTAGGATGAAACTTGAGTAGGAGAGTTCTGAAGCTCCCAGGGAAGGCATACACTAGAAGACTCAGGTGCCAAGAGATAATTACAAGAAAGAAAATGCTCCCCTCAAAAGGGAATGTTAGAGAGTTATTTCATCCAGAGGTTCTTTGACCCAGGCAGAAAAGGTCCTAGAGGTTTGAATCTGGTTTCCTGTTCAAAATAACTTACCAAAAAGTTATAATTTTAATTTGAAGATGATTAAGAGGGTACGTGGTGGCTCAGTGGTTGAGTGTCTGCCTTTGGCTCAGGTTGTGATCCCAGGGGTCCTGGGATCAAGTCCTGTATCAGGCTCCCCATGGAGAGCCTCCTTCTCCCTCTGCCTATGTCTCTGCCTCTCTCTCTCCCTCTATGTCTTTCATGAATAAATAAATAAAATCTTAAAAAAATAAAGATGATTAAGATTCTGCTTCTTTTCAAGCAGTATCATTCTTGTTCTCAGGTTTCCCCCAAAGTTGGCATCACCACTGCTGCCATCTCTGTTGCCCCATCTCTGTTGCCACATGGAGGTCTAAAACAATCAAGTACAAGAGCCTTTGGACTTTGGAAAAACCTCATGCTCACTTTACTATGACATAACAAGCAACAATAGGCAATGTGATAGCAGAGAACCTTCCTGTTTCTCTCAGAACTCCCGAGTCTGAGAGTGACTTGTTTACTCTCACTGCTGCATGTGCTCTATGCTCGTCCATCTCTGGTTTCTCATTCAGTTTTTAGCAGGATGTCTCTCCTTATGTGGTTTTCCTGATTTTCACTTTGTTTTTACTTTTCTTGTATCTTCTCAGCAGGAGAAATAACATACACTTTAGTACCTACTCCAACAGTTCAAGCTGATACTGACAGTTGTCCACTCTGATCCATACCCTGTTCTCTAGAACTGCATCTTATTGAATTTTATTTAATTTTCTATAAACATTGTCTGTTTGATAGTTGCCCTTCGATACGTTTGCTCTACTAATGGTAACTGGTAGTACAGGGACGTCTTGGAAATAATAAAAATTAACTTGTACTTTTAGCCTTGTACAGTGACCCACACGCTCTGTTGTGTGTATTATATCAACAGAAAGTGTGGTCTCTTAAAATCCTTGACATTTGGTTATGAGGATTCTTCTTCATATCTTGGAGAAATAGAGGGTAAGTAACCATATCTGGCACAAGTGGGTCCTTGGTGCTCAGCAGGATTTTAATGCTAGATTCAGATAAATTGGCTCTAGTTACAGATGACCAAAATATGTGCTAATACGTGTTTAATACTCCCTTACTTAGAAACAATACAAAATGTACCCCATATTATATTTTTTTCAGTTTATATTTTCTGCTTGTGATTGGAAGGATTTTGGGTTACAGAGACAATGTAAAGGATTTGTTCCTCAGAAACAAGATTTTAGATACAGAAGGACATCACAAATAGTAGGATTACAAAAAATAATTTGGTTCCAACTGTTACTTTTGGGAATACCCAAACAGCTTACATAGTACTGTATACTATAGTGGTTAGAACATCGGATAAAGCTAGCTATCTGAATTCGATTCCCAGCCTTACCACTTATTTGCATTGTGATCTTGGGCAAGGTCTTTGCTGTGCTTTCAATATCTTATTTGTTAAATGGAGATAATACTACTATTCACCTCCTAGGCCATTTTGAGATTTAAATAAGTTGATAGGTATTAAGTGCTTAAAATATTTCCTGGCACAGACTAAAAGCTCAATAAGTGTAATTTCCATGCAATACGTGTAATTCCATAAGTGTAATTTTACATATTGTCAGAGTTCATAAGAGCCAAATTGCAAAATTCACAGATACAGTTGAATTAGGACACATTTGGGATACAGTCCCTTTAATCACAGCACATTTAGATACATCCTAATAGAAGAAATTACAGACCCTTTTACTTGATAAGCCCAGAGTATTCTGAATGAGGGAAAACAGAAAATTAGGAGGTCATCATTACTTTAGGAAAAATCTTTATACTTTTATATGGATTAAATATGCCAGATTTATATATTTGATTTTTGCATTCCACAGTACTTTTCTATCACGTAGATTATACATGTTGACCAGACAACCAAATTTACCAATAATTATCTTTTTCTCATTTTAATAGGGATTACTAGGGCAAAGAATATCCTTAAACTGGAAGATAATATGTCTTCTTGCTTGATTATCCCGGACCTTTCTTTCCCCCTACCTTTAATTCTTTTTGTAAAACTTTCAAGATTAGGTGGGATTACACTCTGAGGAGGGGTGGATGCATGTCTTATTTTTCTTTTTGAGATGTGGATCTTTTTGAATCTGGCCTTTTTTTAGTGACTTGGTTTGACCAATGGACTGGTTGAAGTGGTTTTGTAGAGTTTCTAAGCTAGGACAACCCACTCTTAAAATGTTTGTGCTTGGGGAAACCAACCCCTGTGTAAACAGTCCCATTTCCTTGAGACCACCACATTATAGAGAAAATCTGGCTAGCCATGTGGACAGGCCACATGGAGAAAGATACACAGACCCCAGTTGTTCCATCTGAGTAAAGAAGCCAGTAGACACAAAGTGAAAAAGAATCAGTGAACCGAACTAACAGGTAGAAACAAGACCTTAAACATATGACCAACTGAGCTTTCCCAGTCATTTCCACCCATCCAAATCACCTTCACTGAGGCCCCAGACATTGTGCAGCAGAGATTAGCCATTCTACTATGCCTTTCTCAAATTCCTGACCCACAAAATTGTGAGTATAATAAAATGCTTGCAATTTCACCCCACTACTTTTGGGGGTGGTTATTGGACAGCAATAGGTATCTGGAACAAGAAGAAACAGTGTTTTATGACTAAGATCCCATGGTCTCAACTCAAAGTTTATTTATTTTTTTAATAAATTAATTTTTTATTGGTGTTCAATTTACCAACATTACAACAGAATAACACCCAGTGCTCATCCCTTCAAGTGCCCCCCTCAGTGCCCGTCACCCAATCCCCCCCGCCCCCCGCCCTCCTCCCCTTCCACTACCCCTAGTTCGTTTCCCAGAGTTAGGAATCTTTATGTTCTGTCTCCCTTTCTGATATTTCCCACACATTTCTTCTCCCTTCCCTTATATTCCCTTTCACTATTATTTATATTCTCCAAATGAATGAGAACGTACACTGTTTGTCCTTCTCCGATTGACTTACTTCACTCAGCATAATACCCTCCAGTTCCATCCACGTTGAAGCAAATGGTGGGTATTTGTCATTTCTAATGGCTGAGTAATATTCCATTATATACATAAACCACATCTTCTTTATCCATTCATCTTTCGATGGACACCGAGGCTTCTTCCACAGTTTGGCTATTGTGGACATTGCTGCTAGAAACATCAGGGTGCAGGTGTCCCGGCGTTTCATTGCATCTGTATCTTTGGGGTAAATCCCCAACAGTGCAATTGCTGGGTCATAGGGCAGGTCTATTTTTAACTCTTTGAGGAACCTCCACACAGTTTTCCAGAGTGGCTGCACCAGTTCACATTCCCACCAGCAGTGCAAGAGGGTTCCCTTTTCTCCGCATCCTCTCCAACATTTGTGGTTTCCTGCCTTGTTAATTTTCCCCATTCTCACTGGTGTGAGGTGGGATCTCATTGTGGTTTGGATTTGTATTTCCCTGATGGCAAGTGATGCGGAGCATTTTCTCATGTGCATGTTGGCCATGTCTATGTCTTCCTCTGTGAGATTTCTCTTCATGTCTTTTGCCCATTTCATGATTGGATTGTTTCTTTGCTGTTGAGTTTAATAAGTTCTTTATAGATCTTGGAAACTAGCCCTTTATCTGATACGTCATTTGCAAATATCTTCTCCCATTCTATAGGTTGTCTTTTAGTTTTGTGGACTGTATCCTTTGCTGTGCAAAAGCTTCTTATCTTGATGAAGTCCCAATAGTTCATTTTTGCTTTCTTTTGCCTTTGTGGATGTATCTTGCAAGAAGTTACTGTGGCCAAGTTCAAAAAAGGTGTTGCCTGTGTTCTCCTCTAGGATTTTGATAGAATCTTGTCTCACATTTAGATCTTTCATCCATTTTGAGTTTATCTTTGTGTATGGTGTAAGAGAATGGTCTAGTTTCATTCTTCTGCATGTGGATGTCCAATTTTCCCAGCACCATTTATTGAAGAGACTGTCTTTCTTCCAGTGGATAGTCTTTCCTCCTTTATCGAATATTAGTTGACCATAAAGTTCAGGGTCCACTTTTGGGTTCTCTATTCTGTTCCATTGATCTATGTGTCTGTTTTTGTGCCAGTACCACACTGTCTTGATGACCACAGCTTTGTAGTACAACCTGAAATCTGGCATTGTGATGCCCCCAGATATGGTTTTCTTTTTTAAAATTCCCCTGGCTATTCGGGGTCTTTTCTGATTCCACACAAATCTTAAGATAATTTGTTCTAACTCTCTGAAGAAAGTCCATGGTATTTTGATAGGGATTGCATTAAACGTGTAAATTGCCCTGGGTAACATTGATATTTTCACAATATTAATTCTGCCAATCCATGAGCATGGAATATTTTTCCAACACTTTGTGTCTTCCTCAATTTCTTTCAGAAGTGTTCTATAGTTTTTAGGGTATAGATCCTTTACCTCTTTGGTTAGGTTTATTCCTAGGTATCTTATGCTTTTGGGTGCAATTGTAAATGGGATTGACTCCTTAATTTCTCTTTCTTTAGTCTCATTGTTAGTGTATAGAAATGCCATTGATTTCTGGGCATTGATTTTGTATCCTGCCACGCTACCAAATTGCTGTATGAGTTCTAGCAATCTTGGGGTGGAGGCTTTTGGGTTTTCTATGTAGAGTATCATGTCATCGGCGAAGAGGGAGAGTTTGACTTCTTTGCCAATTTGAATGTCTTTAATGTCTTTTTGTTGTCTGATTGCTGAGGCTAGGACTTCCAGTACTATGTTGAATAGCAGTGGTGAGAGTGGACATCCCTGTCTTGTTCCTGATCTTAGGGGAAAGGCTCCCAGTGCTTCCCCATTGAGAATGATATTTGCTGTGGGCTTTTCGTAGATGGCTTTTAAGATGCCGAGGAATGTTCCCTCTATCCCTACACTCTGAAGAGTTTTGATCAGGAATGGATGCTGTATTTTGTCAAATGCTTTCTCTGCATCTAATGAGAGGATCATATGGTTCTTGGTTTTTCTCTTGCTGATATGATGAATCCCATTGATTGTTTTACGAGTTCAACTCAAAGTTTAACACTTAAAACTTGGTCTCTCTCAGCTCCTTTCTCTGTTAACTCCTTCCTAAAAACAAACAAAAAATCCAAGAAACAATGAAAAAAATCTCATCTGCTATTGATTTGCTGCCATTTAAATATTCTTGTCTGATTGATTCTCTGCTCATTCATCAACAAATTCTGTAGGATTTTCCTTTGCAATACATACAGATTTTGCTTGAAATGAAAAAAAAAAGTTTGCAAATGAGATAATTAGTATTATGCTATAGTTTTGCTATTTCAAGACCCACTTTCACTGACCCAATGAGCCTGGAAACAAAGAAGCTATTATTATGGGTATCATATCCAGGTTTCTAAATTTTTAGTGACACATTTATAGCTCAAGTACTTGCCAAGGGAGGGAAGAAGGCAAGTACATGGCCACACATAGCTTACCAGAGAGCCTGCTAAGTATTTACAAATAACACTTGAGTGCACGTGCCTAGAGGAGCGAGTCTGTTGTAATTTTAACAATGGCATTTTCTGTTTCCAATTAAATGCTGGCTCATTTAGGAGGTACCATTCCCAAAGGAACAACCGTTTTTGAGACTGTAAAATCTCTGAATAGTATATTTTAACTCCATCAACTCCCATTGCTTTCTGTAAAATACCACAAAATCTCAAGGTTAGAATTTATTTTACAAAGAAGGAACATTTTGTTTTATTGTGTTTGCCTACAAGGAAAGAAAAAGTAAACATACATGGTCCTAAACAGTATTCAGCTATTTAAAGCCCTAACTTACAAGTGGTAGAGAAACATAGTTTCCTATAACCATAAAGCTTTTATGCATATGTAGGCCTATTTTTAAGCATTTCTTGAGAGAACTTCCCTTTCCAACTCCCCACTTTTTGACTGATAGCTAAGAGTTACCTTTTATTTGGATTCTCCAACTAATTACTACCTTTTAAAAAACAAATCTCTACCACTTTTTTGGCTAGGTCTCATTTATTAGTTTGGAACTCATGTTAGATATTTACTTTAACATTCTTTCGAAATGCTTGGGGGCTTAACAAGACCAAGGAGTTTCCCAATCAGGACTGAGATATCTTTATGTACTTTCTTTCCCCCAGCCGTGTTAATTGAGACTGTCCGGTTTTATTTTTGTAATTTAAATTTTAGTTAGTTAACATACAGTGTGGTATTGGTTTTTGGAGTATAATTCAGTGATTCATCACTTATATACAATCCCCAGTGCTCATCACAAGTGCCCTCTTTAATGCCCATCATTCATCTATCCCATCCCCCATTCATGTCTCTCCATCAACTCTCAATTTATTCACTATCTTTAAGAGTTGTAAATTGTTTGTTTCCCTCTATTCTTTTTCTCTTTTCCCATTCCCATATGTTCATCTGTTTTTTTCTTAAATTCCACATGTGAATGAGATCATATGGTATTTGTCTTTCGACTGACTTATTTCACTTAGTGTAATACACTCTAGTTTTATCCATGTTGTTGCAAATGGCAAGATTTCATTCTTTTTGATGTATGAATACTATTCCATTTTGTATATATACTACATTTTCTTTATCCATTCATCAGTCTGTGGACATTTGGGCTCTCTCCATAGTTTGGCTGTTGTTGATAATGCTGCTATAAATTGGGGTGCAGATATTCCTTCAAATCAGTATTTTTCTACCTTTGGATAAATACCTAGTAGTGCAATATCTGGGTCATAGGGTAGTTCTATTTTTAACTTTTTGAGGAACCTCCATACTGTTCTCCAGAGTGGCTGTACCAGTTTGAATTCCCACCAACAGTGCAAAAGTGTTCCTTTTCTCTGCATGCTCACCAACACCTACTGTTTCTTGTGTTGTTAATTTTAGCCATTCTGACAGGTGTGAGGTGAGTCTCATCACGGTTTTCTCATCACGGTTTTGATTTATATTTCCCTGATGATGAAGGACTTTGAGCATCTTTTCATGTGTCTGTTGGCCACCTGGTTGTCTTCTTTGGAAAAGTGTCTATTCATGTCTTCTGCCCATTTCTTAACTGGATTATTTGGTTTTGGGGTGTTGAGTTTTGTAAGCTATTTATAGATTTTGGATACTAACCCTTTATCAAATATGTTGTTTTCCAAATACCTTCTCTCATTCCATAGGCCACCTTTTAGTTTTGTTGATTGTTTCTTACACTGTGCAGAAGCTTTTTATCTTGATGACTTCCCAATAAATCATTTTTACTTTTGTTTCTCTTGCCTCTGGAAACCTGTCTAATAACAAGTTGCCTCAGCCATGTGTCAATGAGGTTTCTGCCTGTGTTCTCTAGGATTTTGATGTTTTTTTGTCTCACATTTAGGTTTCATCCATTTTGAATTTATTTTTGTATGTGGTGTAAGAAAGAAGTCCAGTTTCATTCTTCTGCATGTTGCTGTCCAGTTCTACCAACACCATTCGTTGAAGAGACTTTTTTTCCATTGGATGTTTGCACCTGGCTTGTAGAAGATCAGTTGACCTTATAGTTGTGGGTCCACCTCTGGGTTTTCTATTCTATTTTGTGCCAGTACTATATTGTCTTGATGACTATAGGTTTGTAATATAGCTTGAAACCCACAATCATGATGCCTCCAGTTTTGTATTCCTTTTTCAGGATTTTTTTTTTCTGGCTATTCAGGGTCTTTTGTGGTTCTATACAAATTTTATGATTGTTTGTTTTAGTGCTGTGAAAAATGCTGGTGGTATTTTGATAGGGGTTGCATTAAATGTGTAGATTGCTTTGGGTAGTATAGGTTTGTTTTTCTAATCCATGGGAATGGAATATTTTTCCATTTCTTTGTGTCCTCTTCAATTTCTTTCATAAGTTGTTCTATAGTTTTCAGAGTATAGATCTTTTACCTCTTTAAGTTTATTCCTAGGTATCTTATTGTTTTTGGTGTAATTGCAAATGGAATCAGTTCCTTGATTTTTCTGTTGCTTCATTATTGGTGTACAGAAATGCAACAGATTTCTTCACATTGACTTCATATCTTGCAACTTTGCTGAATTCACATATTATTTCTAGAAAATTTTTTAAAAAAGATTTATTTGTTCATGAGAGACAGAAAGAGAGAGGTGGAGGCAGAGGGAGAAGCAGGCTTCTTGCAGGGAGCCCGATGTAGGACTTGATCCCAGGATCCTGGGATCACACCCTGAGCCAAAGGCAGATACTCAACCACTGAGCCACCCAGGTGCCCCTAGTTCTAGCAATTTTTTGGTGGAGTCTTTTGGGTTTTCTACATAGAGTATCATGTCATCTGCAAATAGTGAAAGTTTTACTTCTTCCTTGCCAATTTGGGTGCCCTTTATTTCTTTTTGTTATCTGATTTCTGAGGCTAAGACTTCCAGTACTACATTAAATAGTAATAGTGAGCATGGACATCCTTGTTTTGTTCCTGAAAATGGAGGATAGGCTCTCTCTTTATGTGCTTTTTACCTTCTGACCTAGATAAAGAAGAAATAAAAGACTGATGTGCTACTCTGAAAACTGTATACTATGCTGGATTCACAAGCTCTTGTCCTCACTCATTCATCAGCCAATCCCTAGATGACTCATTACTTTATTATCCATCCATCCATCCATCCATCCATCCATTCATCCAATCTATATGATTTGGGGTGGAGCAACAATACATTCTGCTAAGCATTGAGGACACTAAGATAAGGCATAATCTCCTTCAGGGAGCAAAGATGAGAGTCATTTCATTTATGTTAAATAAATGTTGAGTTTATAAATTAATTTACCAACTTTCTCTGTAGGTATAATATCTTTGTTTCACCCATAAAACACCCAAGCTGTTAGCAAGGTTATCTTTCTCAGCAATTGTTGAGTTTCCATAGTGACTTAAGTGAAATCCATATTACTTTTGGCTTTGCAGATCATTGGCTTGGCAGAGAAAGATAAAGCAGGTAAAAAAAAAAAAGACAATGGAATAATACAACACATTATCAACTATACACTCAATGCAAAAAGTGTTCAAATTTCATCTAAATGTGACTGATGTTAAGAATTATGTGCTTCTTAAGATGAGTAAAATCTAAGACTCTACATATATTGGCATGTGCTTTTAAAATGCATTTTCATGTTGTATTATGGAAAGATTTGCATAGCTTAATATAACCACGATGAGGATATCAATTTAAGTATCCAGTGAACCCTCCAACCTGTGGAGATTTTCTTCTTACAAATGAAAAGCTAAAAATGTTTCTCACCCTGCTCCCAGAATAGAACCCAGGGGGACTCCCTATGGAACTGAAAAGGCATACAAATGCAAAATGGATAAAAAGAAATCCTTTCAATTTTTTACAGACATAGCCTATAATCAACCCATGGATTTCATTGCTGGTGAAAGAAAATCACTGAAACAAATAACATTGTAGGGCTTCAGAAGTATAAATTTATATGAATAGGAATAACATTTTCCAGCTCTTCTAGTGGGATCAAAAAGTACTGTAGGGAAGACAGCAACAAAGACATCCTTATGCTTCTGAGCATGATGTAATCTTCTACAGGGGGCAGGGGGCAAGGCTTCCATACCCCAGTTGTGGAATTCAGAAGGATCCTTGACTCCCATATGTTGCCCCATACAGGCAGCCTAATGATTCTGTTAGGGGAAAGAAGTCATGGAACGTAGATTCCATCGAGGCTTTTGTTTTTGAGAGCTGGACTGCCCTCTTTACTGAAAGCAGGTCTATCTTCCTTAACTCTCAGAGCACCCTACCCATCTGTTCCATAACACGGTAAAAGGTACTAAACACAGCAGGAAATATATTCTTGGATTAGGTTTTCTTTTTGTTTTTGTTCACCTAGACTTTGGATAATTGCTAAGACATTCCATAGTGGGCCCCTCTCATGCCCATTCACTTTTACCGTAAGAACTATGAGTATTGGCCCTGCTTTCCTTGGGTCGGCTGGCTGGCCTCTTTATACAGGCCAGAGAACCTAGGCAATTGGGGGAAGAGAACTATTGATCCAAGAAGCAGTGGAAACAATATGTTTTACAACTGATAGGATATTGAGAGTAAGAGGATTTTATGTTATAAATAAAATAATGTAGGGATGATTTTCTAATTTCATAGCTTCATTGAGTGATGGTTGCATTCATTTTGCTACTAGGCCTTGATGTCCACATAAAAGAGAGAGGGATTATTAAGTCAAATAGCAATGTAAAATAGTGATTTGATTCTCCTAGGAAACATGAGCTGTAGCAGAGCCACTCTTTTCTCCACCTCTGTTTTTTATTTTTTTTATTTTTATTTTTATTTTTTTTATTTATTTTTGATAGTCACAGAGAGAGAGAGAGAGAGAGAGAGAGAGAGAGAGAGAGAGAGAGAGGCAGAGACATAGGCAGAGGGAGAAGCAGGCTCCATGCACCGGGAGCCGGACGTGGGATTCGATCCCGGGTCTCCAGGATCACGCCCTGGGCTAAAGTCAGGCGCTAAACCGCTGCACCACCCAGGGATCCCTCCACCTCTGTTTTTTAAAATAATCCTTCATTTTATCTTAACAATATTAATATTCATTGAGGAAAAGTGTGAATAAAAGTAATTTGCTGTTAACATTTTGGAACATACCCATTCTCTCTCTTTTGCTTTTTACACACACACACACACACACACACACACACACACACACAGAGTTTCTCTCTGCCTCTCTTTATACAATCTTTCTTTTTTTGATCTGTCCATCCATCCATGTACCTGACTGCAGGACCTTTGCACCCTCTTCCAAAAACTTCCCAGTTTTCTATAAGCCCCACAGAGTTTTCTTAATCCAATCTTTCATAATCGTTCATAAGCTAGTCTTTCAGCAAACATCACCATGAAATATCTGCCATGTTTTCCTCTCTTACTTAGGTTCTGACTTGATATCTGGACCTCAGAAGTTCATTTTAGGGAGTGTTAGAGTTACTGCTATTGATGATGCCCTACATGAAAATGTCTGTGGCTAGACCATGGATTTTTCTCTTGGTGTTTTGTTCTTCTCATGGTCTAGACCAAAACCCAAGTTGCCATAATTGACTTTTTTCTTTCCTTCATAATACAAATTCTATCTGTGAGTAAATCCTGACTACTCGCATGTAATATATATAGCATCATCTCTGGACTGTAGCCAATTTCTCTGCTTCCTGTTCACCTTAAAAAGAATGATTTTTTTCTTTCTTTCTTTCTTTCTTTTTTTTTTTAAACCTAAGAGAGGTTGTATCACTTGCTTTCATTAAGAATGGGATGTTCCCTCCGTCATAACCCTGTCTGGAGCCACCCTCTGACTTAATTTCTTTCTTCTGGTACTTTGTGCCCTTAGCACGGGGCTCCATAGAGTTCCTCTGATTGTCAAGGTCTCTGTAACCACATGGCCCTCACCTGCATTCTCTCTTTAAGCTGGTGTGCTCTCCATAAATATGCAGAGCTCACTCTGTCTCTTCCTTCAAATCTCAGTTGAAATATCTCTGTATTAGACTACCCCAGTGAAATCAGTCCCTTAATTACCATACCATTTCTTCTCTGATTTATTTTTCTTAACATTTGTCATATATGATATGTTATAATTTAATACATAATGTCACATATCATATTTAATATGGAACATAATTATATAATGTGATTGTATATAATATATATCACAACTATATAAAATCTTTTATGTAATTATGCCATATTATATTACATATTAATTTTTTACTTAGTAATTGTGTATATAATGTTCCACTAGAGCAGAAAATGTGTCTTACTCATTTTTATATTTCCAGCATCAAAAACAGGGACTATTACAGAGTAGTTGTTCAATAAATACTTGTAAATTGAATGAGTTTATAAACAAATGGAAGTCATCAATTCACAGGGCACCACAGCTAGGCTGAGATCTGTGTTTAGACAAGAAGAATGGCCTTCTCCTCAATTCTGTGCCATACTGTGTCACTTTAACCTTTTTAAACCAAGAATATCAGTTTTTTTTAAAGATTTTATTTATTTATTTATTTATTTATTTATTTATTTATTTATTTATTTATTTATTTATTAATGAGACCCACACACACACACACACACACACAGAGAGGTAGAGACACAGGCAGAGGGAGAAGCAAGCTCCATGTGGGGAACCTGACATGGGACTCAATCCCAGGTCTCCAGGATCATGCCCTGGGCCGAAGGTGGTGCTAAACTGCTGGATCACCGGGGCTGCCCAGAATATCAGTTTTTGATCTTTGTCACTCCCCCAAACCAAAACAGCAAACACTCACAATCAAAATCCCAGCTACTTGTTTGCATACTTCTGGTCACAAGGACTTAAATCAGTTTATGCTGAGCGCTCAACTTTTCTTCCCCATACATTCATTCTTAACTTCTTTTGCCAGTCATCTTTTTCTATACACACAATGCGTATCAGAACTTCTCAGTCTTGCATATAGAAGCCTTATAAAATATACAATTTTACATTATCAATCCACAAACTAGTTATTACTTAAGAATTTACTTTTTTCTCTCTTAAAAATAGATACTAAAATATTGCCTTAATATTACTTATTTTTCTACACCTTTGTTATCAGCAATATAGTATTTCACTGTATAATTCCATAGAATAATTTATGTATTCAACCCTTTTTTTGGTTCATTAGGCTATTTCTTGTTTTTTAGTATTATAAACAAATACTATGAATATCCCTGGGGCAGCTTGCGGACTCAAGGGTTTAACACCTTGTTAATGGGGATCCCTGGGTGGCACAGCGGTTTGGCGCCTGCCTTTGGCCCAGGGCGCGATCCTGGAGACCCGGGATCGAATCCCACGTTGGGCTCCCAGTACATGGAGCCTGCTTCTCCCTCTGCCTGTGTCTCTGCCTCTCTGTCTCTCTCTGTGACTATCATGAATAAATAAATAAAATCTTTAAAAAAAAATAACACCTTGTTAATGTTAATAATCATTCTCCAGGATTATTAAAATAATTTGCACATTTAGCAGTAATGCATGAAAAGGCCTATATTTTATCACCTGAACAAAACGGTCTCTTTAATCTTTAAAAATAATAGATCAAATGGCATCCATCTCATTATTTTTTAAATTTATATTTCTTTAATAATTGGTGAGTTTTAATACTTTATATTTAGTAAATATTTGGATATAATGATTTATGAACCTGACTTGTGTTTTTCACCATTTTTCTGTTATATTATTTGCTTTTAATTTTACATTTAAATAATCAAAGGTTTTTTGTTTTTTGTTTTTGTTTACTTATTTATTTTTAAGTAATCTCTATACCCAACATGGGCTCACAACCCTGAGATCGAGATTGTATGCTCTTTGGACTGAACCAACCAGGCACCCCTAAACAAAATGTGTATTAAGAATATTAAGCATTTACAGACAGAAAATATTCTATTAAAATTTTACATTGGTTCTTTAGAAGGCCAAGAGTAAGATGACTTTGTTACCTGAGGCCCCGGAGGAACCATGGATAAAACTCACAGGTTGCCACTGATGGTGGCTCATCTGTCCTCTATGAATTTCTTTTGATGCTCTCTAGGTTTAGAATCTCATATCTTCTCCTCTCTATATTGGAACACTTCCTCAAAAAAAATTTTTTAAGGGCACATGGGACTAATTTCCTTAGCCTTGAATATCTATAAAGGTCTCTATTTTCTGTTTTTAAGTTAGTTGACAGTTTTTAGCTGTGACTTCATTGTCATGCAACATTCACTATTGCTGTTCAAAAAGCCAATTACATTTTGGGAAGATGACATGAAATGCTTGGTTGGTATGGCAGGACACTGGCTTAGCCTCTTGCCTTAATTTAGGATAGCTCTGAAAAGCCTTTTTAGCCTCTGTGCTCCTGGTAGAATCAGCTGAGGTGTCTACTGCAAGTTTATCTCAGTTCGGCTTTTTATTTCTGCCCAGTTCTGTGGCTTGCTTTCTCTCACAGGTGGTTGTGTGTGTGTGTGTGTGTGTGTGTGTGTGTGTACTTAGCAAACATCATGCATACAAATCTGCATCTGTGAGTCTGTTTCTTAGGGCACCTGATCTTTTTTTTAATGTTTTTATTTTATTTTTTTTTAATTTTATTTTATTTTTAATTTATGATAGTCACAGAGAGAGAGAGAGAGAGGCAGAGACACAGGCAGAGGGAGAAGCAGGCTCCATGCACCGGGAGCCTGACGTGGGATTCAATCCCGGGTCTCCAGGATCGCGCCCTGGGCCAAAGGCAGGCGCCAAACCGCTGCGCCACCCAGGGATCCCGGGCACCTGATCTTAAGACAGTTGGTTCCGAGAGCGGACTGAAGAAACAGACCTTAAATTGGGTTGTCAGGACCAGAATATTGATGAATGGTTAGTAATGAGGGCAAAATCATTGGTGGTAGGTAGAGTGCAGGTAGGCTTTGGCACATTCTAGGGATGCAGTTGTTAAAAGTTTCACCATGGTGGACTGACATAGGAAATCGGAAAAGGACTTCACTAACAGCTGCAATAATTTTAGGGGCTTGAGAGGTTCAGGGAAAGTAGTAGTTATATGGAATATGGAATCCTATCACTTTTGATGAGTCCAAGCTGTGTTTTGGAGAAAGATAATGAAATATGCAAAGTAATTGGTCACCACCTAATGTTAAGTGTAAAAGTCAGAAGGGCTCCTTCATAGCACACAAATAATGCTAATTTCTCATAGCCAGAGGACAGAAAAAGCTGAAGGTAATGCCTAGGCCTTAATTAAAAAGATAGTATAACTCCTTAGAAGGTTGAGTTCTCAACCTGGCAAGTTTGCTCTGCTCTGAACCTAATGGGAAGGAGAGGGACTCTGAGCCTTGGAATGGGATAACTGAGTCAATGCCTTCAACAATATTGAAACTCCATATTTTCCTAAATCCTCTAGCTCTGTAGAAGCATCCCACTTCTTACTGTTAATTATTAAAACTCCACACTTAGTTAAATAAAATGCAGAGAACTCTGTCTTAAAGGCAAGATATATTCTCTCTCTCTACAAGGATTTACTTTTATAGCCTCTCCTGGCTATCAGACCGACAATTAGGGTGAAAACACATCAGTAATTTGGGAAAGTTTTGGGCTTTCCAAGGGATAAGATTAATCGTACATTGAAAGAGCAAACAAAAACAAAAACAAAACAAACCTAGCCAAGATATACTAGTAAGAAACAGGAGAGTGGGTTTTAGACTGTGATTAAGGAAGCTAGAATCAGAAGTTGGACAAGGGAGAGTATATTGACTTGGGAATTCTTTCCTATGATAAAGAATTTCACATCCTGGCAAGGCCCTGTCAGATAGTGCTTCTCGGCTGCTAGATAGGAACTTGGAACAAGCAGTAGTCCACACTGAATAAACTAGAAATGATCTGTTAAGCTTCAGGGACCCATCACAGTAGTGAAGTTTATAGCAGTTGAGTGATCTGAGGCATGCTAGGACATATTCTCCAAAGTAAAGTACAAATTTTTACATTTTTCAGATCCCATCACTAAGAAGGAACAACTGCTGGTAAACTACTTTGGGCTACAGAAGCAGCTCATTCCACACTTTGGTAGGACACCCATCTACCAAATGTCATGGAAGACTGCCAGCTATGTGTGGCTTACAGCAGGAAAGGACTTTAAAAGGTTCATTCTCTAATGCAATTATCCCTGCCCTCTGGGCCACATGACCCATATTAGGGGTATCTGTGGTGAGAGTTGCTATGTAGAACTTTGGAAAATACCAAGAGGATGATCATGACATAGATACCTGTGGTTTTGAAGTAAAGTCATACCATCTGTAACAGATACCTATATATCACTCATAGCTCCTGGCATATTACTGGTCCCTGATAAAGATGGAGTGCCTGTCTCTGGAAGATTCGGTAGCCATGCAGCCAGAATTGCTCACCATGAGCCTAGTTCTTTCAGATGTAGTAAATCATAAGGCTAGATGGTCTCAGTAGCAATTCATTGCACGTTGGAAATGCTGCATCCAGGATCACGTTTTGGCTAGGCTGGGGCGGGGGGGTGGGCACTTAATAGCAGAGGATATTCAAGAATGGGGACTGGCCATACAATACACCACCTAGGAGTCAGCAGCCTAAATGAGCTGAGTCACCAGCCAGGAGATGATACTCCCATGAGGATGAAGTGCTGTTCTCCAAGATGCAATGCATAAATCAATAACTTTTATATGGTCCTGCATCCCCGGTAGATAGGAGACACAGGAAGCACAATCTGCTTACTATCATTCCCAGGAACCCGCTGGAGGAATCTGTGCTTCCTGTTCCTACAACTCTAAGCTTTGCAGGTCTGAGGTCTTGGTTCTAAAAGGGGGAAGCATTTCTATTAGGGAACAAACAATAATCCTGTTAAACCTAAGTTTTTGACTGCCATGTGGTTACGTCCAGATTCTGTATGCCAGGATTCCTTATGCTTCCTTCCAGCACGCAAGGAAAAGAAAGGGAAAAAAAAGTTTCTGATAATTAGGAGGAGGTAGGGGCTTCTACACAACAGGGAGAGGGAAGAATATTTGTCATCTCGGTGATCACTGGATGTCTCTTGATATTCCCCTGCTCAATATTTATGGTGAATGAGAAAAAAAAGCAGCTATAGGTTGAAGAAATCATGAAGACCAGGGGCTCAGATCCCTCCTCGGGGTTGATGGTCTGGATCATTCCATCAAAAGTCACCTATAGGTGCTAGCTGAGGTTGAGGGAAATTGAGAATCTTAGAAGAGGAGGGGGAAAATGAGTATCAGTTGTACCCCAAGAGTAACTAACAGGAAGGGCTACTGATGGTTCTATTCACCTTTCTCTTGTTAAGTTTTCCTATCAGAATTCTGGAGGAGATGCCCCTAGATGGGCGTTAGAAGGTAGAGGAGGGTTAGTAATGTATCCTCCAGGCTCAGAAGGTGCTCTAATACTGAAAAACAAGGCACTCTGTTTACAGAGTTTTATTCAGGGTAAATTACTGATGGGGGGAATCAGGTCGACAGATCCAGGTGGTTTACTACCACTATCCTCTACTCCATCCGGACCTTAATCCTCAGCTTTTACGGAGCCAGGGGCATGGTGGTGAGCTCACAGAGTTGTTATCCAAAGTGGCGCCATATGTGCGCCAGAGGCTCTTTACTAGTTATCCTAAGTGATGCCACTTGTGTGCCAGAGTGGAGCACAAGGTGGAGGGCCAAAGATGGAGTCAGTGTTGTCAGCACTCCTACAATAGGGGTACACTTACTATATAAAGCAAGTAGATCTTGGTAGTTTGAGCATGATCAGTAGTAGTTGATATGTTTCACCTACAAGATGCCTCTGAGATGAATTAGGCGCTAATTCTCCCCACTACCAGGAGTGCTGGCTGCTGACCAATCACAGCTGAACATTCTCTTTAGCCAAGGGAGTTGACTCACCAAGTTATAGCCCTCTTTAGGGGGAAGCTTGTATGTCCCAGCTGATCCATGCAGGCCTCAGAGGCCTCTTTCAATCTGGGAGGTCTAAAAGCTCTTCCAGCTCCAAAGCTTCCTGAGTGTTTGGCGAAAGTACCTGTCCTTAGCCCTGTCATAGTTCAGATGCTCCCACAGCCTAATCCTGCCTTTGTCTTTCATCACAGATGTTGTTCCAGGCAGAGTAAATTTTTCAGGGTCTGTTTCTTGGGGAGCCCAACCTAAAACAGAAGATGGAACAACTGGAAAGACAGTCCATGCTGTTGGGCGAAAAGATTGAACACCATTAATATGTCAATTGTAGTTAATTTTTAAGTTTATTGCCAGCCCAATAAAAATTTGAACAGTTTTTTTTTTTAATTTTGGCAAGGATTTTCAAAAGTTCATATAGAAAAAGAAACAAGCAAACACTATCTATGATAATACAAAGAGAAAGTTAATTGGTCCAGATCATTCCATATGTCAGAAGATCTACTTCTTTAATACTGCTGAAGAAACAATCATTTGTAGAAAAGTAATTTTGTCTTTAGAGTTTGTTTTAAAATCATGTCTGTTCCATATTGGAACAAAATAGCAAGATATAGCCAAGTAAGATGAGTTTTGTTTTTTTTTTAACAATGTAGTGAAATTCTGAAAGAATTTATCTGTCACCATAGTGTTTTATATCCAGCTGGGACCCTTCCTACCACCTAGTTCAATCTGGCCCAGTTTATATCTTATATTTTTACAGCATAAGCAAAAGCTTACTCATAGCTGAACATTGTTCTATTAGTACATTTTTTTTGCTTCTAATAATAAGTTTTATAATGCTAAAGCAGTTGTATTAAATAAGCCTAATGGGATATCCATCATTAACTTTTAGGAAAACATCAAGATGGTAAACATCACTGGGGGAAAGGGGTTATATAGCTCAACTACATAGAAATTAATTATTTTTTGGCTTGTTTTTTTCCTATTTTATAATGGCAGTAGTAAGTCATAAGTACTAACCTCTAAGAAGTCAGTACCTGGCTGAAAATATCTGAACTGTAACTCAGCTGAGAATGTGTAGATGCTAATCTAATGTTGCTGTCTGATTAAATCAGTAGTTATTTTCTGATTTTCTTCACAGTGAGAATAAATACCTGTGATATGAGAAACTGTGCCCACAAGCTGTGAGATGTTTTAGACTGTGGGTATGAGGGCAAGAGAAACTTGGTTCATCTCTAAAATAATACTAGGGGTAAAAATTAATATAAAATAAAATAAAATAAATAATAAAATAAAATAAATAAAATAAAACTAGGGGTAAGGTAATTTGTATTTGTAATTGTTGTACCAGTTCTTTATGCTGTCTTTTTAGTCGATGTGGCTACTTCAAAAAGATGAGCTGTTAATATGGGGTGAGATAAAAATTATTTCTTTTTATAAGGAATCCAGCTCTCTCACTACTTCTAAAAATCTGAGACATCTATATCTTTGCCTCTTGGCTTCACATCCACTATTGGGAAATTGTGGAAAAACAGATTGGGGTGTACTTGCAAATTAATTGCTACCCCAACTAGAAAATAGGCATCTGTATAGCTATTTTTATAGGTAAAGCCTTATTCAAGAATAAATATTTTTTCTGGGATGTGTACTTTACCACCAGTGGGTTGTGTTTCCCATTCAAGGGGCTATTAGGCTTTGTGTCAATCCAGGACTTTGCTAATTACATGTAACTTTCTGATTCCATTTGTCATCATCAGTTCTTAACCCTGACTCTGCTACAGCCAAGCTGATCAATAGGTTGTTGCTGTTGCCCCACCCTTTGTGTTATCCTGCCTCCGTGGCCTCTTGACCACCCCTTCTTTGGTCTGCATTCATCACTCCTTTCAAGAACCAGCCCCAAATTCTCTCCTTCCTAGAACAAGGCTTGCTTTTACAGTACCTTTTTGAGCTCCCACACATTTAAGTTTTTCTTTTCTTCTTGTTCCTATTTATTCTCCAGAACTTGAGGCTTCACATTTTAATCTCTCCCAATTAAACTCAAGGAGCATTGTATTGTTTCCTCGTATCTACCTGAAGAACTCATTTATTCACATTGTAGTTATTTAATACATACTGTTTACTATAAATAACTGTATAGAGGTCATTTTTGTCTCTTCAGTATTTTTTTTTCTTTTACCTCGAGCTGTGACGAGGTAAAGGCAAAATAAAATAATTGCAAATTTCAACTTCTTGGATAGTCGTTACCTAAGGTGGCCATAAATGAAGCATGATTATTCCCACTACCCTGACTCTACTTTCTCATCTATAGTTATGGTTCCCCAGATTCTTACATTCCCAGCATCGATGTCAGACTTGTGTCAGTGCACAAGATTCAAATGTTTTTATCAAAATAACAAGTCACCAAGGAGTGCAGTTGGATTTGCAGATAGTTTTGCTACGTTATTTCTTTAAATTGAAATAGTTGTTGAATTTAGGGCAGAAGATGAGCCAAATAGAAAATGAAAACCCGTATATTAGCAGGAGTCGTGTGGAGGGAGGTGGTGGTGCAAATCAAACAAATCACCTGATGCTCAGTCTCTTAGGGAAATGGAGACAGTGATCTGGTGAGTGTGGTGTTCATCATGGCTATCATTATGTGGAGAATGCAGTTCTGGAACTTTAAAGGCACGTTCGTGGAACCTAAGATATGCTCAAGTATGTTTATGGAATAAACAATTGAATGAAAGAGAAAGAATAAATGGTATTTGTAGGGTTTTGTTTCTCAGTCAGTTATGTCAGAGATAACAGGGGCAAAATCTTTGTAATAAGGCAACCCTAATGCCTACAACCACCACTCATAACATTGTCAGGGGCACAACTGTTAGAAACTAGCCTAGGAAGCTCAAAGCACAGTGAATAAAATTTAAAAAAGTGTGTGAAATAAATGTGCAAATAGGATTTTTTTCTGTCTGTAAATCTACATGCAATATACACATATGACCATCTTCCCTCCTTTGAAGGAAAAACTATTTACCAGTAATTTTCTAGCGTGGGATTCAGTTTTGTTCTCCTGCCCTTTTCTGCCATCTTCTCTTCCACATTCCAGAAGCTTCACATGAAAGATTATTGATATCCTGATGACAGGCTTTAAATCAAACACACAGCTAAGTGGGTCTTTATTTGAAAGCTTTCTTTAGCATAAAGCTAAACAATGATTTGTTCTGCATCAAGCTATATAGAAGTGGAAACAAGTGTTTGAGGTCACGAAATGAAACATGGTTTGCCAACTTATAACTAATGTTTCCAGACATTACATATTTCTTGAGCACTTAGGAGTAAAGTTCTGTCAGATGCTATGGATTAATTTGAAAAAGAATATGTTTAAGCGTGTGTCCTCAAAGAAAACACAACCTAAATTGGGCAAGACAACACTTACACATGATAAAGACAAAACATGTATATGTGATCAAAATTATAATAAAGTCCAGCAAATTCCATGGAAGTGATGCAAATAATAGAAAAGCTAGTCGCAGCTGAGTTGTGAGAGGATGACACGTTGTAGGTACCCTCAGAGAAGGCTTATGCCTTTCACAGTAAAAATATCTCCCTGAAAACAAGAACTGTAAGTCAGCCTCCTTTAAACACCATTTTGGCATGTGAATGATAACAGTGTCAGCTGCAATTTATCTGAATAAGAAGAGAGGTTATATATGAGGCATATAGGGGCAATAATATGATGACAAAAATAATCATTCCACTGGCAAGTCATGGAGTTCATAACCGGCCAGAAGCACACACGTCAAGGTAACTCCTGTGTTGAACAAGCAAAACTCAGGGGAAGTAATCGTAAAACAACTTTGTACTAATTTCCTCTCTCCATTTAAATTCATCTCAGGGGCTTCTTCTTTCTCTGTTCCTGGCAGGCCTCATAGCATTTCTCCTTACTCTTAAATAATAAAACGTCTTATAGTCAAGTTAAATTACAAAACACAGGCTCAGTTCAGTAATAAGCTTGATTAATACCATCAAAAACAGGTAATATTCAGAGCCCAAACTTTTTTTAAATTCCAGACTCCTCTCCTCCCCTGTAGCACGTGGGAAGTCTACTGTCGGGGCAAGGGAGTTGGTGTTTTCTCTCTTTCCCCATTGGAGGCTTGTATGCTCTTTCCACCAGCTTGCAGGACAAAATACTTTCTGACCACTTGGGGTTGGTGCCTGGGAAGAGAGGAGACAGAGGTGTCAGGAAATAGCCTGCTACACTGATGTTGTTGATTCCTGAACTTGCAGGGATCTGATGCTAGCAGCCTACTTCCATCTCTGTCTCTCTCTTGAGCATTTCTTGGCTTCTTTGGAAAATTCCCCTATTTCTGAGGATTTTTCCCTAAGTTCCTCCTGAAAGCTCAAATACATCTCTATTCTGGCTTGTTAGCTGACTCCTTCCTCTGCTCTTAGGAATCCAGGCGTAACTCTGGCCTCCCTAGTTTCCCTCCCCAGGTAGTCTTGCATAGGCCTTAAGAAGAACCATGTGGGTCCTCCCCTATAGGCCTTATGTGGTCCAAGGAGAATCATTCACACACCTACATATGAAGGGTTGTTAAGAACTAGATGTTGAACACCTCCTATAAAAAGTTTTCATTTGATCTAATCCTTTTTGGAGGATTGTCTTTGGGCCGCAGCTGAAATGTAACATCTTAACATCTCTTAGTATGAGTACAGTACATGGGTAATGAAAATAAGCTGTATAACTTTGATAAAGTTAGTTTTTTTGGATAATTAAGTGATAATATTTATATATAACACTTAGCACATGGCCTGTCACATAATAAGTGACCAATATATGGGAGCTTTTGTTTATTTGTAGAATCATTGTGCTTGAGAACAAAAATAAATGCATATTTATGTATACTCCCTAAAGATGTGTCAAACTTGTAAGTATTGCCATACTTTGAAATTTCAAAATTATAAATATGTCCAGTGACTTGAGTATTTGCTGAAATGTTTATTCTCTCCTGTACAAGGTTTGGATGCCTTCAATATTTTATTCACTCTCATAGTTATGCGTTTTTCCTCTTTCCTTTCTAACTGCTCACTTTACTTGAAGGGAAAATGAAGGGGGGCTGTTATTAACATGCTCCGATGTGTATGTCCTTTCCTAACATTGCTTTTTACAGGAAAAATGTCTTTTGGTGATAGAAACAGAGTGGTGTGACTAGGGCAATAGTAAATCTGTCCTAAAGCCACTTTCCAACTGTAAATCATCATTATGGAGGATTGGCTTTCTGCTCATGGTGACACTTTACCCACTGAAGTGACCGGAAGGATTGGAAGTGATTTCTACAGTATCAGCCTCTTTGGCATGATTCATTTCTGCCCTCCTCTCTGCCTGAGCAAGTGGAAGCTTCGTTTCTGGTACAGAGGATCAAAAGATGGCAGACCTACCACAATGAAATCTTCAGACGTTGCTGTACCTCCTATATTATCAGCTTCCAGTAGATAAAAATTTCTTGAAGCTGTCACGTAGTTTTGTCAGTTCTCTTCTAAATCGAATTTGTTCCTAGCTTGGAGGTATGATAGCCATAAAATCATAAAGTAGTAGACTAATTGTTTAAATGACTAAGTATTCACAAAGGTATCTTAAGTAATTGTATACTTCATACAATTTTATTTTTTATAGCAAGGTGAATTATTTTAAAGTTGTTAGAAAATATTGATTAAATAGTAATCTATTTTTATTTAAATTTAAATTTAAATTTTTATTATAAAATAAAAGATCCAGAAAGCCACACCAAACAAATGTGTAGCTTAATGAGTGATTTTAAATAAAAGCCTTTTAACCACCACCCAGGTCAAGAACTAGAATTTTTTCAGCCACCTTCGCTGTATATGCCTTATTTTAATCTTCTTTTTTAAAGATTTTATTTATTTATTCATGAGAGAGAGAGGCAGAGACACAGGCAGAGGGAGAAGCAGGCTCCATGCAGGGAGCCTGATGTGGGACTTGATCCCGGGTGTTCAGGATCACGCCCCGGGCCGAAGGCAGGAGCTAAACCCACTGAGCCACCCAGGGATCCCCTTATGTTAATCTTTACTTCCTTCTTCTCCCTGAAGTAATCACTCTTCTGGTTTTTATAGCAGTAACTTCCTTGAAACTCTTCTAGTTTTATATCCTAAGTGTGTGTGTCCCTAAAAGCTATAGTCTTATTCAGTTTTTTATTTGATAATTCAAAGAATTTCTGTTAATCTACAACTTCCCCTACTATACCTTTCTTTTCTTTATCATGTACTTGCTGAAGAGCATACGTCTCTGCCATGCAGAGCTGGAAAGCCTGGATATTGCTCATTACGTACTGTTAGGGCAGTTCCACAAGGTCCTGTATTTTCTGGATTTCCTAAGATTGAGCAGCTAGGTATATATAGAGGATTTATCAGAATCAGGTACCTTCCCTTTGGCCAGATTTTAGTTGGTGCCTTTAAGCGGACAGAGTGTCCAGATGTTTCTCTTTCCGTGATTTGAATAGCTGTTCATGTTCAATGCCTAAGTTTATATATTAACTTAGGTAGTTGGGAAATGTGGGATTCTTTTATTTTTATTTTTTTATTGAAGTTCAATTTGCCAACATATAGTATAACACCCAGTATGTAATAGAATATTACTCAGCCATTAGAAAGGACAAATACCCACCATGTATTTGGATTCTAATCCCATAATTTTTTTTCATTATTAGACAGAATACTTTTATTTTTTTATTTTTCAGAATACTTTTATTTTTAAAGATTTTATTTATTTTTGTTTTTTTGTGGGGTAGGCGGGGGGAGCAGAGGAAGAGAGAGACAAGCAGACTCCCTGAGCATGGTGTATGACTCAGGGCTTGATCCCATGACCCCGAGGTCACGAAGTCAATAGTGGGACGTTCTTGAGGGTGACTCAAGCCACCCAGGCACCCACAGAATATTTTTAAAAATGGATACTTTCTCTCAGATACTATTTGGCTACCAAATGCTTCCATTTCTATAGGAAAAGCAGGATCATTGCTTGATTTTTTAAATCAGTTTTTAAGAAGAGGCAATAGATTCTCATTTTCCATGTGTAACATGTAATCTTATTTTTTTCTTTTAAAAATACTTATTCAGTAACTTGTGATTTAACATATTGTGTGGATTTCATCCAGTTGTTATTATTGACATGACTGAGCTCAAATTGTCCCCACTTTGGGCTTTGGGAGCCTTTTCAAGTTGGCTCCAGAGTTCTTTTGACAAAACTTTAATAGATTTCAGTAGCCCCCTTGCTGACTAGAATGGCACATGCTCCAGTTTTATCTCATTTGTTTTCTGCCATAGACTGGGAACTGCCATTCTTTAAAGAAGCTCTAGGTACCTTTAGTGGAAAACGGTATTTCAAGACCACCACGTGCATCCACTAGAGAATATTACTGGTCTCAGTTGTTTGGTCATTATTGCTAAACCTTTCGGGTGGGCAGAGCTAGAATGTGTGTGCGTGGGTACATGCATGTGTATCAGTGACTCATGGTTCCATACAGATACTTCTGCTTCAAATACAGTCCTGTAGGGTTTTTTGTTTTGTTTTGTTTTGTTTTTTTAGTTTTTTTTACTTAACCTCTTCTATAATATATATGTATTCCCTTTCTACAACACTCAAAAGCCTGATTCTCAAGGACATAAGGGATGATAGAATTAGTATATCCCATACTATGCCTGCAATAGTATAAAAAGAAAAACCCCACAAAAAACCCAGTAACTTTACTACCATCAGTAATACATAAGGGGAATTATTTTTAAAAAATTCCTTGCACATGTTCTTGCCATAAGCCATCTTATATAGTTACACTATTTTTAAAATTTCAGAGCATAAGGCTATTACAGATCATCTTCTCCCTTTAACCTTCACTTAGAACGCCATGCATAATGCTTACCACCAGTCCTGCCAGAGTTTCTCTGGTTATTTTCATGTATGAAGATTGCTCTTTATTTTTTAGAAGGAACTCATGGAAATAGTATTTTCTGCCTTTCTGCACCTTTGTCTTTGTTCCTTATGTTTGAAAGTCTTTTGCTGGGTAAAAAAATACTTGGCTCATGTTTTTGTTTTTCCTTGAAAATCATGTTCCTGTCAATAAATCTAATAATTTAATATTAATCCATTTATTTATTTATTTAGATTTTATTTATTTATTCATGAGAATACACAGAGAGGAGAGAGAGAAAGGCAGAGACACAGGCAGAGGTAGAAGCAGGATCCATGTAGAGAGCCTGACGTGGAACTCAATCCCCGGGCTCCAGGATCACGCCCTAGGCTGAAGGTGGCGCTAAACCGCTGAGCCACCTGGACTGCCCTAATTTTACTCCATTTAAAAGACATTTGCTCTTTTTGCCTATATGCACACAATATGATCTTTTTAAAATTTATAGTCCAATAATTTTCCTAAAAGCTATACTAATATTGCTCATTTGTGAGTTTATAATCTCAGACATAGCTCTTTCAATATCTAGTTTTGAGTGGAGTTTTAAAATTATATATTTCAAGAATGTTTTCTGGAAATACAGCTGTGTTTTTTTTCTTCGGGAATTCATTTTACCATATGGTCTATCTTCTTTGCCTGTCCTAAGTTTTTGTTGCTTTCTCTTTTTCTCCTTTTTTTTTTTTTTTTAATTTAAAAAAGTTCTTCCTTTTATCTTCCCTTGCTCTTACAGGATTAATCTCTGTGCTTCTTTATTCATTTATTGTTTTTCAGCCTTCATTTCTGGTCATTTTCTTGTATTTCTAATTATTTCCTGAGTTCTGTTTCCTAAATCCTGAGTCTTTCTAGTTATGATTTATGTTATTCTTTGATATCTTTGATCATTTAAAAATGCCTTTTAGCTCGTTTTGAAATAGTAGGGTGCAGTTTGATCTATTCTGTAGGCATGTCTTTCTGGAATGCTAGCAATGTTCGTAGGAATGTTATTTTGATCCTTTTTTTCTTTCATCTTATAATAACTTTGGATAGAATTTGACCTTTTCCTGTTGCTCAGTTTTTTTTTGTGAGATTAATTTTACTGGACTTTAGAAGGAGGTGTGGTTCAAGATGGCTTCGAAATATGCATTTCCTCTTTTGTTGTCTCCTCAAATATGTCTCCTCATTCACTCAGATTTCTTGGCTCTATTCTGCCTCCAACCCTCACTCTTGTATCTGAGATTGTTCTTTCTTTTGTTCATAGTGCCTATGTATTGCTCAGCAGATTTTCCTCACAGTGGGTCCCGGGTTCATAGGAGTTAGACTGTTCTGTTCCCTTCTCACCTTAATGGCAGGCCCTGGCCCCACCTGTTATTGGATTGGGTAAACTCCTCCCGCTTGAGTTGCTGTTCTCAGAGGTGGAACACCAAACATCCAGTGAAGACCTGGTGGCTCCTTTGGAATTCTCTTGTTTCATGGTTCACCAAATATCTGTTGCTTCTTTCTGCTTTCTTCTTTGCTAGCAATGACCCAGGAGCCCTTTGTGCTGTGGTAGTGTGTCCCTACCTGCTTCATTCTTTGAACAACTTTTCACCTAGTTTTGTTATGTATGTTGTCTGGGGATTTTTGATTTTACCATCTAGTTCCTCTACTCATTTTGATATGGGGATCTGAAGAAATTAAAAGACCATGCCACTGCTTCTACCTTTGTTGTTCTCTATTTGTTTTTTTTTTAATTGTTTCAATTCAATTTAGTTAACATATAATGTATTTTTAGTTTCAGAGATAGAACTTAGTGATTTATCAGTTGCATATTGATATTTTTGTTTTAAACAAAAAATTACTAAATTGTTTTCTAATAGACTGATATCAAACACATATACACACATTACATACACAGTGTATCACATTCTTTAAATTCCAGTTGTTATTTTTAAAATAATATAATGTAATACAAAATCTAGAGCATGGAGTATGTTTTACTTTTAATCTCAATAAAAGTAATCTCAATAAAATCTCAAAATTTGGCCAGGTACTATTCTTTTCCGAAAGCTCCCACAATAAATTCAAAGTTGGAGAAATGGTTTAGTTCATTTTGAAAGCCCAAACAAAAAAGTACCATATGGGCATTTAATTGACTTTTCCACTTTTACATTCTAGATACACAGGCAGCATGTCTTGGGTGTCACTTTTTGAATAACACTGTATATTTATAAAAATAGATAAACAGTAGGTTTCATGAATACCTTAAACATTTGTAACTGAGTGGATAGATAATAAGCATTGCTTTATGCATCTTTTCCTTCGAATTTTGAGCCTAATATATTCATAAAGTAGAAGCAACTCCCGTTTGACATTCTATAGTTTTTCAGAAAAGCCATCATCAGCTCCTATTAGTTACAGTAGGCCTGTAATGAATGCATGCATACCTGAGACAATTGCCTTATTTTCAAAAAGTATAGCAGTTGTAAATGGGTTCTGATGATCCCATCTGGTGATATTGTCTTGTAGTTGTACCTGTAATAAAGAAAAAGAAATTTGATTTTTGATATCCCCTTTTATCCTAATGTATCCCCAAGTGTGTGACATACTATCATAAATCAAAAAGTTTCCTTTGCAATGCACACATAATGTTACCTAGTTTTATGTGCTTTTCCTCCATCTACATAAGAGACCTCTTTTTTAAAGAAGTGTTGTCTGTTACCTATAATGTGTTGTCATGTTTACAGATTACAGCCAACATAGACACATATTAACATACGTAGGGTGAATCTTTCTTCCTTGATAACAACAGTTGATAATTGGAATCACCTCTGCCACATCCAAGAAAAAGAGAGATCTCTATCTGGAGAGGTTTGAGTCACTAGCAAGATAAGAATAACCATATTTTTATTCAATATTTTACTTAAGTTGAAATGAGCAAAAAGTGAGGAACCAAACAGTAAAATGAGCTATTTATGTGTGTTGCCACTGCTTGAAGAGTCCCACCATCTCATCAATAAGATTATCTTTCCCTATATCCTTTTTCAACAAAGTAATTTTGATACCTGGCCAATTTTGGAGAGTAATTTGAAGGTCGACTTTTTCCCTTCTCTCAAGTCCTGATTTCTAAGATCCAGATGTGTTTTATTTTATTTTTTAAGATTTATTTATTTATTTATTCACAGAGACAGAGAGAGAGAGAGAGAGAAAGAGAGAGAGAGAGGCAGAGACACAGGCAGAGGGAGAAGCAGGCTCCATGCAGGGAGCCTGATGTGGGACTTGATCCAGGGTCTCCAGGATCATGCCCTAGGCTGCAGGTGGCGCTAAACCGCTATGCCACCGGGGCTGTCCTCCAGATGTGTTTTATTTTTTTAATTTTTTTCCACATGTGTTTTAAAAGTTGGCTTATTGCAAATGGGACCATTCCCTCAAATGTGAGAACTGAACATTACAAAAGAAAACCAGTATACTTTGGAGTCACGAGGTCCTGAGATCCTTCCTGGCTCAAAGCCTCCCTCTGTGACTTGGGACAAGTTACTTTCCTTCCCAATTCTGTTTCTTTATGAATAAAATAGTTGTAAGAATTTCTTATTTAGGATGTGGTATCTAGATTTAGAGTTTGGTGTATTATATATTGAAGACATTAAAAAAATAAACCTGTCCCCTGTCATATGGGAAAGAATATATCTTCCAAAGTAAATGAAGGAAATATATGTGATTTGAAAATCTCCCTAGATGACTTTGCATGCTTCTACTACTACTTGAAGTCTCGATACCTTAAAGTTTTTAGCATTTTTATCAGGGAAAGCAAGGCTTCCAGGTACTTATGACCAAGCAACTAAACAAATCAATCTCTTGGATACCAGCCACCAAATAATTAATCTGAAATTAGTGGTAATTGGTCATTGATCCTTTATTTGTTTAAATTAATTAAAAAGTTATTCACTACTTTATACCCATTATATTTGTAGAATGTCTGACTATGAGTCATTTAAATGTCATCTACACTTAGAAAAGAAAGCTCCGTGAATCTTTTTCTTGGACTCATATTTAAAAGTAAAGTGCCCACTTCTTATGTAAAGAAATGATTTGTCGTTTTCACTTTAAGGAAACCCTTAGCATTGGCAAATGTAAACTTACAGAAAGAGGGATTTCTAAAAGCAAAGATGCACTGGATAGGACAGACGACACATTGGCATTATGCTAATTAGAAACTTGAATCACTGACACCTGCATTGCTTAGTGGGACACAAAACAGCGTCAAGGTCTCTGTCCTTTTGTTGATTTAAAATGTTATCCTTGAAATATCAATGTTATAAATATTAATAAAAATACTAAGAGCTTGGCAAGTGGATTCCAGGAAGACTAATGACTTCCAGTTAAATATCATGTCATTATTCTAACAGACCTTTTACTAGGCAACAAAGATAGAACAACGCTATAGGCCCTTCATAAGGGTCTTAACAACTATTCATTTGAGACAAGAATTCCATCAACTAGTTGTTTGACCTAAATAGACTGATTGTTTCTGGGTGAACTAATCATCCTTTGGTTATCATCTCTCAATACCAAAAGCTGGTCTGGTTGAGTTTTTACTCTAATTGGTTATCTTTCCAGTTGGGGCACATATTCACACACAAACACACACCTAAACCTACACAATTATTTGTGTGAGCCAATAACTCATGTCACTCGCAGGTCGTGTGATGTTTGCCAATACAGATGCATCTCAAAAACATAGCATTAGGGCAGCCTGGATGGCTCAGTGGTTTAGTGCCGCTTTTGGTTCAGGGCATGATTGTGGAGACCTGGGATCGAGTCCCACGTCAGGCTCCCTGCATGGAGCCTGCTTCTCCCTCTGCCTGTGTCTCTGCCTCTCTCTGTGTCTCTCTCATGAATAAATAAATAAAATCTTTAAAAAACAAAACAAAACATAGCATTAAACAATGAGAGTAAAGTGTATAAGGATATGTAAAGTACCATTTTACTTTCAATTTATCAAAACTATATGATATGTTGTTTGTGGATGCAAATTTATGTCAATAAAAGTATGGAAGGTGAATAGAAAGGATGTGCATTAAGTGTGTTAGAGTAGTGCATAAGAAATGGTTGGAAGAATGGGATGGGCAACAAGAGGGCAGAAAACGGGGGGCCATACTATGTCCAAAGATGATTGGTCACAATAGTGTGATTGATCATAGTAATCCTACATTAGAATACAAAATATAGAATGTTTATAATTTATCTTTGTTTTAGAATATGGGCATTTTTAAAAACTGACTTGAACCTATTTAGCATTATTTAAAATGACACAATCGTGTCATTTTGTTTCCTCTGTGCCAAGTTGAATGTGGAAATGCTAGGCCTCCTGAAGTAAGCTTCACACTTCCAGTTGTTCCTCAAAAATCCTTTTCATGTGAACTAGTTGCCAGGCCAAATTACCCTGCACACTTTTATGAACAATTCCATAGTTAGGACGTCATCAGCTTAGCTTCATTGTTAAAAGAATAGTTAATGGAACATGTTTTGCCTGACAAATACAAAATAACATAGAGAACATGGTGCCCCTAATGTTTTAGGAATATATCAGAGAATTAGACACAGATAGCACTTTCAGTGTGATAGATTGTAGGGAGTTATTGTTCTTAGAAGTTGCAAAGATGAATGCAAACCCATTTAAGGTTATTCATGTCCTAACTTGTTGCAAAGTTAGGAGAGCTTAACACTGCAACTTGATTGTCAATCTGACTTTGTCCTTGCTCAGTCTGAACCGTACACTCTGAACCATAGTGTGTTCCTATGCTTACATTAAACTCCTTTTGTGTATGATGTACATTTTACTTTGTAGCTGTTTGTATGACATAGTAAGTTTCAAGGGCCATTTTTTTTCCCTTTAAGCCTGGTGTTTTGAATACAGTACAAAAAGTATGGAATAAAATTGTAGCCTATTCATGCTGATACATTCATTGCACAGAGAGGTCTTCCTTTGAGATCAATCAAATCAAGAAAGAGAAAATTCTCTGTAGTCAACAAAAAATACAGCACATGTCTCTGTTTCCTGTCAAGTACCTCAGCTCTGCATCTGAGGATGGCCTAAAACCCCGTTAACAGACTTCAAGAAGGAAAAAACCAGCAGGAGTAAAAAAAAAATGTAAATAATTGCCCATTTCTATAGCAAAGTTCAAACTTCTCTCTTGAAATGGTGAACCAACTCAAATAACAACATTAGGAAATGTCCTTGTTTAGGGATAATTAATGGCCTTGTATTTTTCTCACTGTTTATTATGTTCAGTCAAATAGGAAAGGAAAATGTTAAAAGCTCAAAGGCTAAAGTTACAGTGAAATGTATACAGCAGATTTATATGTGTTCAGCTTTTTTTTTTTTTTGAGAAGGCGCTCATTTTAATTTTACATGTTATTTCTATTATATAGAACAAAGAAAAATACATTTGTTACTCATGCAGGAGCTGCAGGCGTTTTTAAAGGAAAAGCTTTAAGCCGTGTCAAATCTATTGAGGTATCTTCTACTTAATACTCTCAAATGACTGAGTTAGTTTTACATTTCAAACTTTAAGGGGGGTAGGTAATAAAAGAACGTTTATCACTAATGACCCAGCGACAACAACAGAACCCCACAATACATGGTTATGCTCAAATATTCTAAAATGTTTTAATATAAACAGCATGCTAGAATATATTGTATAAGATAGGGAAAAGATAAACATTATTGTTACCTCAAATGGTTGATAATAGCAATTGACTAGTGAAATGGTTTGCACAAAACTGTGCTTTTCTGAATGCAATTTCAGTAATACGGAATGATATATCCCAAGAAATATGGGAAAATGTAGGAAATTGTTGCATAAACTGCTTTGACTAAAGTAGACATTGTGATGAAGTATAATCTCCCCAAGTAAACAGTTATTATGTTAAGAATGGAGAAGCAATCACACAATTTAAGTATTTTGCCTTGGCAGCTCTACTTTTATTTCCCACCCCTGCCTTTCCCTGAGATGATGCATTGCTGCTAGTCCATGGCTTACAAAAATAGGCAAGGGGCAAATACATATAGGAATCAAAAGCTGTATAGAAAGTACTCCTTTTTAGAGAGCTGCTATATTTGCTTAGACCTGATGTCTTTACCTTGATCGAAAAGACTATTAATGGACACTGCATCCAGATGAGATACCTCCGTTGACAGAAAATATTTCTGTGGCATAAATCACAGCGTGCAGCGATACCAGCCCAGGAATCACCTTTTGAAATAAACAAGGACAGAAAGTGATCACTGGACCCACTTGTTAAATTCCTCGTGCCGTAGGCTGAACGTACTTCCCTCAACACCTGTCCTATGTTCCCTTCCTCACACTCTCACTTTGTCTTTCAGCTTCTCACTGATTGGTTCTCAAAATTTCTTCACACTAAGGCTGTCAAGATTGGACTGAAAAAAAAAAAAAAGGTATTTATAATGTCATCAGGTATCCTATGCATCCCAAGTAGTAGTTTTTATTTCACTTTTTCCTGAGAAGATTGTGGAAATTCCATCCAGGACTTGGTATACATTCTTTGAATTATCTGTGGTGATGGTAAAAATTTGTTCTCAAGAGCAGAATTTAATTTGGAGTGAAGTCATATAGGTAACATAGACGCTGAATCCTTGTGACATTCTTCAGATTTAAGAGAGAGGGAAAAAAAAAAGAACAGTGATGATTTTATTTTGCAACTTAGAAACTAGTCCTAAAGGCAGTTCCCAAAGAGGTTTACAAAACATGTTGAGTAATAGTGTTTTGGAACAAATCTATGGTCTTCCATACTTTGAAAAACAAGATGGTGTGCCTGTCTAGAACTTCTGGGTGCTTTCAAGTCTCTCTAATAGAAAATTTCCTTTACTGAGGCGTTGAGTTTATCACCTGGAAGATATGTGGATTCTCTACTTGTTAAACTGTCATTCACATGCACCAGATGATATCCCTAGCATTTGAGGAAACTATTAAAGCATGTTACAGTTGCTGCTACTTGGAAAGAAAAAATACACTCAGCAATACAGTATTTTTTAAATCTTACTCGTTTTTAGCATAAAGTCAGATATCTTGAGTTCAAATTTTATTCTATACTTTATTGCTCGGTGGGTTTTGGCAATTTACTTAAATGTTTTGAGTCTTATTTTCTTCATCTATAAAATGAGGATAATTATAACTGCTTTGTAGGACTGTGGTGAGAAGCAAAGGAATTAATTCATATAATGTATTTAATTTTGGCACATAGAAAGCATTTGGTAATATTTGATAGAATTGTTGATTTTATGGTGATACTTAATAAATGTTATGACTCAAAGCATTATTCTTCCCACTTGATTTTTTCATCTTAGTAGGATAAAAGTGGTTTTACCTAAAAATAAATATATTATTAAATGAAGTGCAGACTCAATAAAGGCTTAATAAAGGGTTGAGAGGTATTTTGAGGCAAGATACCCATTTATACCAAGCTTCTTATTTTATATATTTAAGCCTGGCCTTTATTTAGTGAAACTATTTGTCATCATCCATGGCTTTGGTTTTTGCCCATCTGATAATCTCTCACATAACTGAGGATCATTCTTCCAAATCAATATAAAGGGGCACAGTTTTTAAAAGTATATTATTAAGCATTTTTTCATACCTTTTTGAGGCCTAGAAATAAATACTAATGTGTATGTACCTTTAAGAGGACTTTTAAAATGTATTGCTCTATAATGAATATTTTTATTATCTATATCTGATTTCAATTAGAAGAATTCAAAATATAACAAATATTTTTATTTGAAAGATAAATTATTTCAAAAAAAGAAAGATAAATTATATATTCATTGGGTGTGATGAGTATTAAACATTTTTTAAGTTGTTGGTAGATTTCCACACAAATGACAAATGAAGAAATGACAGATAAACGTATCATCTTATGAATTAGCAAGTGAAGTTCTGTAACCATTTAGACTTCTAAGCTTGACAACCTAAGCTTTTCTGGTTTGCCTGGACTTTTCAAATGGTAACATGACCCAAATAGTTCCTGAAAGGAATGTAAAAGGACTGCATAGTTTTAAATAGTATATTTTCAAGATGGGCAGAATGGGTGGGTGAAGGAAGTGGGAGATATACAGCCTTCCAGTACAGAGAAAAAATTTGTTTTAACACTTCTAATTAAAAGACCAAAATATAAAAAGGGCATTTATTAAACATTTTTGAGCTAGAAGAAACCAGATTTTCTTTTTTTAAAAGATTTTATCTATTTATTCATGACACACACACACACACAGGCAGAAGCAGGCTTCATGCAGGAAGCCTGACATGGGACTCGATCCCAGGTCTCCAGGATCAGGCCCTAGGCTGAAGGTGCCGCTAAACCACTGAGCCCCCCGGGCTACCCCAAGGAAACCGGATTTGATGAAGATGGGGTAAAGCTGCTACAAATCAAGCAACTCTCCTAAGAGTTTGCCAGGCACCCTGGGAGTATTTTACATGGAATTCTAAGCCTTACAGCAACCCTGTAAGGAATATATTATTCGTATTTTGCGGAAAGGTACTCTGAAGCTCAACAAATTTAAGTAAGTTATCTCGAGTCAAATAGCTGAAAAGAATCTAAGCACTAATCTTAGCTTGAGCACGACCTGCTATAGCCCATATTCCTTCCATTGTGCCCTGCTGGGAGGAGTCCTAGGAAATTTCAGTTCACTTCCAAAGACTTCAAGTCCAGTCTTCTTCCCGGATTTCTGAAGGGAAGAATTTCTCTCTCTCTCTCTCTTTTTTTTTTTTTTTTTTTTGCAGTTTTATACATTTGACAATCAGCAATTAGCTCTCATCTACATTAACAGTCTATAGATTTTTGAAAGTGATGACAGGTACGTAGGTAACCAGCCTTGTAGAGCTTGTTTGGTGAATTTTCATCCTTGTTACATTTTCTGGACAACCACACACGGATACGGTATGGAACATTCCTTATTCCTTTGACCCAGACAGCTTTGTTGAGCCTGGTGTCAATGTGCACATCTGGAGTTCCCATCTCCTTCATGGCAAATTTCTGGATCTCTTTGAGTGCCCGAGGGGCACGCTTCTTGAAACCCACTCCATGGATATGTTTGTGAATGTTGATGGTGTATTCTCTGGTCACTATCTTGTTGATGGCAGAACAGCCCTTCTTCTCGCCACCCTTCTTTGCGGGAGCCATTCTGCCGGGCCCTCAAGGGAAGAATCTCTTGAGAAAACTTTTTTCCAAACCTATTCCTTTACAATTGAGAAACTAAAGCTTGGAGAATTTGAGGGACTCTCTATTTATGGGCAGGGACGATCTCAAATTTTGTTCCTTTAGATTGTGGTCACTGCCTTGCTGTTTCTATGGATGGTGATACAATTCTGATCCTTATTATCTCTTGCCTAACATTATTACAGTGGCTTCCTCACTGGTCTCTGTGCCTCCATTTAATAATCTTATACACTACTGTTTGAATAAACATATTAAACACAAATACTTGACACACTAAAGTGGGATAATGATAGGGTTGTAAGCATTATAAGAGACCATGCACATATAGCTCTCAGCATAGGGCTGAGCATTTAGCATCCAATAAATCCTTGCCATTATCATTTTTCCATGCGGAGGCTACAGATGACTTTTCATGGTTGATACGGGGAGACCCTTTCCTTAGACTGGGCTGTAGGAAGAGGTTTCGGGTGCAGGTGATTGCCTAATGAGAAGCTCCCTGGAGCAATGGGTAGTGAAGTGTAGGAACCAGGAAAGAGAAGGGGAAAGATCCAAGCAAAGGCATGATTTCAGGTGACATCTTAGTACCAACCAGATCTCATAGGAGCTCTGAAATATACATTAAGCCTTGAAATTTATTCCACCTAGAGGCACAGGAGATGGGTTGGCTTTATATTCCTGGCCAGTTCTTGGCTATAAGCCACCCTAGAAGGGACAGAAACTCCCAGAATTTCTGGGCTCTTGGCCAAAGGGTCAAAGCAGCTAATATAAAAAGGTCCTCAGCAAAGGTTTCAGGTGGAAACCAATAGAAACAAAGCACACAAAGGCCAGGGGACAAGTGCCAGATAGAAAGTGGAGGCAGGGTGGCCGGAGGACCAACAGTGTGCAGTACTTCTCTGTGTCAGAGTTGCGATCTTTCCACCAGTTAGGCCTGTTTCTCACTGTTGCTCCTCACTTACTCTGTGTTTCGGCTGAGCCACACCACTCATTCACACAATCCATCAGTATGTGCCAGGCACTGTTCCAGTGCTGGAAAAAATAGTAGTAAACATGAGTTTCTTCCCTCATGTAGTCCATACCCTCTCAGGGGAGGCAAATAATAAAAAATAAACAACATGCAAACATATAATCTCATAAAATATCAGGTAGGGATATGTGCAATGAAAAAAATGCTGTAGGGTGAGAGGACTGAGGATTAGGGCTCTTTGTTGTCCTTTTGCTTTTGTTTTCCTTTTAGATAGAATGGTCTGGAAAGGCCTCTCTGAGGAGGTGATGACTCAACAAAAACACAAGTGAGGTGCAGGAGGAGTGAACTAGGCTAATGTCTAGCAAAAGAGAACCTAGGGGAGAAAAGAAGATGTGCATTAGCTCTGTGGTCTCTGGGGGCTTGGTTCTCCTCCACTGGTCCTTTTATGAGGTTTCCTCGCAAGGCATGTGGAGCAGATCTGAACAGGAAGATCCAAAATCAGTAATGATTATGTTAAGTTGAAAATATCATTAGCTATTCAGAAGTATTAAATAGGCATAAAGTATATGAGTATGGATTCTAAGGGGAGAGGTGGAGTTGGAGATACACTATCAACTGCTATTTAAAGCCAGTGGATTGCACGAGATCACATAGGTAGTGACTATACATAAAGAATGAAATAGATTCATGACTAAGTGGTTCTTAGGTTAGACTTAGAAATGGACTCAGCCAAAGATACTGGGAAGTAGTAGGTGTTTTTTTTTTTTAATTTTTTTTAAATTGGAGTTCAATTTGCCAACGTATAGCATAACACCCAGTGCTCATCCTACCAAGTGCCCCTAGTAGTAGGTATTTAGTACATTATTAAGCACCGTGCAGCTAACAAACCAAGCAGAGATGGTGAATGTCATGAAACAAAGAGTAAGTTTCATCTAATTCATCTAAAATGAAGAGAACAAAAATTATTTGATTATTTGCATTCTGTTCCAGTGATTTTTCTTTCTTACTTTCCTATTATTTTAGTTTCTATTTGTCAAGTCTTTTTTCACCCAGGTTCTGAAAAAAATGATGGAGACCAAAGTGCCAACTTTTTTATTAATAAACCAAATTGGAGTATATAGCTTCATATTAGGCAGATTTAGCACATGATTACAGGCTGGTGTCCCCATGTGCTGGCTTTACTAGAAGTTTCTCAACTATATATTTTGTTCTCCTAATTCTGCTGCTCTGTTTTTCTTTTTGTGGACAATAGAGCAAATGTAACCTTTGGGGAAGTCCAATAAATAGCATTCTACTTCCTTGCCAGGATTTAGAAAAAATAAAAAAAAAATGAAACAAAAGGATGACCAACAGAGTTCAGAATGTCGATTTTATTATTGGCAAGTGCTAATTTGGAGGATTTATCTTAGTTTAAGGGCCAAATGAACCTGCTAAACAAGCTTTGAAATTAGGTAGACCTAACAACACATGACAGGCAGCACTGGGCTTGGGCAGGCCCCCAGCTGGTGGAGGTGGGCAAAGAGCTGCCCTAGAAGAACAGTGGGCTGTTCAGCCTCAAAAGAGAGAAGAGAGGTTCTGGTTACACAAGTCTTGTTTAGTTCTTCTTAAGTTCCTCCTCAAATTATACCTTCACTCCTAATGGAGTAATAAGTAAAAAGGTCTACAGAGAGGCTAAAGCTTATGCCTCCTCAGGCATGGGGATAAAATGTTGCTTCCACAAACATTCAGGACTTTTGCTTTGTAAAGATACATTATTGGCACTATTTCATATTTAACTTCCTTTGGGGAAGGGTACAAAAGTGAATCAAAAGTAGTATTTCTAGAAGTAATTAGAATCCTTAGAAATTGCTATAAAACAACAACCTTTCATCTATAGTTTCATATGCAAAAGGAATGAAATAAGAATTTTACATGTATGTTTTTGGGAGGTGTTAGGGAGTGGAGAAATGGAGCTTGGCAGAAGGATGGAGCACATGGTTTGGGCTTGATTTTGCTGAGTGAGATTAAAGGAAATGGTAGAGGAAAAACAGTGAATCAAAGTTCCTTGAATAACCACAGTAGAACAGTTTCTATGATGTCCAGAGGAAAAGGCTGGTGGAAAGTGAAACATACAATGTACGTTTCAAGACTCAGAAATTGAATATTCTCATGCTAGAGTGAGGGGGCCAACATCAAGAATGGAGAGAACATAACGTACCTTGACACCAGTTACTCTCCATCATCCAATGACACCGGTGTGGGGAATCTGCTGCTATGATTTGGCCCCTGAAGCATTAAGTAGGTAAATGAATTCTAATATGTCCCAAATGGAAAGATCGCAATCCTGTCTAATCTTTGCCCTAGGCACACATTCCTACACCCACTTAATTAAGTTGACAGCACCTCTTCCGAGCACCCCTCTAAATGGCAGTCACTCTGGAGAGGTGTTCCCAACACACGAACTGCAGGATTGGGAGCACATAAAAACTATTTTTTGATAATTCTACTTGAATGGAAGTTCAAGGGTACATACCACCTCCCTCTGGATATGTTAACTATTTTTTAATGATGTTATCTGATATTTAACAATGTACGCAGAGCAGCAGAGCCTTGAGTTTGTTGTTTAAATATCTTTGATGCTGTGTCATAACAAATTAGTTTCTAAATGTTGCCAATTTGGCAGACAAAGCTGATTATTTCCTGCAATCACACTGCATATGTGCACAAGATTATAATTAATGATCAGGGATGCCAGCCATACTTTAATAATGATCCTTCAGTGTTTAGGAGCCGATTAAAGCAACTGGCATTTGTGCCCTTTATTGGGGCAGAGGCAAGAGAAAAGAGGCAGTGAATCTAGATAGATCTATCAGTGTCAGAGAATCAATAGTTTGCTGATTTCCGTTATAAATTTGAAGATTCTGGGGGAGTTATTGACAAAGCTGCTGCTGTGAATATTAACAGTGTTTATGTAGCCTTCACTGAAGCAGTGCAAGTCGTAATTAGATTGGAATTGGTCTTTTGGCAACTTTGCAATATTTGCTTCCTCAACGTACCAGTATGCCACATGAGGACTCTGAGACTAGTGATAAATTTGTAAAGGGTTATGTGAGCACAAAATGTCAAGATATCAAAGGCGTTTCATCATAATGAAATGAGATTTATCAACTCTCACTTTCCAAGATCTCAACTTTCTAAAAGATCATGTTTTCTTTCTGTTTCTTGGCAAAAACATGGCTAACAAGTGAATATTCTTAAGTGAAGATGATGGCATCGACACAAAGTGAGAGAGAGAGAGAGGAAGGAGAGAGAGAAACACTAATCTTCATGAATGAGCCTATTTTCAGAATGTATCTCAAGCCCTAGAATTCCAAAGCAATTACAGTTCAAAGTGATTCCTTGATTAACCGAAGGATTCTTCCGAGAGTAATTTTAGATCGTCTCACATTAAAAATAGTTTGATTTGCTTACCATTTAGGACTATCTCCTGGACCTATTGAAGTAAATCTGTAGTCCTGTGAACCTTTATTGATATGCTGCTTACTATGATATCAAAAAGCTTTGTATAACCTTAATTCTCCCACTGCGTCTTCCTATGATACTGCAATACAACATTTCAGAGAAAATCTAGTTGCCAATGAAAGGAATATCTGATTAAATTCTCATAGGGGTATCTGGAGGTAGTAACTTCAAACAGTACTTCAATTAGACCTATTATACCAGCAAAAAATAAAATATGGCACTGACATCTAATGTTATGGACCATTTTTAGAGTTTGCAAGAAATTCATGAGAGCCTGCTTTCCTAACCATGATTTGGATGGCACTTTCCTGGGATTCTTTTTTTTTTTTTTAAGATTTTATTTCTTTCTTTATTTGAGAGAGAGAGAGAGAGAGAGGGAGAGAGAGTGGGGAGGGGCAGAGCAGAGGGAGAGGGACAAGCAGACTCCATGCTGAGCAAGGAGCTTGATGTGGAGCTTGATCTCATGACCCTGAGATTATGACCCAAGCCAAAATCAAGAGTTGGATGTTTCACTGACAGAGCCACCAAGGCACCCGCTCTGAGATTATTCTTAATCAGTTTCTTAAATTAGAGGACTTAATCTTTCATCTTTTTTTTTTTTTTTTTTAGTTATTTAAATGGGAAGAAAGGAGTTGGGTGTGTGTTCGATATTCTAGTTTGACCAGGAGGTCAAATGAAATAAATTATAACAACTGTTTTTCTCTTACTTATAGTTCAGTTGAATAAACACATAGGAATATACATGGAAGCAAAAATACCTTGGGGATACCAAGCTAACTCTATCAATTTATTGGAGTCTTTGCTGACTCCTACAGTAGACTGGTAGTCTCCCTAGAGATCGATCACTCTTTTCCAAGGCTTCCTTTATTCTTGAGAAATAGATATGGAGTAGAACCTTGTGAGAGGTCAATAGAATCATGAGAGCCAATGAATAGGAAAGCTTAAACTTTTAAAGACTTGTCCTATTATTTATTTTATTAATTTCATTGGAGAGAAAATTGTAGATATTGCTTCCCAGTATCTGTATAATACCTGAGGTAAATCTGAACACTATTTAACTAGCAAGTATTTATTGAACCTTGTATGTCCTTAACCTTTTCTAGAGTTTTGCAGAGTAATTTATGCACTACAAGTTGAATACTTTGAAAGTGTATAATGTGATGACCTCTGTATAATAAAATTATAGAAATTGTAAATTAATATATAGAACAAAAAGTAGATCTACAGTTGCCCAGGACAGGGGCGGGGCAGAAGGAAGAACTGACTATAATGGATGGAAATGGAAATGTCCTTTATCATGGTTGTTGTGACAGTTTCACAGGCATTGTAGGTTTTTCATCAAGAACTTTTGAAAACTTTGTATTTATTATTAATAGTATTAATTAATAATATTAATTATTTATTAGTATTATTATCAATAAAAAACTCAAAGAGGATAATGGAACTGAGCCCAATCTGAAAACTACTTAAATATGGATTGAATGTATCCATTTTATTAAATTGATTTTTTCTAGAAAGCTCAATATAAATACTTTGCATAATTAAAAAAATAGACTGTATAAGAAAGGCTACAAGTCATATAGAAAAATACTATTAAAAACCTCATAAATGTGACAAGATTCTGGGATGCTTCACTGGGATCAGTGATTACATCATCCTTGTGGATATGGGAACTTTTGCTTTGGAAGTAAAGGAGAAGCTACATTATTCTAACTAAAGAGAAAAGTAACCAGTGACTTTGCCTCTGTAACACACCTTCAATGATAACTGTCCAGTATTGATAAATCCAGTTCCTTTACTTTCTGTCATTTTTACCTTCTACTTTGAATGTAACTTTTTTTTTGGAGAAAATTTTTATTTTATTATGATTATCCCACACAAACAACTGTGCATATAGTGGGCACTAGCACATTCTAAATACATAAATGTGATACATTTGGTTTATGATGTAAACCATGTTTCAATGAGAGTTCTAATTAATCTGACAAGAATGGATTTGGGTGAACATTATGTCTTTCTGGAACTGCCACGTATAGAATTACACCATGTGCTCTCTCTTCTGTATTCCTATACTCTACCAAACTGAATCTCAAATTCTTCATTTATACTTATAGACTGATTACTAGTAATACATTTTAGAACTGTTTCCTCTGCATGACATTTACATTTTAATAAGGTTGTAGTACAAAAACTGAAGGCCTGAAGCTCAGAAAAGAGAATTTAATATCTCAGTTAATGGATGGAGGAGGATTTCAGGGCCCATAAAGACATTTCTAATGCCCTCATTTTCAAGCATGATGCTGTTACAGGATGTGTATTGTATAGGTATTCAGTGTCCAAGAGATCTTGAAGAAAAATTCAATAGGCAACTGGTACCATGTGTTCCTATTTTTGGAAGAAGTATATTATAGGACTTCAAGCACCTGTATAATAAGTTAAATTGCAGCATAGGTAAGCGACTCATTTTTCTTACAACCTGACTTCTTAGGCTAAGTACTTCCCAGTATCTGTATAATACCTGAGGTATATCTGAACACTATTTAATTAGCAAGTATTTATTGAACCTTTGTATGTCCTTAACCTTTTCTAGAAGATATATGAGACATAGCTGTTGCCCTTTTAAATTTTATAATGGCAAAAATGAAAGAAAATTCAGTAATGAGCTGCATAGAATTTAAGGGAGTTCAAATGGCTGGCAAAGACAAACTCATTTTGGAAGGTAGCATTTCTTGAACATTTGAAGAACAGACATATTTTGTAATAGCCTGAAACAACAGAAAATCGGGAGAGTTGAAGTGTCATATTACAGGAGAGGAAAGAATACTGTCCCGGAAATTGCTGTTCTCACGTTTGTTCTGAGGCTAGTCTCAAACATACTTTGAAATGCTCTCCTTTCAGGAGTGAGTGGCCTAAGTTTATGGACTTTATTTTTGGCATTAACTTTTCATTTCTGTTAGCAGCATGCTATGGAAAGAAGTCCCAACACCAGCAGCTTGGGTATCATCTAGGACTGTGTTAGAAATGCAGATTGTCAGGACCCAGTCCAGCTTTATTAGATCAGAACCTGCACTTCAACAAGATCCCTGGTGACTCATGTACACAGTAAATTTTAAGAACTACTACTCTAGAAAACTGTTGCCACATCCTCAGAATCACTTAGGGAGCTGTAAAAATCCTGATGCTCAAGCCATACTCCATATCCATTAAGTCAAAATGTGATGAATGGATATCTGGGCATTACAATTGTTTTATAAAGTTGCCCATGTAGTACCAGTGTGTGCACGG